>NC_089260.1:38913500-39288500 GCF_963930625.1 Muntiacus reevesi | reverse complement strand
GCCAGGCTGTCTCAATTCTGCCAACTCTGCATTGGAGAGCTGCTCAAGATTGTTCATGGTCACACCTCCAGACACACTGCAGTTTTCTTTCTTCCCTGACCCTTACATACTCTGCATTCCTATAAAAACTGCCTACCCATTTCCATGACCTGAACATGCTTCACCTTCCTCCTCCTGACCTTGACTGGAGATGGTGCTACAGAGTCCAGCCTACAACTCAGATGTACAGAAGATGGAACTGTATTTCCCTTTGATCCATTTCTGTTTGGTTTCCTCTTTCTACTGGAATTGAGGAAAGTGAGTAGAAGTCAAGCAGGAAAGGTTGCATACTTTTCAGAGCCCTGTGCAAAATCAAAATGGGATCCCCTAAATAAGACCCCTTCTAAGTCTGGAGCTCTGTGTGACACACACGGTCACACTCCCATGAAGCTGATGCTTCTGTCAATGTTGGATTCATTTCATCTCTGTGCCTGCCTGCTAAGTCGCTTCAGTTGTGCCCGACTCTGCAACCCCATGGGCTGTAGCCCACCAAACCCTTCTGTCCATGGGGATTCTCCAGGCAAGAATACTGGAGTGGGTTGCCACGACCTCCTCCAGGGGATCTTCCCAACCCAGGGATCCAACCCATGTTTTTATGTCTCCTGCATTGGCAGGAGGGTTATTTAGCACTAGTGCCACTGGGTAAGCCCGTTATCTCTGTAGTTATGTCTAAATTTGAAGGGGGGCAGGTATCTAATTGTTGGTGTCCACTGTCTATGCCACTGCCTGCTTTGAAAGTCCATCTTTCTGGCCTTCATCATTGGTCCAAGCAAACTGCCTCATTCTCAAACTGAATCCTAAAAAAGATTGAATAGTCACTTTTAACATAATTACCTAGCTATGCATTGGGTGTATTAAGAAGACTACAACATATTGTAAATCCAAGGAAGTCCAAATAGATTGTCTCACTCACATCCCTTCTACCTTCTGTCGCTGCTATTCCAGCACACCAAAGAAGAGATTTAGCTCTCTCTCAAACTTAAACTCATCCCTCAAACCAAACCCTCGACCCTTTCCAAGGGTATCAACCCCACTCAGGACCTGGCTTGGGGGGGGACACAGGATCACACAGCGACTGTGCATTCCTTTTCTCTCCACATCTCCTCACTCCTTGGCATTATTGTCCATCTACCATATTTATATCTCACTCCGCTTTTTCTAAGCCCCAGTCTTTATTTCCCCCCAAGATTTAAGCCATCAGCTAGAAAAGCCAGGAAAAGATTGCCTTCTCTCTTTACATTCTGCTTTTGGCATCCACTGAACTAAACACTAGCTAACAGTACAGTCGTCCCAATAGCAGAGAAGTCAGGGTAGGAGGGGGAGCTGAGAGTGAAACACCAGAAAGAGAGAAATGGGTAGAATATTTTAACAACATTATCCAACCACACATCTGTCCCCAGGGTTGTCAAGAATATGTGTGCGTGTGAACTGCACTCTCCAGTGGAGAGTGAACTCACCAACTGCTAAGGGTACCTATCCCAGTTTTAGAAACAACTTCTACTTCCTGAAAGTGTTTATAAAAATTAAAGTATACAAACATACACACACATACACACACAGAGGCAGGAAGATATCAGAGCTCTTAACCACTATTCCCTCCCACTTCTGGGAACTGCATTTTATCCTGATGTGCTGTCCACCTATAGGTACTGGTGTAGTCAGTGATGATATGGAACAAAACTTATCAATTCTACAAAATGGTGAGAAATCTTCCAAACTTGAGTCCCTTATCCTGTTGTCATCACCACCCTTATCTCCTCTGGTTTTCCCCTAAATGACTCTTCTTAGCCCAAACATACACACAGATAAAGGTTTCTTTCTTCCTCTGTCTCTGTGTTTCTCTCTCTCGCTTTCATCTTAAAAAAAAAAAAAAATTATTTATTTTTGCCACACTGGGTCTTAGATGCGGTATGCAGAATTTTTGATCTTCTTTGGGCATGCATTATCTTTTAGTTGCAGTGGGATCTTGACTTGCAGCATGTGAACTCTTAGTTGCAGTATATGATGTCTAGTTCCCTGACCAGGAATTGAACCCAGGTCCCCTGCTTCCTTTGTAGCTCAGCTGGTAAAGAATCTGTGTGTAATGCAGGAGACCAGGGTTCAATCCTTGGGTTGGGAAGATCCCCTGGAGAATTCCACCGACTGTATAGTCCATGGGGTTACAAAGAATCGGACACGACCGAGTGACTCACTTTCCCTTGCATTGGGAGCTTAGAGTTTTAGTCACTGTGCCACCAGGGAAGCCCTCTCCCTCATCTTTATTTTTAAGCATAAAATTGACTAATCCTTCAACCTGTAAATGATAGTTTAGTATATTTTCCTAATGCATTAATATTGTATGCATGCATGCTCAGTTGCTTCCATCGTATCTGACTCCTTGCAACCCCATAGACTGTAGTCCTCCAGACTCCTCTGTCCATGGGGTTTTCCAGGTAAGAAAAATGGAGTGAGTCTCCATGCCCTCCTCCAGGGAATCTTCCCCACCCAGGGGTTGAACCTGCGTCTCCTGAACTGCAGGTGAATTCTTCACCCATTGAGCCACCTGGGAAGTCCCTTAATATTGTATAAAGTGGATACATTTTAATGGAGAAGGAAATGGCAAGCCACTTCAGTATCCTTGCCTGGGAAATCTCATGGACAGAAGAGCCTGAGGGGCTTCAGTCCATGGGGTTGCAAGAGTCAGACACGACTTAGGGACTAAACCACCACCATATATTCTAATCTATATTAATTATTATAAAGTGAAAGTCACTCAGTCATGTCCGACTCTTTGCAACCACCGTGGACTATACAGTCCATGGAATTCTCCAGGCTAAAATACTGGAGTGGGTAACCTTTCCCTTCTTCAGTTCCCAATCCAGGGATCAAACCCAGGTCTCCTGCATTGCAGGTGGATTCTTTACCAACTGTGCTATCAGGGAAGCCCAATTATTATAAAACCAACTAATATTTGTTATCTAGGTAACAGTCTACCACTAGAAGAATAGCTAACACATTGTGTTTACCATCTATTCCTTTTAGTCTAAAGACTTGATGTGTATTAAATCCATTTTCATGTAACAATTCCTGGGACATTATATGAGCTTTCTGTGAACTGACAGGAAGGACAATCACCTTCATGGAACCTCTGCCCTCAGGCTCTTCAGAAACCTAGTGGTTATAACTTGCCTTCTTCCCAACAGAGAGGAACCAGGTCACACAATCTCCCATTGTTTCTTTCCAGCATTAACATTTGTGTATAGAAATTTACTTTCTGTGTAGTCTTTTTTTTATAACAATTTATTCAATGTATAACTAAGACATTGGTTAGGCTAAAATGTCCATTTAATTATTTTAATATTTAGTTTTCTAAATTGGGGCTGGCTTCAGGAGTGGGAAACGGAACACGGGTAGCAAATGTCAGAGAGACACATGTGGAAATAAATTAAAAATGGACTTGTGCTGGGCTGGCCCCCCTCTGAAAATGGGTCCCAGGAGACAAGAACCCTTGGGGAAGGAAAGCGCCCCAGGCCCCATGAGCAGCCCCCTGATTGAGCAATTTAATGGAGGCTGTGTTAATGCATGAAGGGAACAGAGGCTTTACTTTCTAATCTGCACTTTGCACTCAGCTGTAGATGCACTGCAGGCATCTCGTCATGAGGTCAACATGAAAATGAATTGCTCCCTACCACGAGGAAGTTGCTGCTTGATGTGTACAGAGATGTATGTTGGGGAGGAGCAGAGTTAAAGGCCTCTCTTAAGGGTGGCAGAGGAAATCTGGACTTGTCTTAATAATAGCCTGTGGACAGGATTTGTAAGAAACTCCCAGTTTTTAAAAAAGGTCCTCCTGAAAATGGATACTTAGAAATCTGTTAAGGATAAGATGGTAGAGTGTTTCATTTACTAGCTGATTTAAAGCTCTTCACCAGCAGACTTCCCTGGCAGTCCAGGGGCTAAGACTCCAAGCTCCCAATGCAAAGGGTACGGGTTTGATTCCTAGTCAAGGAACTAGATCTCACAGGCTGCAACTAAAGATCCCACATGCCCCAACAAAGACCTGGCAAACCACATAAATAAATATATTTTTAAAGCTTATTCGCTGGGACCATAACAATAATAAGAATTTGCCAACTTTCCCATTTAGAAGTTTTTCTTTATTTGATTTTCCTTCTTTCACTTATTCTATCTTAATGCTGCACATTCTATAGGTAGGAACAGTATGACTGTGCATCTCATTCCCCCAGGACTACCATGGTTTCTGTCTGTTGTTCTGAGCTAATTATTAAAAGCATCTTTGACACTCTTGAGAATTCTAGTTTAGACAGTAAGGAGAATGGCCACTCTGAGGTGATAGGATTAATTAAGCCAAGTGCCAGACGTCATTTCATCAAAGCTAAAGTGTGCTTAAATACTCAAAAGTCTGCTTAGGTAGCTGTTTGACCTAAAAATTCACCACCACCATTGCTCGCCTGGTTCTTTTTGTTCCTTTTTCCTGACATGTAATCCCCGCTCTATTTTCTCAACTGCACTGCTCACCAGACTTTGGTGTTCTGTTCTCCCATCTCCCCACTGCGACTACACCTAAGACATCATTACATTTTCATAGACAGACTCGGGGTCTTGACTCATGCCCTAATTCAAGCAGATGGTGAGCATCTGTCCAGCAAAGCTAACTGCTGTAACTACTGCTATAACTTCAGCAGGTTATACTGAAATAAAAGTGTGTTTCTCACTCAAGCAATGATTCCACATGAGAGTCCTTGGTCCAGTGGTTATTTTGACAATTTTGTTCTAAATAATGACTCAAAGACTCCTTTCCTCTTAGGGCTCCACCACCCTTTAGGGTTGGAGCATCCTATGCTTCAGCTGCTGTTATTTTCAGTCACTAGTCATGTCCGACTCTTTTGCGACCCCATGGGCTATAGCCCCCAAGTCTCTTCTGTCCATGGGATTTCCCAGACAAGAATACTGGAGTGGTTGCCATTTCCTTGTCCAGGGGATATTCCTGGCTCAGGGATTGAACCCATGTCTCCTGCGTTATTAGCAGGCAGATTCTTTATCACTGAGCCACCAGGGAAGACCTGCTACTAGGAAGGACAAACAAGAGAACGGATAAGAGGCTGACAAGTAGTATGTGGACGTCCACTTACATACTGTCAGCCAAAACTTCGAAAGGCAACATATCACCAGTCTGGGTTTACATATGAAAGGAAGCAGAGTTTGGTTCCAAAGTCTACTACAGTTTACCCACCTGATTAACAAATACCTATTTCATTCTTTCTCTCACATGTTTGCTAAAACATCCCCTCCTGATGGGGAATCACTTAAAGTCACAGCCAGTTCTGTCATTCAGCTCAAATTCTAGAGTTTTTGAAGGATAAGCCATCTCGTCTCTGTCAGGTTCAGACACGGATCCCTGTGATCCAGTGGCACATGGACTAAAATAATACAGTTTCTACACCCTCACCACAAGACCTGAAGAAGGAGCATGGGTAGGATTGCCACAATGACCCACTGGGAAAAAAGAAGAATGGAAAATACGGCAGTTGGTGGTCCATAGCAATTCTGAAAGTCTATTGGATAGACTGTATGAAGATCTTCTACCCTTGTAGCAGGGATAATCTTTCAATAGACTCTCAGTATGTTTTCTGGAAGAAATTCCTTTGTCCATCATTCTCTGTGGCCTCTGACTCTATCCTCAAAGAGCTTTAGCCTTGAGGCCCTCATTTTCTATGGCTGCCTCTGAAGAGAATATTGAAATATATGTTTTCATCAAGAGGTGAGATGCATTCTCAGCCTGTTTCCTTGATAATTTTCTGATTTATTTTCTTCTGGTCAGTTCATTGTGTCCAATCATACCTGAAGTTCTTTCCTGTATATAACTTTCAAGCATGCCTCAAATTTTTGCTTTCTAATCCATATTTTTTCTCTCTGCCTCCTTCCTGTCCTCTCTGTCAGAACTTACTAGTGGCTACCTTGAGACAATCTGAAAAAAAAAAAAGCATATGTAGAAATCATTTGCCACAAGGATGAGCACTGATAAGACTCTGTCTTTCAAAACCACTATCTTACACATTATTATTTGAGGTCTAGAAACAGATTTTCCAAACAAAAAGTCCCACATTTCTGATCACTTTCTTCTCCTTGTCATTGTTGCTCGCAAATTTCTCAGTTCCTTTTTGAACTCAACTCTTCTGATATTTTGCTAAAGGCAACCAAATAAACCAACACATTAGAAAACTGTTTCTTCTCAACATAATATTCTCCTTATAAGCCTATATTTCAACTAAAATAGATTGGTCAATCTTCCAAATTATTGCAGGCACAATTTTTCAAATATTTTACCATTGCATCACATGGAATGCCAGCTTCCCAGCTTCTGACACCTCATTCCTCATTGCCCACTGTCAGACCACTGAGCCATTGTTGCGTATTTTAGATTATTGTTAATGGTAGCACCCAAATTCAAAAATGACCCATTTTCCAATTAGTCAAAAAATACAATCGTTACCAATTGCAAAATTCTGATAGCTGAACAACATCAAAACTTGCTTTTAATTCACACAACAGCTTCATTGTCAATGATCTTGATCAGGTGATTCTGCCAGGGTCTTTTCTGCAAAGGATGATTTAGGAATCCAGGATATTCCCACCTTGTGGATCTGCTACCCTCTAAGAAGTTAGAATTCTTTGGTCCCAGTTTTATGGGTGGCTGTTTTATAAACAAACCTGATTTGTAAGGGCAAGATCTAGAGGTAGATCACTATCACTACTATGTACATCTTAATGGTTATGAATTTGCATCAGTCACCCCACTTAACTGCAGCAAGAGCTGATAAATATGGCTACAGTTCAATTCAGTTCAGTTCAATCACTCAGTTGTGTCTGATTCTTTGTGACCCCATGGACTGCAGCACAACAGGCCTCCCTGTCCATCACCAACTCCCAGAATTTACTCAAACTCATGTCCATTGAGTTGGTGATGCCATCCAACCATCTCATCCTCTGTTGTCCCCTTCCCCTCCCGCCTTCAATCTTTCCCAGTATCTGGGTCTTTTCCAATGAGTTGGCTCTTTGCATGAGGTGGCCAAAGTATGGGAGTTTCAGCTTCAGCATCAGTCCTTCCAATGAATATTCAGGACTGATTTCCTTTAGGATGGACTGGTTGGATCTCCTTGCAGTCCAAGGGACTCTCAAGAGTCTTCTCCAACACCACAGTTCAAAAGTATACAAGACTACTGGAAAAACCATAGCCTTGACTAGATGGACCTTTGTTAGCAAAATAATGTCTCTGCTTTTTAATATGTTGTCTAGGTTGGTCATAGCTTTTCTTCCAAGGAGCAAGCATCTTTTTATTTCATGGCTGTAGTCACCATCTGCAGTGATTTTGGAGCCCCCCAAAATAAAATCTGTCACTGTTTCCACTGTTTTCCCATCTGACCAGATGCCATGATCTTAGTTTTCTGAATGTTGAGCTTTAAGTCAACCTTTTCACTCTCCTCTTTCACTTTCATCAAGTAATATGGCTACACTGTATGTGAAAGAGGAAAAAGAAACTGCACCAGCTATCAGTTTACTGACTTTCACCTCCATGTTGTTACCTTAGGTCCTGCTCTGCAATGTTGAAACAGACTCCTTAAACATTTCTTCTGCACAGTGAGCTCTCTGCAAAGCTTTGTCAATAGGTGTTGTTTCAAAGGGGAAGGGAGCTCCTCTTCCTGATCTGGTTTAATGAGCTTTGCTTTCCCTCGCCCCTTATGTACAGTCCCTTGGTGCTGTGTTTGGTGACGTCCAGCAGTGCTGTTTCTCAGTTGCCCACATAGACCATATAGTCCGTCAACAATCTTGCTACTTCAGCATAAGACAGAAGACTCATCAGCATCCCTCCTCCAGTGAGTGCCACACACTCCAGGCTTCACTGGCATCACACCCAAATCTCTCTGAACTTCTGCCAGTGGGCCTCTGTGTGTTAGTTGCTCAGCCCTGTCCAACTGTTAGCAACCCCATGGACTATAGCCTACCAGGTTCCTCTGTCCATGGGATTCTCCAGGCAAGAATATTGGAGTGGGTAACCATTCCTTTCTCCAGGGGATCTTTCCAGCCCAGGGATCAAACCCAGGTCTCTTGCACTGCAGGTGGATTCTTTACCATCTGAGCTACCAGAGAAGCCCCAGGTCCTCTGTACCCTAGAGCATTTTTTCCTGTTTGTCTGTGACTGAACCAGCTCTGACCTGGGCAAACTAGCAGATGTCTCTGACATCCAGTTGACTGCAGCCACACAACCCTGATGAGTTCTGAAGCCCAGGCTTGGAATTCTAAGATGATCCTTCCTTGTACTTTCTCCTTCAGCCCTAGGATGTCCATTACATCTTTATAATGATGTAATCATTACATCTCTTCACACCATTACATTCACTTCTCTATCATAATTTAATAATTCTTTACAATATATGTCCCCTATTCAAATGATTGTATTGCTTTTGCCTTTGGGTTGGATTCAGGCTGTGATAGACACAGCATTTGGTGAGTATATAGTAATTTCTGTCCTAATCTGTGTAACACCCATGAGCTCCAGACTGTTTCTATCATGTCCCATAGTACAGGGCATATTTCATGGAGAAGTGAACTGAAACCCAAGTTTCAGTTTCCCTAAATCACCATAAGGGATATGAAATCATATAGGGTATGTGTGAGTGGACTTTTCAGTAGAAAAAAATCAAGTACAACAAGAGTGTTCACAAAAGATAATGGTTCTTTGCTAAAGGTATATAGGACTATAATATAATTTCTGCAACAACAAAGTATTATTTTAAAGATCAAAAAATACTTTCTTGACCCTACCAGATCTAGCAGACCTAAAATTAAATAAATATTTATCCACTTCTCATTGTATATAATTTTTTATTGAGATTCCATAAAATTAACTATTTTACAGTGTACAATTCAGTGGTTTTAAATTGCCAACATCCTTTGGATCATAGAAAAAGCAAGAGAATTCCAGAAAAACATCTACTTCTGTTTGATTGACTACGTTGAAGCCTTTGGCTGTGTGGATCACAACAAGCTGTGGAAAATTCCTGAAGAGATTGGAATCTTGGACCACTTACCTACCTCCTGAGAAATCTGTATGCAGGTCAAGAAGCAACAGTTAGAACTGGACATGGAGCAACGGGTTGGTTCAAAACCAGGAAAGTGGTACATCAAGGCTGTATATTGTCACCTTGCTTATTTACCTTATATGCAGAGTACATCATGTGAAATGCCAAGCTGGATGAAGCACAAGCTAGAATCAAGATTTCAGGGAGAAATATCAATAACCTCAGGGATGCAGATGACACCACCCTTATGACAGAAAGTGAAGAGAAACTAAAGAGCCTCTTGATGAAAGTGAAAGAAGAGAGGGAAAAAGTTGGTTTAAAACCCAGCATTCAAAAAACTAAAATCATGGCATCTAGTTGCATCACTTCATGACAAATAGATGGAAACAGTGAAAACAAGGAAACAATGGAAACTGAGAGACTTTATTTTCTTGGGCTCCAAAATCACTGTAAAAGGTGACTGCAGCCATGAAATTAAAAAATGCTTGCTCCTTGAAAGAAAAGCTATGGCCAATGTAGACAGCATGTTAAACAGCAGAGACATTACTTTGCCGACAAAGATCTGTCTAGTCAAAGCTATGGTTTTTCCAGCAGTTGTGTATGGATGTGAGAGTTGGACCATAAAGAAGGCTGAGTGTCAAAAAATTGATGCTTTTGAATTGTGGTGTTGGAGAAGATTCTCGAGAGTCCTTTGGATGGCAAGGAGATCAAATCAGTCAATCCTAAAGGAAATCAGTCCTGAATATTCATTGAAAGGACTGATGCTGGAGCTGAAGCTCCAATACTTTGGCCACTTGATGTGAAGAATTGACTCATTGGAAAAGACCCTGATTCTGGGAAAGATTGAAGGTGGGAGGGGAAGGGGACAACAGAGGATGAGATGGTTGAATGGCATCACCAATGAGTTTGAGCAAGTTCTGGAAGTTTGTGATGAACAGGGAAGCCTCGCAAAGTCAGGGTCCGCGGGGTTGCAAAAGAAGTCCATGGGGTCACAAAGCGTTGGACATAACTGACCAACTGAACTAAATTGAACTGATGCTAACATCATCACTAATTCCAAATCATTTTTATCACACTAAGAAGAAACCTTGTATACTTAAAAGCTATTCCATTCTTCCCATATATTTTCAAATGCTAGCCACTACTATCTACTTTCTGTATTTATGACTTTTTCTATTCTTGAAATTTCACATAATTGGAAACATACAATATGTGTTCTTTTGTACCTGTTGTCTTTCAATTCATCTAATACCTTCAAGGTTTACACATGAAGTAGCATGTTGCATGTGATTTTTGATGTTTGATTTTTATAGTCACTGAGAACATATTATGTGCTTCTCTGTCACCAATAAAACCGATGTTAAAAGTATTAGGACGGCCATCTAGTTTTCACTTGTAAAGAAAAAGGAATCATTATGAAGGGGGAAAGTACAAAATCTTATGTTTTCATGAAAATCTAAATGTGAGCAAAAAAGAAAGTGAAAAATACCTCGAGTCCTGCCTTTTAAATTTTCTCTCATGGTGTACTGCTACTAATAATCAACACTTACATAACACTTCAGAATTTCAACACGTTTTTTCTATTGAATGCCAAAGGTAACACCTACTGCAGGAGTTATATGCTGTGCTTTAATTCCAGGAGACTGTAGGAATAGTATAAATAGCACTACTATTTTTTTTTTAGTTGTTATTATCACACATCCTAAATATAAGTTAATAAAACCTCTAGCATTTCTACAAAAATGCTTCTGTGAACAGAGACTGGCAAAAACCCACATAGGAGTTTCCTTTTCTTTTTTTTGTTTGTTTTTTTATCCAGAGAAACACTTGAAGTTGAGTTAATCATGAGCAGCCTCTAAAAGAGCAGTATGATCTAATTGGACTTAAAGTTTTTCCGTAATATAAGATGGGAGATGAGATGTGATGTAGAATGCCATCACCACAATCACTTCTGTATTTAGGTTGTTTTCACCCTTATCTTTGAAGGTGCTAAAAAGCTCTTTCCAAGAAGTAATAAAATTCTAGTCTGTGTTCAGTAAGGATCTTTGAAACACTCCTCTGAGATTTGAAGTAAGAGTATTATTACAGCTGGAGAAAGAGACAATGGTAAGTTAAGTGACTTGTCCAAGGAGACACAATAAATCAGATGCAGGCCTTAGGAATAAACCGTGACTTTCCCTTAAGACTTCTCTCTGTGATACCACGTGGTCTTTCTGAGCCACTGGAAGTTTCCTCATTAACCCTGCAGCTAATTTTCATGTTTTAAAAGGCCTTTTTCAGATACATAAATATAACCTTCTTGAATACATTTTCCCAGGCAATGTAAATTAAAGAAATCTACTCCTAATAAAGACCAGAGAGAATCTACCTTATCCACAAGATATGGGGAACCTGGTAACTTAGAGTAATGACTTCCATCTGCCCCTAGTAATGATACGAGGTTATCACACGGTCTCACTTATTACCCTTATTATTGGGGACTGATACACAAATATGTTGGGACTACTGGCTGTAGTTTGTCAATGGGAGCAGCATGTGGGATAAAATATGGACAGCTGTTACTCTGTGATGGGCAGCATGGACCAAGATCTGAATGAACGGGTTCCCTTTGATATACAGTAGAAACATATTTCTGTACCTTACATTGCTGAGAGAAGTACGTTACAGGAGAACCCATGGACAGAAACATTTTCTCCATTACAGGTGAAATACTGTTCTGAATCTGGAAACTATATTCTATTACCTTAAAATTAACTACTAAATTAATATCCCAGTGACTAAGGAAGATCAAACTCAGAAGAATGTCTTCATAAAAAAAAGGGTTTTACATCCAGGCTGATCTCTACTTTCAGTATCTACTTGGATAAACTTGTTTTATTGACATGTTTCTTTAACATTTCAGTTCTTATTTGATTATAACGATAAGGGGTACTTATCCTTATTGTGTGTGTTTTCCAGCTTTGGGTGAGGATTTCACAGGAAAATATGTGTAAAGCACTTAACCTAGATCATAGAACCTAAGAAATTATAACTAAAAAGATACAGAGACTCATCTTCTGTCACAACAATTTTAGAAAGTGGTTTATAACTAGTCTCCTTTTATGATGAAGAGACTGAAGGAAAGAGATCAAATACTTTGCTGAAAGTCAGAAAAACTGATTTCAGAAAGATATACCATGATTCACATTCAGGTTTTTCTCCTTACAAATAACATTTATCATATGTATATGAGTGTGTGTGTGTGTGTGTGTGTGTGTGTGTGTGTGTGAGAGAGAGAGATTTCAAAATAAAAACAGGCCAATTGTAGAAAATTTTAAAGATACACAAAGGAAAAATTAATTTTTACCTGCTTTCCTAATGTTTCTCATATATAAATTATGTAAAAATATAGATAATGATATCAATAATGGTTATAATAATAACTTTATTGAATCCTTTTATGAGCCAGGTCTTTCCTAAGTATTTCACTTGGATTAAGTCCACTTGTGTGTTAGTTGCTTGTCGGGTCTGACTCTTTGTGACCCCATGGATTGTAGTTCACCAGGCTCCTCTGTCTATGGAATTCTTCAGGCAAGAATACTGGAATGAGTTGCCATTTCCTACTCCAGGAGATCTTCCTGACCCAGAGAAAGAACCGGGTCTTCAACATTGCAGACAGATTCTTTACCATCTGAGTTACCTAGGAAGTCCAAGTCCACTTGGCCTTGATAAATACTGGGGAGGGTACGTGCTATTCTTATCTCCATTTACCAATGAGAAACCTGAACCTGAAGCACCGAACCAGCTTTCCCAAGGTCATCAACCTCAGCGGTGGAGGTAAGCAACACCAGGGCCAGCTGAAATTAGAGCCAGCACCTTTAGTCATTAGGCTGGTAACCTAAGTACAGACATAATTTCTTACATTGGAATCATACTGCACACTTCTTCATGATTTGACCTTCCATTAAAATATAATGCTAATATTTCTTCATGTTATAAATATACTTCTCCATGATGATATTTATTGGCAACTCACTATTACAACTTCAAAAATGCACCACTATTTATTTGATCCATTCTACATTGTTGTATGCTTACATTGTTGTTGTAACACTGAGTATTGTAACCCTCAAAGAATACTTTTGTATATACTTTTTTATATGCTTTGTTGCAGACGTTATTAAATATTTCCATGGGACAAACTCCTAGAATGGAATAGCTGGATAATTTTTAAGGATTTTTGTTACAGATTTCCAGCCTGCATTTCAAAAAATGGTACCAACCATCTCTCCCATAGGCAGTGATGGAGAGTCCTCTGAATTCAGGTCTTCTGATCCTTGCTAAAGTCAATACCATGACCTTGTGTGCATACATGCTAAGTCGCTTCTGTTGTGTTCAACCCTTTGCGACCCTATAGACTGCAGCCTGACAGGCTCCTAAGTCCATGGGATTCTCCAGGCAATAATACTGGAGTGGGTTGCCATTTCCTTCTCCAGGGGATCTTCCCGACCCGGGGATCTTCCCGACCCAGGGATCGAACCCAGGTTTCCTGCATTGCAGGCAGACGCTTTAACCTCTGAGCCACCCAGGAAGCCCTTATCAACTCTAAATTATCAACTCTGTGATAATTTCTGTTTAATCTTGCCACTTGGTGTCAGAGAATACATCTGAATCCAACCTGCCAAGAATCTTCCTCTGTATGATACCTTTCTTATTCAAGAGTCATTCCCCATTTGAAGCACAACTGTGTACTTACTTGTGTAAATCTAGAGAGACGAAATTTGATATCTATTGTGAGATTCAGATGGGAAATTGTGTAGCACCTGATGCCAAAAAGGAGCTTTTATTCTTAAACCCAATTTCTTAGTCATGTGTTTGAATTGAAAAGAGTAGAATGCAAACTTATGAATAGTCAGTTATAGTTGATAACTCTACTACATATTAAGTAAACTAGATTTGGTAAAAATGTCTTTTTTTTTCTCCTCCTGCCATAAGTCTCTATCCAGAAGGAGCACAAGGCACAACAAATTTCCTAGGACACCCATCAAGTCCCTCAGGTAAAGGGTTTTTTCCCAAAGCACTCTGCCTATCAAGTGTTAAATATTTATAGCCAAGAACTCTCATCAAATTCTTTCAAATTTCTTTAATTTAAAGTTGAAAAATCAGGACATTCCTGGTGGCACCGTGGATAAGAATCCACCTGCCAGTGCAGGGAACAAGGATTTGATCACTAGGCCAAGAAGATACCGCATGCTGTAAGGCAATTAAACCCATGTGTTGTAACTGCTGAAGCCTGTGTGCCTAGAACCTGTGCTTCACAACAAGACAAACTGCCTCAATAAGAAGCCCATGCACCACAATGAAGAATAGCCCTTGCTCATTACAAATAGAGAAAGCTGCACAGCAATGAAGACCCAGGAGACATAAAATAAAAACTAAAATTTAAATAAAAAGTAAAGCTGAAAAAGCAGGCATCTGTTGACATGGACAGACAATTTCAAGTGCAACAATTTGGAAACATGAGATTTTCACTTTTCTCCTAAGTATGGTCAGTGGGTTAGTCACTAAATCACGTCTGACTCTTGCAGCCACATGGAATGAGGCTGTCTAGGCTCCTCTGTCCATGGGATTTTCAAGACAAGAATACTGGAATGGGTAGCCATTTCCTTCTCAGGGGATCTTCCTGCTAAGGGATCGAACCCTGGTTTCTGCTTTGTAGGAAGATTCTTTACCAACTGAGCCACCAGAGAAGCCCTAAGTATACATTGCAAACAAATCTACCTGTTTGTTACTATGGACAAGGAGCAAATGTTCCTATAACATTGTTCCTATGCTGTATCTTTTTGCCTCTCAATAAAAAATGAGAGTACTTCAGCCTCAAGTAGTGGTTCACAATCCATAGATGATAATTTTTCAAAAGAATTAAGGGGAGATTGTCAAGGAAAAAGAAAAGATTCCTTGAGGTTTTTTTTTTTTTTCTTTTTATTAATGTAAAGGTAGACGGACTTAGGCACATAATCTGGGAAGGACTATTGGACTTGAATTTGGGAAGACTTCCTCAGGAATGTCCCTTCTTACTCCTGACTTGGTCCATGCAAAGGACTTCAGGACCTTGGGGAAGATTCTCAAGACACAGTATGATCTAGATGCCAACATCTCTTTATCCTCACATCCGGTGCTTGAGCATTTCATGCCACGATACCCCAGAGCCTACTTCCTACAGCATGCCTCTCTCTAAGGCCAGACACTGAGGAGTTAAAGGAGGCCTGGGTGCAAGGACAGCTGGAGATAATTACTTACAATCAAAGGACACAGAAAAGCAGCAGGAACAGCAGGGTGAGGTGTTCTGCCTGACTGGATTATAAGAGGCATCTGGACAGAGGCAACTGGGCTTAAATACTAGTCAGGGAATTTTGCACTGTTTGATCTTACTTTAAGACCTAAGAAAGAGATTGGGATTGGTTTGAACCTGGTTTAAAAAGCCCAAAGGTAGACATTCCTGTCATAAACAGCTTGAACTCTCTTGTCCTGTAAATGCGGATATAGGAAAGATGTGTTAGGGCCAAGGGGGCTTTGTGTATTAAACACAAGATCAAGTTTTACTTCGAAAATTCTGAAGGATAATTTTATACTCCTGTTTTCCAACATGGGCAATTAGTTTAAAATCCTGGACATCTGACTTCGTTCTTTGTATTATTTTCCCTAAGATCTCTACATTCTTTTCCCTAAGATCCCAATTTTTTTCGTCAACTCGCTTTTTTCCACAGCCCTAAATTATATTTCAGCAACTGCCATTTTCCCTCACAGGGCCAAGATTCATGAGGCAAATAAATATTTCTTCAGTGAAAGAGTGTATTGTAGCCGGCACTATTTTAAGGAGATATCAGATCTCTGAAGTCTTTAAATTGGATTTTCTTCTCAGATACATATTTTTTTCTATTTAATAATGTGTGTAAAATGGCTCCACTGCATTATATTCAGTACCTAAACCTTGACTCTTGGAGAAACCTTTTCTTGATGAACTCCAATCCGAAACTATGATCTCTCTTCTTTTGATTTATCTATAATGTTAAGACACAAGCCCTAAACTTTACAACAGTGAGCACTTTATCAGGTAACCATGGAATTAAGCATACTGAGCAACTTGAAAGAAAGCATGCTTACTTCAAAGCTGATGGCATTAGATGGTATGAGATAAAATGGAAAATCGCCTCACATACAGATGCCTGCAGCAGGACTTATACAGACAGGATAAATAACAGCCTTTTCACTTAGGATATGGAACTGGCAGGGGCAAACCTCCATGGTGGAAGTCAGAAACTTTTAGACACAAAAGCACCTAAGATGTGCCTCCCTTTCTTACAAACTATTGACAGTTTGACAGTTCCCCATTGCTTGCAGGATGAAGTCCAAATGCCTAGAATCCACAGCTGCACCTCACAGTATATTTAAAGTCTGCTCTGCCTCCTCTTCTCTTTTTCCATCTTTGCCCCATATGCCTATGTTTTATTGAGTCCTCTAAAATGTCATTTCATTTTCTTACCTTTAAACTTTTGATCCTGTAATATCTTCACATTCAAACATCCTACCTTAATTGAACAGCCTGGACATTTTCTACTCAAGCTTAAAGGCCTACCTGAGAAATATTTTTCTCCCCAACCAATATATATTTTTAACTTTTTATTTTGTATTTGAGTTGTTGTAATAGTTTCAGGTAGACAGCAAAGAGTCTCAGCCATGCATATGCATGTATCTATTCTCCCCCGAACACCCCTTCCATCCAGGTTGCCACATTACATTGAGCAGAGTTCCCTGTGCTATACCTTAGGTCCTTGTTGGTTATCCATTTAAAATATAACGGTGTGTACATATTCATCCAAAACTCCCTAACTATCCTTTCTCCCCATTCTTCCCCCTTAGTACCCATAAGTTCATTCTCTAAGTCTGTGAGTCTGTTTCTGTTTTGCAAATAAGTTTATTTTTATCATTTCTTTTTAGATTCTGCATTTTAAGGGATGCCATATGATATTTCTCTTCTCTGTCTGACTTACTTCACTCAGTATGACAGTCTCTAGATCCAACCCTATTGTTACAAATGGCACTATTTCAACCCATATTTTTAACCAATGAACAAGAGGCTTTTCCTTTTAATCTCCTTTTCCCGAACAAAACTCAGTGTTTTAACCTCACTTGCCCTGAAGAATGAATTGATCCTTTATTGGTGTGTCCATGCTAGTATGTACATTTCTTTATATTCCATTTGTCCAATAACTCAGGCATCAATTCATTCATGCATTTATCTTTTAAAAAGTGCTTATTGAGTATTATCTGTATAATGATGGCTAGTCACTGCTTGAAATTATGGGAATTAAGCAGTAAACCAGGCCAGACTGATGATCTCACGGTTAAAGATCTAGCTATCAAGCTTAGATTTCTTCCATAATGTTATGATTAGCCACTTTGCTTATCTGTTCTCACTGAAAGATGGACAACTTCTTAGTAATCTTTAGTGTGGATCCACAAGGCTTAGTTAGTACTGTGGTTCATATTTAGGTGCATAATAATATTTTTAAACTGATATTCACTGTGTTCTAAGTAAAGATTTCTAGCTTTACATGAAATTCTCCTGGAATCTTCACAATAGTACTATGGTTTGGACACTCATTGAACTCAGAATGCAAGAGACACAGTTTCTTGGTCCCAAAGTTATTAAGTAGCAAAGTCAGAAACTGAACTCATGTATGTCTGACTCCCAGAGTAGTGACTGAAAGAATGAATGAAAGCAATATTCCAGGGAAAGGTCAGGTCTTCACCTAGTGCTTCAGAGACGGTGGAGAGGCAGTCGTTGGCCTGAGGACCAACAATGCAAGGAGTGAATTTCTGTGCCTAGAGGGGAGGAGGGATCCCTGGCTTCACGTGCTTGAGGAACTTGAAGCTTCTGTTGAAACTGTCGCTGTGCTCTACTTCATCACTAAATCTGAATCCCTTTGGACCACTCTAAAGTGATTGGTTAAGCAATTCACTTATTTTTGTGTCCTCTTTATAGAAATTATTTCAGACTGCCTAAATAAAGGAAACAAATCTAACCAAAATAGATAGATAAATCCCAGTTCTTCTGACCCTGGAATGTTCCCTCTAGAACTACCCATGAGAGAAGCTGCTCCATTTCATACTAGTGGCTGCAATTCACCATGTCTGTCCTTTTGGTCTTTGAGGATTCACACTGAAACCATCCTTATGTCTTCCTGGGAGGCAGCCTCATGATATTCTGAGAGGGACTGTCTGGGTCTTTGCAGTTCCTGTCAGGAGCCTATACACCCCTCAAGCCCCCAGCCTGAGGCAGTTTCCTCCTTACACACAGTTTTCACATCAGATCATAACAAATACACTCTCTAAAATTTGGTACAAATCTTTTTAGCTCTTCCCCTTTAATGTCATTACAGACGTGGATAAACTGTTTATTTATATAGATAAGATTTTTAAATGTAAATAGTAATGAAGAGGAGGCACACGAAGCTTCTAGGCTAATAGATTGTTATGTCTGAGCATCAAAGTCAAGCCAGTGTTTCCTGGCAAACTTTCTCAATTCTCAACATAAAAAGAAAGATTT
The DNA here is from genome assembly GCF_963930625.1 of Muntiacus reevesi. Classification (NCBI taxonomy): domain Eukaryota; kingdom Metazoa; phylum Chordata; class Mammalia; order Artiodactyla; family Cervidae; genus Muntiacus; species Muntiacus reevesi. The sequence goes on along the minus strand of NC_089260.1, from coordinate 39,269,795 downwards.
TTTGTTTGTTTGTTTGTTGTTTTTTACTATGTATCATTTCTCTTGTAGTCACTACTTTTGTTAGACATAACTACTAACAATAATATAAAAAACTTCCCCCATTTTGTTTTCAAAAATAGCCACAGGAAATGTTCCGGTCACTACTTTGACTCAGTTCATTGACTGTTGACAGAATATAGAATTCATTTGCGTCAGCTGATATTTTCACTTTTGCCTCTTTAAAAAAACATTTAAAGATATTTAATAAAATATTAAATATGTTGAAAATATTTAATATTTTATTAAATATCTTATTTTATTTCTTCGTTTGGTCACACCAGGTCTTAGTTGCGGCATGTGGGATCTAGTTCCCTGACCAGGAATTGAACCCAAACCCCCTGCATTGGAAGCATGGAGTCTTAGCCACTGGACCACCAGGGAAGTCCTTCACCTTTGCCTCTAACTCCTTAACATGATTTATTGAATATTGTAATCTTCAAAATGTTTTATGAAAAATGAATTTCACATGGGGCTGGGAGTATCCTCTTTTACCCTTGACTGGGGCTTCCCTGGTGGCTGAGACGGTAAAGAATCTGCCTGCAGGGCAGGAGATGCAAGAGATTCGGGTTTGAACCCTGGGTCAGGAAGTTCCCCTGGGAAGGAAATGGTAACCCACTCTAGTATTCTTGCCTGGGAAATCCCATGGACAGAAGAGCTTGGTGGGCTACAGCCCATGGGGTCGCAAAGAGTCAGATACAACCGAGTGTCTAAAACTTGCACTTCACTTTTGTGTTTCTCTGTAATGTAATATTCTACACTTCTCTCCATGACTCATTCATTCCTTCTGAAGGAGAAAGGAAGTGCTCTGGATAGTGGACCTGGAATAGTTGGGCATGCCTATCTTTGTCCTTCCTTCTTTCTTTCCCTCCAGGGTGTAACTGTCTGAAGATAACGAGAGTTTTAGTCTGCATAGTGTGCGTGGTCTGCATGAGCCTGATTAACTTCTCGTGGAATTTGAAGTTCCCGGTATGCCCAACCAGATACAGTGACTCTGGATTCAGGAATTGGACAGACAGAGGGGTATCATTTTGTGGACCCATCCAAACCCCAGCATTTGTACAGAAAAACTAAAAGGTTATATTTTGTGATGCAGAAGTTTCTTAAAATTTAGCCTAAGAAGGAGTGCTGAATAAGATGTGAATAGTTGTAACTTTAAAATCTAGTTCTAAAAAGTCAATGACATTAGGCTCTCAAATACATAAACTCTCTATTTCTCCATCTGTATTCTTTGTATTGAAATATCTGCCACCACTTTATCTAAAATACATGAAGGCAAACAATTGTATGAGAGCTGCTGAATTTTTAGATGTTAATATAAATAACTTCTAAATGACATTACTATTAGTATTCCAGACTCAAAGTAAGAAACTATTTGGTCTGAACATGAGATTTGGTCTACTTACACTTGAATTCTGAGAATAAAGAGTTTTACATCTGATTTTGTTTTTCTCTAATCTGGCAATGTGAAGAATGATTAAAGCAGGAGTTTACATGTGACAGAGGAGGGCAATGATTTGTGATATGTTGCCGATCAAATATTCTTTCTTCCCTTCTTTTTTCTTTCCCCCAAGGGAAATAAACTGTCAGACTTTGAGAAGGTGGGGTTCTAATAAAATTCTTCCTGTATTTCATTTGTTGCTACTTCTGGTTTCTTCCCTCCACCCCTGCCACTACCACATACACATTTAGCAAAAACTAGGATTTCTGGAGATTACTTTCAGAGTTCCTGTCTCACCCACAACACATACTCAAAAATTCTTCTGGAAAGGTTATCAGAGGCAGTAAAGGATGTAGGGACATTACTATGTAGGAGTAATGGGGCATAAAACCAAATATTTATTCTTCCTACTGAGCACCAGCTATAACTATAGTTTAGGCAAGATTGCTTCTGTACCTGCCTCTAACGGTGAATGTACCTTCCAGATTTATCAAATATGCCTGGTTTGAAGATTAGTTCCCAGTAGGAGATTCCTTACACTGAAGAGCACTTTGAATAAGATTTATTTGATCCTCATCTCATCTTTACTTAAGTCTGGTTAGAAAGTATAAGGATGTATTTTAAATAGAGCCTTCATTCATTTTAATGGATAAAATGCCTATGGTGGTCTGACGATGTTGCAAAGGTATTTATTCACATCTCTGTAGTCTTTCTCCTTGCAAAAAGAATATTTTACAATAAGATTTAATCAGTTCATACAAAGAAGTTAGTTGTTGCAATGTCATTGCCTTAGTAGGTATTAATTCCTTCAGTTTTATTTCTGGATGACCCAGTTAAGAGTTAGGTCTCCTTGCTTTTGTAGATTATTACTTTCTCTGCTTCCTAGTTGACAATACATGGTATCTTTTACAAATTTAATCTTCTAAAGACATCAACAAAAATTCAGTGTAACATAAAGAGCTGATTAAAAATTATTACAAAAATAGAAAAGTAGTTATTAAAAACACATTATCCAAGTATGTTTAAAATGAAAAAAAAATTAGATGGTGTGGAACATAAAAAAAATTTCACACACCTTATTAAAAAGCATATATATATATATATATATATATATATATGTGTGTGTGTGTGTGTGTGTGTACATATGTTCAATTCAGTTCAGTTCAGTTGCTCAGTTGTGTCTGACTCTTTGCAACCCCATGAATCGCAGCACGCCAGGCCTCCCTGTCCATCACCAACTCCCGGAGTCTACCCAAACCCATGCCCATCGAGTCAGTGATGCCATCCAGCCATTTCATCCTCTGTCGTCCCCTTCTCCTTCTGCCCCCAATCCCTCCCAGCATCAGGGTCTTTTCCAATGAGTCAACTCTTCGCATGAGGTGGCCAAAGTATTAGAGTTTCAGCTTCAGCATCAGTCCTTCCAATGAACATCCAGGACCGATCTGCCTTAGGATGGACTGGTTGGATCTCCTTGCAGTTCAAGGGACTCTCAAGAGTCTTCTCCAACACCACAGTTCAAAAGCATCAATTTTTCGGTCCTCAGCTTTCTTCACAGTCCAACTCTCACAGCCATACATGACCACTGGAAAAACCATAGCCTTGACCAGATGGACCTTTGTTGGCAAAGTAATGTCTCTGCTTTTTAATATGCTATCTAGGTTGGTCATAACTTTCCTTCCAAGGAGTAAGCATCTTCTAATTTCATGGCTGCAGTCACCATCTGCAGTGATTTTGGAGCCCCCCAAAATAAAGTCTGACACTGTTTCCACTGTCTCCCCATCTATTTCCCATGACATGATGGGACCAGATGCCGTGATCTTAGTTTTCTGAATGTTAAGCTTTAAGCCAACTTTTTCACTCTCATCTTTCACTTTCATCAAGAGACCTTTTAGTTCCTCTTGACTTTCTGCCATAAGGGTGCTGTCATCTGCATACCTGAGGTTATTGATATTTGTTGCAGCAATCTTGATTCCAGCTTGTGCTTCATCCAGCCCAGCATTTCTCATGATGTACTCTGCATATAAGTTAAATAAGCAGGGTGACAATATACAGCCTTGATGTACTCCTTTTCCTGTTTGGAACCAGTCTGTTGTTCCATGTCCAGTATGTATAAATTAGGAAGATAGACACAAAGTGATACAAATTACTGCCTGATAAAGTGTATGTGATTATTCTTTTAAGTGTCTTGGTGTTGTATTTTTGTTATTTGAGATCTGCTGAATAAATATTACTTTTGTAATCCCAAAGAGGCACTTTTTAAATGTCTGAACTAAAGAAAGCTTTCAGAGGGCATTAAAAAGACAGCTTTCTGTTCCAGCTCTTATAAACTATATACATTTTGTCTCATGTTTACTTTAGCCATGAAGCCACATAAAATAACATTAATAGACCTGGTATCTCAGCTGATAAAGAAACCACCTGCAATGCAGGAGACCCCGGTTCAGTTCCTGGGTCTGGAAGATCCCTTGGAGAAGGGATAGGCTATTTACTCCAACTGGAGAAGGAAATGGCAACCCACTCCAGTATTCTTACCTGGAGAACTCCATGAACAGAGGAACCTGGTGGGCTGCAGTCCATGGGATCACAGAGTCGGACAGGACTGAAGTGACAGAGCTCACACACATGCACGCATGCACTCACTCCAATGTTCATGGGCTTTCCTGGTGGCTCAGACAGTAAAGAACCCACTGACAATGCGGGAGACCTGAGTTCGATTCCTGGGTTGGGAAGATCCTCTGGGGGAGGTCATGGCAACCCACTTCAGTATTTTTGCGTGGAGAATCCCCATGGACAGAGGAGCCTGGTGGGCTGCAATCCACGGCTACAAAGAGTCGGACACAACTGAGCTACTAAGCACACACACAACATATTACTTTACGTATTAAAATCTTAAGTTTGTACTGCACATTGCCTTTTCCACTATTTACTTAAATGTTTTACAATACAAAAATAATGAAATGGAGAAAAACCAAAACAAAATTGAAAAAGAGGACACAAGTCTGCCAACCATAAAAGTCAAAATAATTGCTGTGTTTCTGCCTCAAATTTATCTCTAAAGATTTCTTCTCTTTGTTTATAAGAAAGAACATGTCCTTAGGTGAAACATACTTTTTGTATCACTGTATAATGAAAGAAATATCTCAGAGGGGAATCTAACATTGGATTCAATAATCACTGTATAATTCAATGTATCAATAAACATGTAAGTTGCTATTGCACTTAATAAAAGCTTACCTTTATTTAAAGAACAGAGGGGGCTTCTCTGGTTGTTCAGCAGTAAAGAATCTGCCTACAATGTAGGAGACCCAAGTTTGATCCCTGGGTCAGGAAGCTCCTCTGGAGAAGGAAATGACAACCCACTTCAGTATTCTTTTTTTTTTTATTTAATAAATTTTTATTTTTCAAAATGTACAGCTGGTGGGAGCTGTTCATGCATCTTCACCAGCAGCTGGGGCATCTCCTCCCTTGGTGTTTCTGGTGTAAATCACTTGAGCTCTGTGCTTTGAAACCAGTTTAATAAGTCCTTTACTAAGGAGTTCCTGAAGGGCTGCTCTGGCCAGGGAACCTCGAATCTTCAGTCTCTCAGAGACAACAGCTGGACTTATAAGCTTATAGTTGGGAACTTCTTTACAGAGTTTGTCATATGTCGCTTTGTCAAACAAGACTAGGTTATTGAGCTTGTCCCGAACTTTGCCTTTGGACCACTTCTTCTTTTTGGCCTTGCCCCCAGATTTGTTCACTGGATCTTTGTTTTTCTTGGCCGACTTTCCAGCATCTTTCTTCTTCTTGTCGCCCTTGGGCGGCATAGCGAAGGCCAGAGAGCAACTGTGACCACTGCCGCCTCGCTAAGATGTCGGACAAAAAGGGCACTTCAGTATTCTTGCCTGGGAAATCTGTGGACAAAGGAGACTGGTGGGCTACACCCAAGGGGTTGTAAAAGAGTCAGACATGCAATTACAATGAGAGCCTCTTTTCTTTCTGTTTTCCTGCTCTACCATCCTCCGTAGGTTACCTTTCTTCCTGGGTGAGTCCTTGCCTCATGGCTGCATAGTTGCAAGGAACTGCCATCGTGCTAGGGCCCATGACCTCACACAATCACATCAAGATTCAGACAAATGGCAGCCCCGCCTTGTACATCTCTTTGTCAGGAAGGAAAAATCTTTACCAGAAGGTACCTGCCAGAGTTCCCATGCTTGGGAATCACATAGTAAGTATCACATGCCCATTCTTAAATTAATTGTCAGTGGGATGGGTGGTAATATTACCATGGTTGCCTTAGGCTATTTAAAATTTACCCCCTGGGCATAGAAAGGCACTCATTCCTTGAGTATCTGACAAAAGAAAAAGTGAACAAAATTGGGATTCTGCTAGTGATAAAGAATGTGATAGTTGTTAGAGAGAGGAAGCCTGTCTTGTGTCAAGCATAAGACAGTTTATTGAAACTCCACACTGGATGGGTATAGGGTAGACAGAGGGAGTAGGTCACAATGGCACTTTTCATGGAACCCACAGTCTAGGGGAGAAGAGGGGGAACTGAACATGCCATTATCAACAAAGTGTAATCTTATTTTTGGATGAGGAAAGTGAATAAACAAGCTCCAGTACTGTATGCACATACACATGGCTAAGTCACTTTAAAACAGTAACTTTGTTAAGGTCACTGGAAACCATTTTAAATATATTGAGTTGGCCAAACGTTTGTTCACGTCTTTCTGTAAGATCTTATCGAAAAACCTGAATGAACTTTTTGGCCAATCCATCTAAATCAACCATTTACTTCAACTAAAACTGTAGTCTCTTTTATTTTCTTCCACTATTTTGTTTTAAAATTTTACACTTAATATTTATGTGGACAAATAATTGTTCTCCTTTATACTTTACATTTACAATTAACATGATCAGATACGACACATTTAAAGTATGTGGTGGGTTAAATTGAATGATACAGATGTCCAGGTTCTAATACCTGGAACCTGTGAGTATATTGCCTTATGTGGTAAAAGGGATTTTGCAAATGTGATTGAATTAAGGATTTTCAGATGGGGAGATTAACCCCAATTATCTGAGTAGGCCCAATGTCATCACCAGGATCCTTCTAAGAGGAGGTCAGGAGAGTTAGTTGGTAGTAGAGGCTGTGATGAACAAGAGGTTGGGGTGGTATGAGGAAAGGTTTATGCAAGGGTGCTCAGTCACTTCAGTCATGCCCGACTCTGTTGCTCTCCAGGCTCCTCTGTCCATGAGATTCTCTAGGCAAGAATACTGGAGCGGGTTGCCCTACCTTCCTTCAGGGGTTCTTTCTGAACCAGGGGTCTTACCCACATCTCTTATGTCTCCTACTTTGGGAGATGGAGTCTTTACCACTAGTGCCACGTGAGCTGAAGGGGCTGTGGGCCAAAAAACTGCGAGTGGCCTCTAGAAGCTGAGAAAGGAAAGGAAAATAATTCTCTAGATCCTCCAGAAAGAAATGCAGTCCTGTCAGATCTTGATTTCAGTCCCACTCAAACCTATGACAGGCTTCTGACCTCCAGAAGTATGAGAAAAAATTTGTATTGTCACTAAATTTGTGCTAATTTGTTACAGCAGCAGCAAGAAATGGATATAACATGCTACGGCCTTTTGTCTTAATACCAGATTTTATAAAGCATATGTGTATACAATTTATAAGTAGTTATATTTATAATATATATTTTTCAAAGAATTTATTCTAAAATTATTTAAATTTTATTTAAAAATTTAAATTGGAAAAATATTAATAGCTGAACATCAGTGATCTTTATTTCAGTATAATATCTCTTTTGTATCAAATCCCCCAAACTTAAGCTTAATATACTGGAGTGGGTAGCCATTCTTTTCTCCAGGGGATCTTCCTGATGCAGGGATCAAACCCAGGTCTAGTGCATTACAGGCAGATTCTTAACTGCAAAGCCATCAGGGAAATCCCATGTTAAGGACAGTTATGGCTAAAGATGGAGACCAAGACTTCCTTAAAGAAAAGAGTTAAATGAGGAAGAATAATTGAAATGCCACTTTCATCTGCATAAATTGAAATAAAAATGACTTACATGAAGTAGTGTTTAACAAAGAACAGCTAATCCTGTTTTTTTTTTTTTTGCAAAACCCAGCAAAGTAGAGAAAGTATTAGTCCAATTTTACATAGGCAAGAGTTATATCATAAAGCTGTTTTGCTCCTACTTGTATTGAGCACTTACTGTGTGCCAGACATCATGATAGGTGCTGAGGAAATAATAATGATGATATAACAATAATGTGAGTTTATTTATCATTTATTGAATGCTTACTCTGCCTGGGTAGAGTTCAAGATATTATTCATACATTAATTAATCTGTAAAACAAATCAAAATAATAGAACAGACATAGTCTTGCCCTGAAAGAGAGCACAGCCTATATTAAGGAAGGTAGACATATCATCAGACACTTTCTCTTGCCAAGCAAGCATGTGTGTGCTCAGTTGCTCGGTTGTGTCTTACTGTTGAGCTACCGTGGACTGTAGCCTACAGGCTCCTCTGTCCATGGGATTTTCCAGGCAAGCATACTGTAGTGGGTTGCCATTTCTTTCTCCAGGGGATCTTCCTGACCCAAGGATCGAACCCACGTCTCCTGCATTGGCAAGTGGAATTTTTATCACTGAGCCACCTGGGAAGCCCCACCATGCAAGTACCAGGAAAGAAATAAAGTCACCATTCAGGAATCACAGAGAAGATACAGGTGACCCAGTCTGGGTAGGAAGAGGGAAGGTTTTTTGAATTAGTTATTCCTGAATATAATCCTGAAGGCAAAATCTTTTAGTCTCCCTGGGATAAGCATTATAACAATAACATTAAACACAAAACTTTAATGGCTTAATGCAGCAAAGATTGAGTTGTTAATTAAACCACAAATCAAGGAAGATTATACAATCTTTTCACAATGCCTCTGCTCTGACTATGACTCAGGGATTATGACTGCTTCCAGATCACAATTCCACATGTTTGAAGTCTCTTGCATAGCTGGAAGAAGACAAAAACTGCACTTATACTTAACTTCCTTGACTGATAAATAATACACCTCACTTCCACTCCCGATTATTGACCAGAATGAGTCCCATATCCCAACTCAAGTATAAGGGCAAAGGAGTATATTGAACATTTGGCGACTATTACTCCCTGCTACAGTCAGACAAAGAGGACTGAAAAGGAAAAAGTTAGCAAAAGTACAGAGGGGAGAAGCACTGTCATCTGGGCCAGCTGGATTTTGGTTTTCTTAAATGTAATATAAAAAAAAAGTATGCAAATGATAAGACCTTGAAGGAATAGTCATGACCCATAGCAGGAAAGGCCCCATAGGAGATGTTAAGAATCTTGGATTTTATCCTATAGAAGAGATGGAAGAATTCTAAGTAGATTTGAACTCTGGAGACTGTAGCCTGAAAGGGACAAGGCTAACAGCAGGAATACCAGTTAGGAGGTAATGAAAAAGAATAATCACCAACACCTACATGATACAATAGAGATACAGGAAATGTTAGAGGCAGAGTTGGAAAAAATATACAAATTAAATATAGACATTAGGATGAAGAAGTGACAGATAACTTTCAGATTTCATAGCTCTAGGTAAGTGGTATTATCAATTTAGACAGAGATTATTGGGAAAAGACTATTTGAGAAGGACAATGAAGAAGTTTATTCCAGACTTTTAAAACTTTATTTATTTTTTGACCAAAAATAAATGGGTATTCATTGCTGTGAGTGGGCTTTCTCTGGTTGCAGCGAGCAAGGCTACTCTTTATTGCAGAGCATGGCCTCTAGGCCTGAAAAATCTTCCTGGAGCAGAGATTGAATCTGTGTCCTCTGCAATGTAAGGAGGACTCCCACCCACTATACCCTCCAGGGAAGTCCTTATGCCAGACTTTTTAAGGTTGAGTTGGCAGTGGGAAATCCAGGCAGAGTCAACCAGCAGGAGTTTGGATAAATGTCTAGAGGCAGATCTAGGGTTGAGATGAAGATCTGGGAATGGTAAAACTTGGATGCAGGATGAAACCACAGGAATAGACGGCTCACAAACTGAAATGAGAAGAGCAGTGGGTTTGGAACTCAGCCCTGGGGAATACCAACATGTAAAGGTAGAATGAAGAGGGGGGCTCATTAAGATACAGGAGAAGGTACTGCCAGCTGCGTAAGAAAGGAAGCCAAGGGAAGGAGCGTGTCAAGGAAAGAGGGATCAACCATCTTAAGCAGCATGAGGAAATGCAGCAGGATAAGGACTGAATATTGGCATTGAACTTGGGGATTAAAGGCCCAGTGATAGTCTTTTCAGTAAAGAAATTAGTGCATGCATGCATGATAAGTCACCACGGTCCTGTCTGACTCTGCGCAACTATGGACTGCAGCCTCCCAGGCTCCTCTGTCCGTAGGATTCTCCAGGCAAGAATACTGCAGTGGGTTGCCATGCCCTCCTCCAGGGGATCTTCCTGACCCAGGGATTGAAGTCAGGTCTCTTACATTGCCTGCACTGGTAGGAGGGTTCTTTACCACTAGTGCCGCTTTGAGAAGCCCAAAGAAATTGGTAAGAAGGGCAATTGCAATGGACCAGGTAATGCTACATAGTGGATAAAGCAGTCACAGGGTAGCCATGTCCCCTGAGAAGTTTAAGAACTTGCTCAGCATCCTACAACCAGGGCTTGAGTTCAAGGTGGGCAGAATTGACACATGAGGCCAGGTCATGCAGCTGCTTAATGGTTCACCAATGTGTACATGTGTCCTAAGTTGCTTCAATTGCGTCTGACTCTGCGACCCCATAGATTGTAGCCCACCAGGCTCCTCTGTCCGTGGGATTCTCAGGAAAGATTCCTGGAGTGGGTTGCTGTGCCTTCCTCCATATTTACCAGAATATCTGAAAAATAAGTGCAGTTTTTCACCAGAGTTTCTAATTTTCATGACAGTCGAGATGAGTTGCTGAGGGGAATTTTCCAAGCATATGTTCAAACACACACACACAGAGTAAGGCTTGAAGAAGTAGAATGTTTAGGTGATTTACTTTAATGGGAGCTGAGCAGAGCACAACAAACTAATAATAAATGATACCCTCCTAAATCCAAGTGCATTTTAGACTTTCAGGGAGTACTTAATGGGACCAAGCAGTCTTAGCAAGTAAAATTGAATAGATGTATTTTTAAACAGCACCCTACATCAACATAATTCTATCAAGTGATCTTTTTCAATAAGCAAGGTGCTGAGCTCGTATTTAAGCCCCTGCTTAAAGAAACGAAATGCTTGGGGGAATAAAGTTCCCAATGCCTCTTGGGGGTCACAGAATTCTCAGTGGCCCTAAATAAAGGAAAGACCCTGGTTTACATAGCAGGCTCTGGGAACATAGACAGGCTGTATGACTCTCACTTGGTGGGGAGCGGGGAGAGATAAAGCTGACCATGAAGGCCGGAACCAGATAATGAAGGGCTTTATATATCATGCTAAGGAGTCTGGACTTTATCTTGCGGGTTAGCAGAGAGCTATTAAAGACTTTTAAGTAAGGGATTATCATGATCAGATTTCTATTTTCTGGCAGCTACAGTGTGGAGGAGAATGGAAGGAGGACAAAGACTGGAGGCAGAGAGACCAGTAAGTCCTGCTTATTATCTCCTTCCCCCCATCCTCTGCCTCAAGATTCCCACATACCAAGACTCCAAATGCATTTTTGGTGTGAGATTTCTTTTCAGGGATGGCTCCATGGTCAGGGGGTTCATTCCTTGACTACTGACCATGCGTGCATATATGTGTGTCTCTTGTGTATACCCACACATATACACACACTTATGCACACCCAGAGCATGGTTTTTATTCTGATCATTCTTGGGCAGCATCAAAACTTCCTATTGTATTCAGATCACTAGGAAGTCATGTCAAGCCATGCCAGAATTTACTACATGAACAAAGGATCCTTTGTCTGTTGGGAAGACAAGGAAAGTGCATAGGATTTAGTCAAGAGATGAGGACGGAACCATATAGATGTATGAAAATCACAGTCAAGTTGCTTAGATGAATTTAATGTAACATAATTTTATTTCTATATCTTTATGATATATTTGTCATGGAGTGCCTGCAAAAGTATGCAGAATTCTAAAAGGCAGGAAGAGAAAGGAATTGAAGAAGAGAGGGTCTGCCCACACAGTAGACTTTGAACAAGACTTCTCTAGTGAGGAATCACACAAGAATTGTCACATGTTAGCCATAGAAGAGACAGCTAGGGAAAATGGAAGCTTACTTCCTGCAGAAAAAAGAAAAGAGTAAATGTTAGATACAATAAAATATTTGCAAATAATGATTCAAAAGCAAGCACGTTTAAAGGGAGGGGTAGAAGAAATTGTATATGTATCTTGTTCTAATGGTGCAAATGTTTCTAGGTTATTAACAGCAGGAGAACAACTAAATTGCAGTCAGTCAATAGCTGTTAAGTCTTGAGAGGCAGAGAATAATGTAACCTAAGTGGATTACTAAAATGTATTATACTTACAGAAAACTTTAACTAATATCTATGTGGTCTTTAATAGAAGAACAGAGTACTTTGACAGAACTACTGTTTTTGGAACATTGTGTTTTTAAATCCCTTGGAAAACAAAGTAGCATCTGTGGCTTTTTGTCTTCCTTACCTTAAAATATAAAGAGAGGAACTTCTCTGGCAGTCCAGTGGTTAAGACTCCTTGCTGCCAGTGAAGGGGGGCAGGGGTTCAATCCCTAGTCAGGGAAATAAGACCCCATAAGTTGTGCAACTTGGCCAAGAAATAGAAATAAAGATAAATAAGTATATAAATTTAAGACAGACTTAAAAAAAATAAAGTATAAGAAAGAAATGGCTATGATCTCATCTAAACAGTGAGGCAGAAAGAGGGCACGCATATCTGCTAAGTCGTCCGAGTCTTTGTGACCCTATGGCCCATAGCCTGCCAGGCTCCTCTGTCCATGAGCTTCTCCAGGCAAGAATACTGTAGTAGGTTTCCATCCCCTCCTCCAGGGGATCTTCCCAACTCAGGGATCGAACCCGAGTCTCTCATGTCTCCTGCACTGGCAGGCAGGTTCTTTACCACTAGCACCACCTGGGAAGCCCAGGAAGAGGGAAGGGCCATTTTATAGGTTACCGAATCACTAAGATATTCTTGAACATGGCAAATTTGCCAGTTTGCACCTCTGTGAGAATAATGAGATTGTACAGAAACAATTCATATCTGAAAACTCTCAGCTTTCCTGGGAGAAGACATATTTTTTTAAAACTATTTATTTATTTGGCTGCCTCAGGTCTTAGTTGGGGCAAGGGGGATCTTCTTTGTAGTATGTAGAATCTTTAGCTGCAGCACGTGGGATCTAGTTCCCTGACCAGGGATCAAACCCGGATCCCCTGCAGTGGGAGCTTGGAGTCAGCCCCTGGACCACCAAGGAAGTTTCCGGGGTCCATTTCTTACCCTGGTGACATGCGTGAGGTAGTGAGCAGATTGGGTATAGGGGCAGCATGGAGTGACAAAAGAGAGCAAAAAACATTGAAGCTGCTGGTGGCCGTCAGGTCAGGGGGATGATGGAGACGAAATGGCCATAGTAAACTAGACTGCAGAGTGCTGGGATTGAAAAGTACGTCTTTCACTGCTCAAACTCTGAAAGCTCTGGTGGTTTTGGTTCCTGGTGTCAGCGTCCAATAACTCTCCTGTTCACACAAAGTAGGGCAGTAATCCTAATAGGAGTTGCTTCCAAATGGTTTAAAAACTCAGGGTTGCTTCCACCCTCTAACCTCAATAGCTGAGAGTTGACAGGGATAAGCTGTTTGGCTTCAGAGTGCCAGATATTTGGGCCTGAGACATTTCTGACTTCCTTCCTTTCCTTGTAAGGCCAGGACACCGGGTCTTCCAAGTGTCTGTACTAATTAAATGCAGGTCTAGTATGCCAAAAATGTTTTGAATGTAAAAGATTAACGAGAGAGAGAACTTTTGTGAAACGAGGGAATTGAGACAAGAGGAGCCCCTCCTGGCTGGCATGGTTTTAAGAGGGAGGTAATCTTGAGGTCTTAAGAACACGAGCTGTACGATTTTTTTAAGAGACAGTTGGCTCCAATGGGAAGGCATGAACCAAATATTTCAGGGACGAAGACAGCAGCCACCCAGGAAGGCTCACTGTGATCCTGGGTGACAGATGAGCTGTAAGTGGACTGTCTGAGTAAATGAGGGTGAGATTAAGCCATTCTACATTTGCCTCTTCTGGCCGTGTTACCCCATGTTTTGCTTTAGAGCTCACCATAAGGGGGACCCACTGACCACTTTGACCTTTCCTTCCAGATTTGGCATCTGGAGGTATAAATCAGGATTAGCGCTGCCATTAAACTTCAGACGTGGTGCCTATAAGACAAAAGTAAGACCATTACTGGCAGTTTTAGCACTTGGGACAATATTGCATTGCTCATTTGGAACAGTAAGGAATTAATCAGTAGGAGAAACTCGATGTTCTTGTGGGCATCACCAATCTCCCCCAATATTTTGACTATTACTTGTTCAATCAGCTGAGTGGTGGGAGGTGAGGAATGAGACAAAGATTTGTGTTCTGGTAACTTGCCAGAACTTAGATGTCAGCTAACCTTCTGAGAAGCAGAAAGATTTTTATTTTTATGAAAACATTCGGCAGCGGTCAGACTGATGAACATATTTGGAGACACTGAAATGATGTAATGATGGCAACAATGTTATTTTTACAGCATTAGAAGTAAGGAGGACAACTACCAGCTGCCAAGCTCATTGGTCACATTGATCCCTAATAAATCCTGGGTGAGCCTGCCTAATATTAGTCATAGGACTTAAGCCTGTGAATCTGTTAGGACTTAAGACACATTACTTTTAGTTGGGAGGGTAAGAAAAAAAAATCTTCTGGCATATGGTAAAAGGAGGGGTAATTTAGTACGCTTTCTTAATGTTTTAAAAAGCAGAACTGAGGCAACATTTGTTTTCTTGGATGAATATCTTTTATTCTCAAGAGAAAATGGTAAACTCTCATCAGAGAAATATGGGGGAAGTGCACCTAAGGAAAACTTGTAAAAGTCTTTCAGGTATCCCAGAAAAGTTTAAAAAACAATAGCAACATGTGGTATCATTTCCGCATACACTGAATTCACGTTTACTGAACATTGCCTAAGGCATCATACTTCCCATAGAATCAGCTTTCTTTTTCTAATACATTTTAACCAGTTGCCCTTCACAACTCTAGTGGCAGTTCAGTTCAGTTCAGTCGCTCAGTCGTGTCCGACTCTTTGTGACCCCATGAATTGCAGCACACCAGTCCTCCCTGTCCATCACCAACTCCTGGAATTTACTCAAACTCACGTCCATCGAGTCGGTGATGCCATCCAGCCATTTCATCTTCTATTGTCCCCTTCTCCTCCTGCCCCCAATCCCTCCCAGCATCAGGGTCTTTTCCAATGAGTCAACTCTTCGCATGAGGTAGCCAAAGTATTGGAGTTTCAGCTTCAGCATCAGTCCTTCCAATGAACACCCAGGACTGATCTCCTTTAGGATGGACGGGTTGGCTCTCCTCGCAGTCCAAGGGACTCTCAAGAGTCTTCTCCAACACCACATTTCAAAAGCATCCATTTTTTGGTGCTCAGCTTTCTTCATAGTCCAACTCTCACATCCATACATGACCACTGGAAAAACCATAGCCTTGACTAGACAGACCTTTGTTGGCAAAGTAATGTCTCTGATTTTTAGTAGAGTCTGTTAACATCTCTATTTTACAGATGAGAAAGCTGTTGTTAACTATGATCCAACAACTTAATACAGCCAGTGAAGACCACAGAGCTGGTTAATTGCGAAACTGGGATTGTGTATCAGGCTCATTAGACTCCAGAGCCCAAGATCCTAAATGTGAGGCTAAACTGTGGAGAATTTCCCCTCTCCAGAGGTAGCAGACATGGTGATCAGGGACTCAGGGATGGAAGTGACAGATCTGGGATCTTCAACTTACCAGCTGTGTGAGTTGAGTAAAGTCATCCATGAAACTGGAGATCATTGTTCTTTCCACTGAGTTTGTGTCTAGGTTAAATCACATGGCCTAGAAGCAGTGTCCAATACACCATATAGATTTAGAGGGTTGACATGTACACAAAGGTACATTTAAAATGGTTAACCAGCAAGGACCTATTGTATAGCACAGGATACTCTGATTAATACTCTGTAATAACCTACATGGGAAAAGAATTTGAAAAAGAATAGATCCATGTATATGTGTAACTGAATCACTCTACTGTACATCTGAAACTAACACAACATAGTAAATAGACTATGAAAAGTGGAAATGTTAGTCGCTCAGTCATGTCAGACTCTTTGTGACCCCTTGGACTGTAGGCTCCTCTGTCCAAGGAGTCCTCTAGGCATGAATACTGAAGTGGTATCCATTCCCTTCTTCAGGGGATCTTCCTGACCCAGGGATTGAATCTGGGCCTTCTGCATTGCAGGTAGATTCTTTACCATCTGAGCTACCATAAAAATTAAAAAAAATTTTTTTAAGTAGCTATTTTTTTGAATTACAATTATTGGTATATACTTATTAGTTTAGTCTTTGTTTACTTACTCTTTGCTAGTGATATCCAAACTTGGGGCCTACTCTAGACCAGTAGGCCACCTATTACTGGGAAGAAACCTTAGACTATGAACTTTCATCAATCATCACTTAACGATTCTCAGGATCAGGCTAGCTGGGGATATGATGCTTTCAGTTTTTGGTTCCTTTGCTCTAGCCCAAACTAACCAGTTATTTAGATAATTCATTAAAGGCCATCCCACACCACTGTTCTCTATCTATTAGCCCTGCAAAGTACACACCAATCTTTATTTTGTCCTTGATCTGCAAAGATTAGTGATGCTGTACCAGTCAGATAAGTGTCAGCTCTGGTTCTCTCTGGCATTGAATTATAATTGGCTCAAAGCACACATTTAGGGGAAAGATTGTCTGAGGCCTTCACAATGAAATTGCTTTCCTTAAACAGGTCTTGTGTCGACACCCAGAAAGCAAAGTCTCTACAGAGCTCTCTGCCCAGCCCCACCACCAGTTATCTATCAATCTTTGAAAAATCAATTCAGAATTTACCTATTACAGAAATTGATGCTAATTGTCCTTGATTTCAACTACTCCTGCATGACTCTCAGAATTTCAATTATGCGTCTATGAAAGTAATTGGCTTGGGGCTTCCCTGATGGTGTAGTGGTTGAGAATATACCTTACAATGCAGGGGCCACCAGTTCAATTCCTGGTCAGGGAAGATCCCATATATGTTGCAGGGCAACAAAGAAGCTGCAACTGCTGAGCCCACAGACCACAGTTACTGAAGCCCTAGAGCTTGTACTCCACGACAAGAGAAGCCACTGCAGTGAGAAGCCCTCTCACCGCATCTAGAGAGTAGCTCCTGCTTGCCACAACTAGAGGAAAGCCTATGCAGTACCAAAGATCCAGCACAGCCAAAAATAAATAAGTAAATAAAATATTTTTAAAAATTGACTTGGTTAAATGAAAAAAGTTTTTAATAAGGATAGCTTAGTATGTCTCTTCAAGTAGACAGTATAAATCCTTGAGGGCAGGGACCATGTCTACCACATATTAAAAGTGAATGGAGGATATGAGAGAAATAGAAGATATGGTTCCTGCTCAAGGAGTATAAAATCCAACTGAAGAAATGTTGATCTGCAACTATATATGATACTTTCCATGTAACTCAGTTCAGTTCAGTTGCTCAGTCGTGTCCAACTCTTTCGACCCTACGGACTGCAGCACGCCAGGCCTCCCTGTCCAATACCAGCTCTCGGAGTTTATGCAAACTCATGTCCATTGAGTCGGTGATGCCATCCAACCATCTCATCCTCTGTCGTCCCCTTCTCCTCCAGTCTTCAGTCTTTCCCATCATCAAGGTCTTTTCAAATGAGTCAGTTCTTTGCATCAGGTGGCCAAAGTACTGGAGCTTCAGCTTCAGCACCATTCCTTCCAATGAATATTCAAGACTGCTCTCCTTTAGGATGGACTGGTTGGATCTCCTTGCAGTCCAAGGGACTCTCAAGAGTCTTCTCCAACACCACAGTTCAAAAGCATCAATTCTTTGGTGCCCAGCTTTCTTTATAGTCCAACTCTCACATCCATACATGACTACTGGAAAAAACCATAGCTCTGACTAGATGGACCTTTGTCGGCAAAGTAATGTCTCTGCTTTTTAATGTGCTCTCTAGGTTAGTCATAGCTTTGCTTTCAAGGAACAAGTGTCTTTTAACTTCATGGCTGCAGTCACCACAGTAGTGATTTTGGAGCCCCACAAAATAAAGTCTGTCACTGTTTCCACTGTTTCCCCATCTATTTGCCATGACGTGATGGGACCAGATGCCATGATCTTAGTTTTCTGAATGTTGAGTTTTAAGCCAACTTTTTCACTCTCTTTCACTTTCATCAAGAGGCTCTTTAGTTCTTCACTTTCTGCCATAAGGGGGTTCCACCTGCGTATCTGAGATTATTGATATTTCTCCCTGAAATCTTGATTCCAGCTTGTGCTTCATTCAGCCTGGCATTTCACATGATGTACTCTGCATATTATTAAATAAGAGGGTGACAGTACACATCCTTGACGTATTCCTTTCCCAGTTTGGAGCCCAGTCTGTTCCTTGTCTGGTTCTAGCTGTTACTTCTTGACCTGCATACAGATTTCTCAGGAGGCAGGTACGGTGGTTTGGTATTCTCATCTCTTGAAGAATTTTCCACAGTTTGTTGTGGTCCACACAGTCAAAGGCTTTGGCATAGCCAATAAAACAGAAGCAGATGTTTTTCTGGAACTCTCGTGCTCTTTCGATGATCCAGCGGATGTTGGCAATTTGATCTCTGGTTCCTCTGCCTTTTCTAAAACCGGCTTGAACATCTGGAAGTTCATGGTTCATGTATTGCTGAAGCCTGGCTTGGAGAATTTTGAGCATTACTTTGCTAGCGTGTGAGATGAGTGCAATTGTGCAGTAGTTTGTGCATTCTTTAGCATTGCCTTTCTTTGGGACTGGACTGAAAACTGACCTTTTCCAGTCCTGTGGCCACTGTTGAGTTTTCCAAATTTGCTGGCATATTGAGTATCCATGTAACTAGATGGTACATATGTATAGTACATATGTACTATGTCCATATGTACACATGGATAGTACAGATCCTTGTAACTAGATGCACATTATAATACTACATTTTGACTGTCATCAGCTCCCTAAGGAAACTCACATCTGAATTTAACAGAATGTTTGCTCTTTTGGAGGACTGAGGAAATCACTACAAATACTCAAATAAAATCAGAACAATATTTTCTGTTATATAACATCTTTATCTACAACTTGTTCTCAAAGTTTGTTCTTTTTAGTACATGAGCATATTGTGCTCTAGATGAGCATTTTTCAGCTGTAGCTTGTGATTTATTACTAGGTCAGGAAATTTGCTTAGGGGCCATGACCATCATTTTTAAAACATGAAATAGAATAGACAATATCAGAGACTGCACACTTAATTAAAAAATGAGTTTATGAAAATTGTTTTCTGTACATGTACAGGGTCATAGTGTAAAATGCATTTTTTACTATGACTTATAATCAAAAAGCATTTGAAGAGCAATGTATCTAGTTGGCACCCAGAAAACTGAACAGATATTCTTAGTAAAACTATAGAAAAGCTTGATGCTTGCAACATATTTTCTCATTGAAGAGAAGCACCCTGTGTTATGGTAATACTTTCTTTGCTAAGTTTAAAACTACCCATTGAGAACAAATGTTACTGATAAAGTTCTACTGAAGACCTGGCTTAGATACCCACAGTGCGCACCCTAATGCTTCACACCAGAGATGTCAGAGGTGCATGTACCCAACTGCATATAGAGCTAGATAACTGCAGACCTCTTTCAGGTCAAGTTCCCACAAATCTGCCTCATGATTGACCCTCTGGACCAGAGAATCCGAGGATCTAAAGTCAGAAGGCCACTCTCAGGAAATCTCAAATGGAAGGGACGTCATAAAAAATAATTCCAGGATCAGCCAAGTAGGTAAAAATAGGTAATTATCAAAAGAACACTCAGAGGCCATGAGAAACAACCACAGGTCTGCTTTCAAGTTTGTCCTCCACTTTCCATTTCACATCAGTGCCCCCTCACTGTCCAAAATTAAGTCTAAAGATCATCCTGGTACTAGTCCCACACTCATGAAAGTTTGAAACACAAACGAATTTCACGGGCATTTGAGGCCCTGATGGCTCAGCAGGTAAAGAATCTGCCTGCAATGCAGGCAATGATCCCTGGGTCCAAAAGTTTCCTGGAAGAAGAAATGGCAACCTACTCCAGTATTCTTGCCTGAAAAATCCCATGGAGAGCGGAGCCTGGCAGGCTACAGGCCAGAAGTCACAGAGAGTCAGACACAGCTGACTAAGTACACATAAGTACACCGTACTTGAAAAAAACCTAGACCATGTGACAGTTACCAGGGGAAACTGTGACTTAGATGCTAGTAAGTCCCGTACTATATGGAACTTAGGGTTTGTTCATATGAAGTCAATTGCAAGGACTCTCTATTCTGAGCTGAATATAGATATTTATCATATTGTAGGGTGGATGTGTAACAGAGGAAACCTGAGTCCATGCTGGATCTGTTCCCTTAACTCTATCCTTCATGCTCTGTTGCTTGTGCTTAGTTGTAAGTTCTCCACCTTTTCTAGTAGAATGTTTCCTATGGTCTGAAATATATAGACTAGCCAATTTTCTAGCCTCTGACCTTTAATGGTATAACACTTATTTGTTAAAATGTTGCAGAACAGAGAATAATATTCATCTTGTTGGAGGTTTATAGCAGCGCTGTGACCAGACCTATGTGGACAGTGGCATGAACAAAGGATTCCAGCAGGAAGCAGTTTGCAACAACTAGCCACAGTCCCTCCTCTTTAGTATAAAAGAAGCCCAGACTCTAACTTGGGTAAGATGGTTATTTGGGACACTCAGTTCAGTTCAGTTGCTCAGTTGTGTCAGACTCTTTGTGACCCCATGGACTGCAGCATCACCATCTGCATCAGTTTCTCTCTATCACCAACTCCCAGAACTTGCTCAAAGTCATGTCCATCAAGTTGGTGATGCCATCCAACCATTTCATCCTCTGTCATCCCCTTCTCCTCCCACCTTCAATCTTTTCCAGAATCAGGTCTTTTCAAATGAGTCCATTCTTTGCATCAGGTGGCCAAAATATTGCAGTTTCAGCTTCAACATCAGTACTTCCAATGAAAATTCAGGACTGATTTCCTTTAGGATGGACTGGTTGGATCTCCTTGCAGTCCAAGGGACTCTCAAGAGTCTTCTCCAACACTACAGTTCAAATGCATCAATTCTTTGGTGCTCAGCTTTCTTTATAGTCCAACTCTAACATCCATACATGAGTACTGGAAAAACCATACCTCTGACCAGATGGACTTTGTCAGCAAAGTAATGTCTCTGCTTTTTAATGTCCTGTCTAGGTTAGTCACAGCTTTTCTTTCAAGGAGCAAACATCTTTTTATTTCATGACTGCAGTCACCATCTGCAGTGATTTTGGAGCCCCCCCAAAATAAAGTCTGTTACTGTTTCCATTGTTTCCCCATCTATTTCCCATGAAGTGATGGGACCAGATGTCATGATCTTAGTTTTCTGAATGTTAAGCTTTAAGTCAACTTTTTAACTTTCATCTTTCATTTTCATCAAGAGGTTCTTTAGTTCTTCTTCGCTTTCTGCCATAAGGGTGGTGTCATCTGCGTGCCTGAGATTATTGATATTTCTCCCTGAAATCTTGATTCCAGCTTGTGCTTCATCCAGCCTGGCATTTCACATGATGTACTCTGCATATTATTAAATAAGAGGTTGACAGTATACATCCTTTCCCAATTTGGAGCCCAGTCTGTTGTTCCTTGTCTGGTTCTAGTTGTTACTACTTGGCCTTTATACAGATTTCTCAGGAGGCAGGTAAGGTGATCTGGTATTTCCATCTATTGAAGAATTATCCATAGTTTGTTGTGATCCACACAGTCAAAGGCTTTGGCATGGCCAGTAAAGCAGAAGTAGACATTTTTCTGTAACTCTCTTGGTTTTTTGATGATCCAACGGATGTGGGCAATTTGATCTCTGGTTCCTTGGGACACTAGTCCTCCATCTTCTTGGTCTGTTGGCTTTCCAAAAAAGTCACTATTCCTTGCCCCAACACCTCGTCTCTCAATTTATTGGTCTGTCATGCAGCAAGACGGCTTCCTTGGTAGCTCAGAAGGTAAATAATTCACCTGCAATCTGGGAGACATGGGTTTGATCCCTAGGTCGGGAAGATCCCCTGGAGTAGGAAACGGGAACTCATTCCATTATTCTTGCTTGGAGAATTCCATGGAGAGAGGAACCTCACAGTCTACTGTCCATGGGGTTGCAAAGAGTTGGACATGACTGAGAACTAACACTGCACTTTCACTTTTCATGCAGCAAGTAGTGTGAACTTGGACTCAGTAACAAATGCACCTATAAAGTCTCCTTTCTCAGAAGCAGCATTTGCCATATCACTCCCTTTTGTTTGCAAACAAAGAAATTTCTCAAGTCTTCTTTGAATCACCTTTCCTTTCTGGTTGTATTTAAAAATCTTATTGTTCATTACCTTCTGATTTCTTTTCATTTGGAACTCCAGTGCTGAGTATACCATGGCTTCTGTCTAACCATTGAGTCTCCATTCTATTTTTGAAAATTTATTTCTTTATTTTAATTGGAGGCTAATTATTTATAATATTGTGGTGGTTTTGGCCATACATCAACATGACTCAGCTGTGGGTGTACATGTGTCCTCCTGTTCTGAACCCCCCTCTCACCTCCTTCCCCATCCTTCTTCCCCATCCCTCTGGGTTGTCCCAGAACACAGGCTTTGAGTGCCCTGCTTCATGCATAGAACTTGCACCAGTCAGTTATTTTACATATGGTAATATACATGTTTCAGTGCTATTCTCTCAAACATCCCACCCTCACCTTCTACCACAGATTTTTATAAAGATATTTTTAGAGCAGTTTGAAGTATACAACAAAGTTGAGGGGAAAGTACAGAGATTTCCATATATGTCCTGTCCTCGCATATTCATAGCCTACCCGTTAACAAAGTTAGTGGAGGTGATGGAATTCCAGCTCTTTCAAATCCTAAAAGATGATGCTGTTAAAGTGCTGCACTCAATATGTCAGCAAATATGGAAAACTCAGCAGTGAACACAGGACTGGAAAAGATGCTTTCATTCCAGACCCAAAGAAGGGCAATGCCAAATAATGTTTAACTACCACACAATTGCACTCATTGCACATGCTATCAAAGTAGAGCTCAAAATTCTCTGAGCCAGGCTTCAAAACTACATGAACCAAGAATTTCTAGATGTTCAAACTAGATTTAGAAAAGGCAGAGGAACCAGAAAGCAAATTGCCAACATCCAGGGCTTCCCTGATAGCTCAGATGGTAAAGTGTCTGCCTACAATACTGGAGACCTGGGTTCGATCCCTGGGTTGGGAAGATCCCCTGGAGAAGGAAATGGCAACCCACTCCAGTACTCTCTCCTGGAAAATCCCATGGACTGAGGAGCCTGAAGGGCTATGGTCTATGGAGTTGCAAAGAGTTGGACATGACTGAGCAACTTCACTTTCATTATTGTATCATAGGAAAAGGAAGAGAATTCTAGAAAAATATCTACTTCTGCTTCATTGACTATGCTAAAGCCTTTGACTGTGTGGATCACAACAAACTGTGGAAAATTCTTAAAGAAATGGAAATACCAGACTACCTATCCGCCTCCTGAGAAATCTGTATGCAGGTCAAGAGGCAACAGTTAGAATGGGACATGGAACAACAGACTAGTTCCAAATCGGGAAAGGAGTACATCAAGGCTATATATTGTTGCCTTGCTCATTTAACTTATATGCAGGGTACATCATGCGAAATACTGGGCTGGATGAAGCACAAGCTGGAATCAAGATTGCTGGGAGAAATATCAATAACCTCAGATATGCAGATGATACCACCCTTATGGCAGAAAGTGAAGAGGAACTAAAGAACCTCTTGATGAAAGTGAAATAGGAGAGTGAAAAAGCTGGTTTAAAACTCAACATTCATAAAACTAAGATCATGGCAAATGATGGTCCCATCACTTTGTGGCAAATAGATGGGGAAATAATGGAAACCATGACAGACTTCATTTTCTTGGGGCTCCAAAATCACCTCAGATGGTGACTGCAGTCACAAAATTACAAGATACTTGTTCCATGGAAGAAAAACTACAACATACCTAGACAGTGTATTAAAAAGCAGAGACAGTGCTTTGCCAGCAAAGGTCCATCTAGTCAAAGCTATGGTTTTTCCAAATGGATGTGAGAGTTGGACCATGAAAAAGGCTGAATGCTGAGGAATTGATGCTTTTGTACTGTGGTGTTGGAAAAGACTCTTGAGAGTCCCTTGGACTGCACAGAGATCAAACCAGTCAATCCTAAAGGAAATCAGTCGTGGGTGTTCATTGGAAGGACTGATGCTGAAGCTGAAGCTCCAATACTTTGGCCACCTGATGTGAAGAACTGACTCATTAGAAAAGACTCTGATGCTGGGAAAGATTGAGGCAGGAGGAGAAAGGGATGACAGAGGATGCAATGGTTGGATGGCATCACTAATTCAATGGACATGAGTTTGAGCAAGCTCTGGGAGATAGTGAAGGACAGGGAAGCCTGGCGTGCTACAGTCCATGGATTCACAAAAAGTCAGACATGCCTGAGTGAGTGAACAGCAACAACACATTAAAAACATCACTCACTAGAAAAGTACACTTTTTACCAAGGATGATCTTATGTTGACTCATCAGAATCACCCAAAGTCCATAGTTGCCCTTAGGATTCACTCTTGATTCTGTACATTCTATGGGTTTGGAGAAAAGCATTATGACTTATGTCCATCATTACAATGTCATAGAAAGTATTTTCACTGCTGTATCCATTCTAGTTTTATGAGCTAGTATTCCTTATTGCTGCTGATAATGGAACTAAGACCTATGAGTTTTGCCTGCTGGATTTCATTAGTTTTGCCTCACCTCCAGCAGATTACGGAACAAAGCTGAAGGAGAATCTGTGCCCCTTGAGGCCCAGTCAGGCCAAACAATTTTTTCTCCCTAGAGCCTGAATTTTCCTCAGTTCTTTATCTCAACAGATCTCGAATAACTCAGAAACTTTAATGTCAACAAAAATATTTTCTTCTTCCATAACAACTTTTTGGGGTACACTGGAACATGTCTCTTGCATTGTCTTTATCCTCTTTCTCATTTTATGGAGACTCAGGTACGTTTTCACAATTAAGTTACATTTTCCATCTCTTTCTCTGACACCTAAAAAGCTCACTGTTTGCTGAATCTTCCACTTTTCTTTTTAGACGTTTGTTTTTCTAACATACTCCTCTAGGTTTAGCCTTGTTCCTTAAACATCTACGTGCCTGTCCTTTAAGAAGCATGAATTAAATGAACAAAAGTCTTATAAAAGTATACCTTCTTCAAGCCATGTGTCTATTTCCTTCACTTCATCCTCACTTGAATAATCCCACCTGGAAAGAATTTTTTCATCAGATGACTCTTTAACCCATCACTGAACTTCAATATAAGACACAGTAAATTAGTATGATCAAGAGTCCAGAGTCTGGAGCCAAACTACATGAGTCTGAATTCCAGCTGCTTTATTTACTAGCTATATATCCTTGGGCAAATCCCTTAAGTTACTGTGTCTCAGTTTCCTTATATGTGAAACAGAATTTTTAGCATTCCCTTTCTTGTGAGATTATTGTAAATGTTAAATTAACGCATAGGTAAATTTCTGAGATTAGTACATGATACATAGCAGGAGGTATTATGTGTTATCTTCCCACTACTTTCACTTATTCATATATTTCCCAGTCATTTTACCTCAAGAGAGAGAATATTACCTGAGATCACTGATGCACCTGCTAATGACTTAATCACGATTCTTTCTTCCCTGGTGTCTCAGACAGTAAAGCGTCTGCCTACCATGCGGAAGACCTGGGTTCAGTCCTTGGGTTGGGAAGATCTCCTGGAGAAGGAAACAGCAACCCACTCCAGTATTCTTGCCTGGAAAATCCCATGGATGGAGGAGCTTGGTAGGCTACAGTCCATGGGGTCACAAAGAGTCGGACATGACTGAACGACTTTACTTCACTTCAGTCCTTTCTTCTGTTACATATCTAACTTTTATAAAACGGCTAGTTGACAGTTGATTCAAGTCTTCAGAGAGCAACTATTCATGGTTTTAAGGGTATGCCCCTCCCTGGTTTCTTGGATCCAGGCTCCTTCTGAGAGAATCGCTCCAGTGAGCTTCTGGAGAACTTATTGCCCTTCCTCTGGTCATTTTCCTTGAACCACAGTCACCCTTTCTGAGCAAGTAACAGCTAGTACACTCTTCTCTAATCCTGTCTGTAAGGACAACTAAACCTGGGTGCATACCTCTCCCATTACTTGTTTGCCTAGTCTGACCTCTGAGGTCTTGTTTTTCTGCTCATATTGGTCTACCCTCTTCTGTAAAAGCTTAACCTTGCTCCTAAGAAAATCTTTCTCTTCCTCTTAACCAAACATTCTTTATTTCTCTTTCATTTTCCAGAAGATCATGTTCTGATAGCTTTTAAAATCCAATCCAACTCTTCCTTGTCACCCAAACAAACTTTGTCCTTAAAGATAAGAGCATTCCCAGCCTAGACTTTTCCATTTGCCTGAGCTTTTGTTTGAATAAACTTCGTTAGGTAGCTTCTCTACCTCAAGCAAAGATGGTTGATCTCTCACCTAAAAATGGCTCCCCTACTGGGGGGCTATTCACTGATGCAATCACTATTCCTGCGTGTCCCAACATATTTACCTGAAGACAATGGGCTGGGGAGAGTTTTTCTGAGACAAACCATGTGAATGCAGGGAGTAAGCCTTCCACACTTTACCCCCATAACAACTAAATGCAGACTGGGAAAAACATTGACTCTGATTCCTACCTATGCCTGCTGTGAGGCTCTGTTACCCAAACCAAACTTAACTGCTCTGAAATCTATGCATGTACTAAGGCACTTCAGTCTTGTCTGACTTGTTGCGACCCTATGGACTGTAGCCCACCAGATTCCTCTGTCCATGGGATTCTCCAGGCAAGAATACTGGAGTGGGTTGCCATGCCCTCCTCCAGGGGATCTTCCCAATCCAGAGACTGAATCCGTGTTTCTTATGTCTTCTGCAATGGCAGGTGGGTTCTTTACCACTAGCGCCACCTGGGAAGCCTAATATCTATAGCCCTAGATTGAAGGCCTTTTTGGGAAAAAAAATACAATAAAGCTAAAATCATTCCATATGACCTGTGCCTAAAGAGCTTGCACAATGATATATAGTAAAAGAATCTCTTTTCCCACAACCTTCTAATCCTTTTCTGAGCCTCAACTACAACATGATGGCCCTGTGTAATTCTTGGGCAGCAGCAGACTCATGTACATGAAAGCCCTTATAACCAAATCACTGGGGTCTGTCTGTCCCAGCTAATAACCAGCTGACCCACTGGAAAAACAGCAACAGATACACTGCCTCAAAACACCAGGATACAATTCTACAAGACCTGAATCTACAGAGTACTAAGTAAGCAAGTCTCCTGGCTGCACAATCAGAAGCAAAGATAACCATGTGTTATTTTGGTAAACATATGTTCTTTATTTTTATTATTATTATTTTAGACAGTGCTGGGTCTTTATTGCTATGTCCAGGCTCAATAGTTGCAGCTCATGGGCCCTAGAGTGCGCGTTCAGTAGTTGCAGTGCCTGGGCATTGTTGCTCCGTGGCATGTGGGATATTCTCAGACCAGGGATCAAACCTATGTCCTTGGCATTGGCAGGTGGATTCTTAACAACTGAACCACCAGGAAAGCCCTAAATATTGGTTCTTGTTTTCATCTTTTATCAAGACAAGGTTTTGTCTCTTGAACAGAAATAATAACAGTCTGTAGCCATAAGAAGCAGATGAAGATCAACACATTAACTTTCTTACTGATACAAGCTAAGCTGGAGAACATGGCCTCTGTGCATCTTCCTAGTTCTTCACTATGTATTTATACCTAGCCACATGAAAGGAAATCAGTGCTGAATACTCATTGGAAGGACTGATGCTGAAGATCAAACTCCAGTACTTCAGCCACCTGATGTGAAGAACTGACTCATTGGAGAAGACCCTGATGCTGGGAAAGATGGAAGGCAGGAGGAGATGGGGATGACAGAGGATGAGATGGTTGGAGGATATCACTGACCTGATGGACATGAGTTTGAGCAAGCTCCGGGAGTTGGTTATGGACAGGGAAGCCTGGTGTGCTGCAGTCCATGGGGTCACAAAGAGTCAGACATGACTGAGAACTGAACTGAACTGAACTGAACTGGACATGGTCCCAGCGAGCTGGGCCTCCATAGGACACCTCTGCACAAGCTTCCTGGCCAAGAAGCTTGGCACCCAGAGGGTCCAGACTGGAACATAGACTCTCCATAGGTCTGCATGTGTGCTCTGTTTCTCAGTTGTGTACGACTCTGCGACCCTATGGACTTCAGCCTGCCAGACTCTTCTATCTCTGGGATTTTCCAGGCAAGAATACTGGAGTGGGTTGCCATTTCCTTCTCCACTTCCAAAGGCAGGCAGCTTCAAAAAGAGAACCTGGAATTATCTCCTGTTCTTCTTCCAAGTAGCTGGTCAGAAAATCCCATGAGAAGGCGTAAGTCAGTGAAAGAATGGGGCAGACTCTTATGTAGGCAAGAGCCTACATAAGATATTCTCTCATGGAGACATGAGGCCAGGTTAACACATCAGACTCGGCTTTTAATGACTTGCCTTAAATATTTAAAAACTAAGGGACTGAAAGGATAGCGAATTGTTCACCAAATCTCAAAGACTTTTCTAACATTCTCCCCCAGTAATTAAATGTAAATAATGTAGCAAAAGGGAGATTAACTGTTTACTCAACTTTGCAATGTTTCTAGGATGGACAAAAAATTACATTGGCCATTTAGAGCTGACATTTGTTTTATTTTATTTTTTCTTGCACACCGCTAAGACTTATCTTCCTTTATAAACTAGAGTTTTAAATTCAAGGTAGAAAACAGATTCATGGGATTTTTCAAAATAACTTTTTCAGAATATTTTAGTAAGAATTCAATTCACTTGTTAACATATTTTAAATGTCTTTGAAAGTGCTTTGAAAACTGTAAGATACTGTATGGTTGTGGCTTAGTTGTTAGGTCATGTCTAACTCTTGTGACCCCCACGGACTATAGCCCACCAGGCTCCTCTGTCCATGAAATCTCCAGGCAAGAATACCCGAGTGGGTTGCCATTTCCTTCTCCAGGGGATCTTCCTGACCCAGGGATCAAATCCAGGCTTCCTGCATTGCAGGTGGATTCTTTACTGACTGAGTCACCAGGGAAGAAATTGTATAAAAATATGATATTTTTAGGATAAGTTTAAAGTTTTATATGGTGGCTTTTTTCTGATAAACCATATCTATTTCTAAAGGTAAAAGTCTGCCTGAAGGGTAGGTGACCTGTGTTCAATTCCTGGGTTGGAAAAATCCCCTGGGGAAGAGAATGGCTACACACTCCAGTATTCTTGCCTAGAGAATTCCATGGACAGGAGAGTCTAGCGTGCTATAATCCATAGGGTCACAAAGAGAAAAGACTGAGCAACTAACACTTTCACTTCTAAAGGTAGATAAACAGATGCAATTTTATAAAAAGCAAAATGTAAAATTTTGCAAAATTTATAAAAAGCAACTTCAATGTCTCATCAACTTTTTTTTTCTTTTTTCTTTTCTCTCTCTTTTTATTTGGGTCTCATCAACTTTTGAAGTTTTCACTGTCTTAATCAGAGATTGAACCTGATTAGGTTGATGGGATGAGTTTTTCAAAAATTGTTAGAACACAAATGGGAATCTCTGCTTTTTTGAAATAATTAAGACACACCAACAATCCCAACTGTCTGAAACAATTGCTATTGTCATTTTTAAAATTTTCCCTTTAGACTCTCCCTCTATTATGTTATTTCTCAATAAAACAAATTAGTCTTAAGTATTTTTTGTCTAAAAGTACTTATTTCTCAGCTGCAGCCATTACAAAATCTGTATTAGAGTTGTACACATGCTGACCCTCAAGTATTTCCCACTTACAGATGACTGGTAGGACCACATATGACTGGTGTCTCTTTTTCTATGGAGAAAGTTCTCTTTATTCAGGTTGCCACTTGAATTACTTGGGCTCCTTGGGGACAGTTAGGTGCTAGTTGTGATTAATGGAAAGTTAAAGTTCTTCCCATGACACCTCTTTCATCTGCTTCATGGGAAAGTATTTGAAAAGGTACATAAACATCCCTACCAAGTAGGAGTCACTCCCAACAACACCATTATCTGACATTGAACCTTGTTATTTATAAACTCAGGTCAAAACACATAATTATGTGTAATTATATTTGTGCTATATAATTATTCTTTAAAAATAAAAATAACTTTAGCCTGAAGATTTCCTTTAAGTGAAATATCGGGTAAATAGAATAAATCCAAATTCTTTATATGGCCAGATCAGATTACTTTTTCCTGGGGAGGTCATTAAAAGACAAGTCACAAAGTAATCTTGCCAAGAGAGACTGGAATCTGCTCACAGGGATACATGCATTCAAAATGAAAATATCTAAAATCTTCTGAGTTTTTTGTTGTTATTGAGGTAATCTCCATGGTATCTATAAGCCAAATAATAATTATGAAGGGAAAGGGTTGGAGAGAATAAGAGAAACAGTTTTTACTTTTAAGAGGTTAGCAGATGCTTACTCACTCAAGTTTCCAGGGAGCCCTCTTTTCCCTCCATAAGGAAGTTGGCAAAATAGTTTTCTGTACACTTTACCCCTGCTACTCTTACTGGATCCTGCATCACTCTTACATTTTTATGAAGTGGTTGACTGATGTGGCCATGCTGTTTTACCTGACCCACTGCTGGAATCAATGGTCAGCCTGGTCCTGTTAGCAGACCCAGGACAAGACAGTGCTATGACAGGTATCACATAGGAACTATGTAGACCCAGTGTAAATCATTAAAGTTGCAATTTAAGCACAGCTTACCAGTGACATGATTTATCAATGCTGCTACAATCCTTTAATGAAATTATAGCTTTGTATGTAGAATTTAGATGCCAACCATTCATGGCTGTACATGAAGAATGTTTCTATTAAACATAGGTACTAGATTCACTAACATCAGGGGGCAATTTTTTATTTTTATTTTTTGGTACAGTTGATTTACAGTGTTGCATTAATCTCTACTGTACATCAAAGTGATCCAGTTATGTATATATTAATATATATTACCAACAAAGGTCCATCTAGTCAAAGCTATAGCTTTTCCAGTAGTCATGTATGGATGTGAGAGTTGGACTATAAAGAAGGCTGAGCACTGAAGAATTGATGCTTTTGAACTGTGGTGTTGGAGAAGACTCTTGAGAGTCCCTTGGACTGCAAGGAGATCCAGCCAGTCCATTCTAGAGGAAATCAGTCCTGAATATTCATCAGAAGGACTGATGCTGAAGCTGAAGCTCCAATACTTTGGCCACCTGAAGCTAAGAACCAACTCATTGGAAAAGACCCTGATGTTGGAAAAGATTGAAGGTGGGAGGAGAAGGGGATGACAGAGGATGAGATGGTTGGATGGTATGACTTGATGAACATGAGTTTGAGTAGGCTCCGGGAGTTGGTGATGGACAGGGAAGCCTGGCGTGCTGAAGTCTCTGGGGTCACAAAGAGTCGGACATGACTGAACAACTGAACTGAACTGAACATAATATTGAATATTCTTTGGCATTGCTCTTCTTTGAGGTTAGAATGAAAACTGACCTTAACCAGTCTCATGGCCTCTGCTGACTTTTCCAAATTTGCTGACATATTGAGTGCAGCACTTAAGCAGCAGAATCTTTTAGAATTTGAAATAGCTCAACTGGAATTCTATCATATCCACTAGCTTTGTTTGTAGCAATGCTTCCTAAGGCCCACTTGACTTCACACTCCAGGATGTCTGGCTCTAGGTTAGTGACCACACCATCATGGTTATCCAGGTCATTAAGATCTTTTTTGTATAGTTCTTCTATCTATTCTTGCCACTTTTTCTTAATTTCTTATACTCTTGTTAGGTCTTTACTAATTCTATCCTTTATCATGCCCATCCTTTCATGAAATTTTCCTTTGATATCTCCAATTTTCTTGAAGAGATCTTTACTCTTACCCATTCTGTTGTTTTCTTCTATTTCTTTGCACTGCTCACTTAAGAAGGTCTTCTTATCTGTCATGGCTATTCTCTGGAACTCTGCCTTCAGTTGGATATATCTTTCCCCTTCTTCCTTTCCTTTCGCTTCTCTTCTTTCCTTAGTTATTTGTAAAGCCTTCTCAGAAAACCACTTTGCCTTCTTGCATTTCTTTTTCTTGGGAATGGCTCTGGTCACTGCCTCTTGTGCAGTGTTACAAACCTCTGTCCACACTTCTTCAGGCACTCTGTCTACCAGATCTAATCCCTTGAATCTGTTCATCACCTACACTGTTTAATCATAAGGGATTTGATTTCAGTCATATCTGAATGGCCTGATGGTTTCCCCTACTTTTTTCAATCTAAGTCTGAATTTTGCAATAAGGCACTCATGCTCTCAGTCACAGTCAGCTCTGGTTCTTGTTTTTACTGACTGTATGGAGCTCCACCTTCATCTGCAAAGATAATAATCTGATTTTGATATTGACTATCTGGTGATGTCCATGTGTAGAGTTGTCTCTTGCATCATGTGAAAATGTATTTGCTAAGACCAGTGTGTTCTCTTGACAAAACTCTGTTAGCCTTTGCCCTGCTTCATTTTGTATGCCAAGACCAAATGTGCCTGTTATTCCAGGTATCTCTTGACTTCCTACTTTTGCATTCCAATTCCCTATGATGAAAAGGACATCTTTTTTTTGGTGTTAGATCTAGGAGATGTTGTAGGATATATATATATATATATATATATATATATATTATCTTCTTTTCCACTGTGGCTTATCACAGGATATTAAATACAGTTCCCTATGCAATACAATAGGATCTATTTTTTTTCCATTATATATATAAAAATCAGTTTGCATCTGCTAATCCCAAACTCTCTGTCCATCCCTGCTTCACCCACATGTCCCTTTGAAAACCACAATTCTGTTCTTTATGTCTGTGAGTCTGTTTCTGTTTCATAGATTAATTCACTTCTGTCATATTTTAGATTCCATACATAAGTGATATCATATGGTATTTGTCATTTTCTTTCTGACTCACTTCACATAATATGATGATCTCTAGGTCCATCCATGTTACTACAAATGGAATTATTTCATTCTTTTTTTATGGCTTTTTCTATTCTATTGTATATTTGTACCATATCTTCTTTATCTATTTATCTGTAGAGGCATGTTTAGTTTGTTTCCATGTCTTGACTGTGAATAGCGCTGCTATGAACATAGGGATTCATGTATCTTTCTGAATTATATTTTTGTACAGATATATGCCAAACAAGGAATGGGATTGAGGATCCTACGGCAACTCTAGTTTTAGTTTTTTGAGGAACCTCCATACTGTTTTCCATAGTGGCTGCACCAACTTAGGTTTTCAAGGAATAGGTCTTGTTTTAATAACTGAGCCTCTATTCTTTTCTCCTTCTGCCAAACTGAACTCTTTTTGGATTACTGTCCAAATTCCACGAATATTCCCCTAGCTATATTGTGTTTTTGGAGAGCAGTCCAGAGAACAGAAAGCAAGGTAAAAATGTGAAGCAGCCAACTGCTGGGCAAGCATGAGTTAGTGAAGAATACATGCAAACTGACATCAGGTTCCCAGTATATATCAGAAGCTATCTTTTAGGTACATCAGTTTAAATAAACATGATGTGTTTTTAACTTTAAAAAAAGATGTAAATGTTTGGGGAAAATGTCAAAGGAAAACTTTGCTTTCACCTAACATATTTTAAGTAAGTAAATTGCACGAATGTAATATAAATTATGCCAGAATATCTCTATTTCAAAATGGTGTTGATAACATGTTTTATAAGAAAAAAGAGGGAAGAGAGAGAAGTTTGAAAACAAATTATTTCAAATAGAGTTGAGGTGTAGAGTATTTGTCAGTTTTTACCAAGGTTTATAAATCTGAGATGCCCAATTATAGTTTGTCTTAGTAGAAATTTATCTTAGAAAAGTGATCTTAGTAGTTATCCACACTCTTTTAATCTATATTATTTTTTCTTCATTTATTTCTTTGCCTCTTGATTTCCAGTAAAAGATTGTCTTAGGCCTATATCATGTGGGGAAAAACAATATATGTTTATGAAGAGTTAATAGGACAAATTAAATTGCTATGATTTATACTATTATCTCAAAACTTCTGAAGATCATTTAACATCAAAAGCTTTAAAAGTAAACCCTGACTTTCTTTGTTCCTCAGAAATTCTACTTCTAGAGGTCAATCCCATAGCTGAGATGCATAAAATGTTGATCACTGTAGTATTCTTAATATAAACAAAAATTGGGAACAATGTATCAATAAATGTCTGACCGTAAGAGGTTGGTTCTTCAGGATATGACAAATCAAGCCCATCAGTGTAAAAATTTGTTGCCCTAAATGACTGTGCCATACATGTAGAAAAATATGTAATGACATAAGAAAATCCTTGTAATATACTCACTGATGAGAAGTGGATTAAAAACAGTTAGTACAATATGATCTTATCTCAGTCTGTTTGGGCTGCTATAACAAAATACCATAGACTGGCTGATTAAAACAACAGACATTTATTTCTCACAGTTCTGGAGGCTGGGAAATTCAGGATCAAGACAGCAGTATATTCAGTGTCTGATGAGGAACTGTTTGTTCACAGACAGACTGTCTTCCTTCTGTGCCCGCACACGTCAGAAAGATGCGAGAGCTCTCCAGGGTCTTTTTTATAAGGGCACACGTTTCCCTCATAAGATCTCCACCCTCATGACTAATCATTCCCAAAGGCCCATCTCTAAATATTACATTACTGGAAACTAGATTTCAACATACAAATTTGGGGAGAAATTTCAATCTTGCAAAAGAAACTATATACTTAGTATAAAAGTTTATGTTCATGGAATGAAATTCTGAAAAAATTATCTTTTAGTTTAGAGATTATGAGTAATTATATAACAACAATAATTTATCGAACAATGTTCTCTGTGCTAGGCACTCTTCTAAGTGCTTCACATGCACTATTTAATTTAATTATCACAGCAACCAGAAAAATAGGCATCACTGTCCCATTTAGAAGGTGAAGAAGCTGAAGCCCACAGGAATTAAGAGGTTTTATCAAACTAACAATGACAGACACGGGATTGAACCCTGGCAGTTTAAACAGAGAACACATTTCAAATTGTACACTTTCACAACGTCCCAATTTTTATTCATTTATGTTTTACATTTTTGTCCAGATTTTCTAGAGTAAGCATGCATTATTTTATAACCAGGAAAAAAAATCTAATAAATCTTGTTTTAAAATCATATTAGGCATTATAAAGGAAAAGAAAAAAGTGCCTAAGTAGTGTAGAATAATATTTCTGTTTCAAGAAATAGATGTTCTGAAACTAAATTGATGGATTAGAGTCTCCTTTAATTTTCTTTCAGGATACAGTAAAACCATGTAACTGATGAAATAACAAATGACAACATTTCTGCCTTACTAATCACCCCCCTTTTTTAATATAGATGATCAACCTACCCAAGAAACATGATATTTCCATAATATGACTGTGTCTGTGCTTGCTTCTAATTTTTCTCTTCATTTCTCCATTCTAAAGAAATCTAAACATCTCACATAGACACATGACAACTTGTTCTCCTTATAAGTAAAGAGAGAACAGAGAACAGAAAATGATACAATTGTGGAATTAAGCCTACCATCCTTCTTTCAAAAGGAATTGGTCACAATTTGCTTTGTTGAAGCAATCTGTCCCTTGTTACCGATTTATATTGCTCTGTGGGACTATGTTAGAAAAACATTATTATTATTAGCAGTAGTAATACTTGGCAGCCATTCAGCACATTTCATCCAAGACTCTAAGAGCTTAGCCATCAATCAAACTTGCCTTGGTGTGCTCCTGGGAGGAGGTGGTATTATTTCTGTTTGGAACAGAGGTTAAGTGACTTGCCCAAGGCCTTGAAGCTAGTGAGAGTCAGAGTTGGGAATTAAACCCTGGAGGCTTGACACCCAGCATCCCACTCTCCTTCCTGGAGCACATTCCCACTGCCTGTCTGCAAGATGTAGGGATAAATAAAGCATCTCTTAGAAAAATGGCCTGCTCCCCAGCATGTGTTCTTTTGCTCAAGCTCTTCTGGCATTAAATTGAAAGAGTACAAGTACTTTCATTCAGAATTTGAGATGGTACCTTTCAGTTTTGGCACTCATTTCATTCCTTCCTTCATCAAATATTTTATTTAGCATCACCACATGTTAGACAACAGTTCAGTTGTTGTGAGTGACACAGTCATGGCCTGCAGGGAGTTTTCAGTCTAATAAGAAGTCAAGACAGATCACTGCACTATTGAGTGATGTTGTTTAGAGCTTATTAGTTTATCACAGGCCACATTTGAAATCTAAATCCTTCCTCTTTACTGTATGTTATAGATTTTAATGAGGCAACATCTGTCATAGCAATTTAAAGCCATATACAGTATATACACATTTTTATATACTAGCAACATTGAAATGAATATTACCAAATTAAAAAACAAGCTACTTATAAAAGAATCAAAACCAATTAACATTTCAGAATAAATTTTAGATTTCTACACTAAAAGCTATGAAACATCACTGAGGAAAATGAAAGGGTATCTGAATAAATAGAAAGAAACTTCATGTTCATAGAGTAGAAAACTCAATACCATTAGGATGTCCATGTGAAGTGATTTCAGTCGTGTCCGACTTTGCACCCCCATGAACTATAGTCCATCAGGCTCCTCTATCCATGGATTCTTCAGGCAAGAATACTTGAGTGGGTTGCCATTTCCTTCTCCAGGGGATCCTCCCAACCCAGGGATCGAACCCTCATCTCTTACGTCCATTCTCCCCAAATAGATCAATAAATCCAAAGCAATGTCTATCAAAACTGTAATAGGCCTTTCAGCAAGAATAAAAAACCAAAGTCTAAATTTATGTAGAAATGCAAAAGGCCTAGAATAGGCACAAAGTTAAATGACTCATATTTCTTGAGTTCAAAATTTACTTTAAAACTACAATAATTAAGGCAGTGTAATATTCAATATTTGCATAAAGATAAAGCTATTCACAAAACAAAAGGAAAGAAAAGAATCTTGAAATAGTCATTTTATATAGTCAATAACTTGACAATGGTGTTCACTTCAAACATAGACTTTAAAAAGCGTAGACTTTAAAAAACGGTATTGGAACAACAGATTATCCAATGGAAAAAGTGAACTTTGATCTTCATCTGAGATCTTATGCCAAAGTTAATTAGAAATGGATCATAGTTAAGCATAAAACTTAAAACTATACAATTTACAGAAAGAAACATGGAAGAATATCTTTGCAACTTTGAGATCAGAAAAGGTTTCTTTTGTACTAACCACAGAAGAAAATGAAAAAACAGGATAAATTGGATATTATCAAAATAAAAACTTGTATTCTTCAACAGACTCCATTAAAAAAAAGAAAAAATATGTAGACTGGAAGAAAATATGTGCAACACATATCTGATAAAGGACTTCCAGCTAGAATATATAAGGGACACTTATAACTCAATAAAAGGAAGAAAATCATCAAATAAAAAATAGGCAAAAATTTATACAGAAAAGTCAGAAAGAAAAATATTCAAATGTATAATAAGCAACATCATTCGACAATAGGGAAAAAGTAAATTTAAACCACAATAAGACATTGCTTTATACTAACTAGTTGGCTAAAAGTTAAAGGCTGACAAATACCAAATGTTGGGAAGCATGTAGAACAAATGAAACACTCACAGTTTGCTGTTAAAAGAGTAATTTGCAAAAGCGGTACAATGACTTTAAAAAATGTTCTGGTGACTTTTTATAAAACAAATTGTATGCTTACTATAAGATATGGCAAGAGAAAAGAAAACATATTCATAAAATCCTACACCCAAAAGTTCATGGTAGGCTTATTCATAAGAGTCTCAAACTAAATCCATCAATAGATGAACATATAACTAGCTTCTATTCATACAAAAACTAGCTTCTATTCATACATGCTATTCAACAATGAAAAGGAACAGATTCATGCAATAACATAAGTGAATTTTTAAAGCATTGCTGTATACTGACTGAAAGAAGCCAGACGAGAAACACTACATAGTGTATGATTTTATTTATGTGACACTCTGGAAGAGGCAAAACCAACTTATGAAAGAAATCAGACCAATTATCTAGGAGGAGAGGCTGAGGCTGAGTTCAGACGGGCACAAAGGAACTTAATGAATTGTTCTATGTATTCACTGGGGGGCAGTTGAAATGTTCTCTATCTTCATTGTGTGTTTGTTGCTGAGTCGTATCTGACTCTGTGATCCTTTGAACTGTAGTCAGCCAGGCTCCTCTATCCATGGGGTTTTTCAGGCAAGAATACTGGAGTGGGTTGGCATTTCCTTCTCCAGGGGATTCTTCCCGATCCAGGGATCGAACCTGCGTCTCCTGTGTCTCCTGCAACACAGGCTGATTCTTTACCCGCATGTACATATGAAATGTTCATATGCTTTATATTGGCTGTTAAATTATCTCAATAAAGTTTACTGAGAAAATCTATCACAAATTTAAGCATTCCAGAAATACAAATTCCTTTGAATTAATAACCAAACATATTTTCTAATACTAAAATAACACTGTAGTCCTTCCTTTCATAGGATGAATTTAAATTTAATATAATTGAAACTTGACTTCTATTCTCTGCCTTGTTTCTTGTCTCAAAGAGGGAAGGAAGAGTGGGCTATAGCTTTGTACTTTTTATGTTCTCTTTTGTAAATGGATATGAAAAATAAGAAAAAGCTGTCTCATGATGGGAATTTTAGTTCAGTGTAATGGTTTACAGTATAATTTCATCACCTCTATTCTTGTATGTGTGTGTGTGTTTTTTTTTTTTTTTTTTTACCTAATGGATGAACTTAAAGCTGTTTTCATTAATCTTTGTTTAATCCAGCTCCTTCTGCTACCTGGTTGCATTTTATACGCTTTACTAATTGCATTTTTAAAGGATTTTGCTATACTTACTAGGCTTTCCTGTTGGCTCCTATGGTAAAGAATCTGCCAGCAATGTGGGTGACTGGTGCTCAATCCCTGGGTCAGGAAGATCCCCTGGAGAAGGAAACGGCAATCCATTCCAGTATTCTTGCCTGGGAAATTCCATTGACTCTTCCCTATCTCTGTACTATTGTTTTTTGACTGCTTCTCCTTTATCTCTGCTTTCCCTCACTTCCCTAATTAGTAACTGTTTGAATTGTCCCTTTGGAACTCAAGGAAGGTATAGGAAGCTGAAGCCTTTTTCCTACAAACATGAAATGATGGACCCAGAAAGACTTTTGTACCTGGGAGCACCCCACAACGGTGCTCAGTTTACAGTGAAATGTCTCCATTCATGCCCTCTTTAGTTGTTCTCACTTTCACAGGTCTCTGCTGAATTGTCCTTTATTATTCTTTGACTGCAAGACCCCTTCAGCTATTACTCCCAGCTGTAGACCCTCACTCTTCTGGCATAAAAAACTCAGCAGGACAGCCTATAGACTTTATGGTCTTCAAGATATTCCTTGGCCACATTGAAATTATTCTATTGCTCTTACAAAATGCTAAATGTCTGGTCATTTATACCAGGCAATTTTGAGTCGCTATGCATACACCTATAGAATTTAGATGGGTCAATAGATAATCTACCTGATGTAAGTGTGTAATAGGGACTGGCAACACCTGAAGAACATCTTCCCTTGTTGGAAGA
The DNA here is from genome assembly GCF_963930625.1 of Muntiacus reevesi. NCBI lineage: Eukaryota > Metazoa > Chordata > Mammalia > Artiodactyla > Cervidae > Muntiacus > Muntiacus reevesi. Next base: position 39,230,234 of record NC_089260.1, on the reverse strand, counting down.
GGGGCCACTATTCACCTGCAGTGGATTGCTTCTGTATGCAAATGTAGACCACTGTTTGCAGTTATTCTGGAGTTTCAAGAAAGTGGAAATAAGGCTTTATGTGAAATTTCCCAACAATGGGCCATGTGTAGCCTGTGGACAGCTGTACTCATTTTCTATTGGTTTTTTAGCAAATTATCACAAACTCAGTGGCTTCAAATAAAACAAATTTATTACCTTACTGTTCAGTAGGTCAGGAGTCTAACATGGGTCTCTTTGGGCTAAAAATCAATGTGTTGGCAGGCTGTGTTCCTTTCTTTAAGGCCCTTGGAAAAATGTTCTTCCTTGCTTTTTCCAGCTTCTAGGAGTCACCCACATTCCTTGGCTCATGGCCCCCTCCCTCCATCTTCAAAGCCAGCAGTGCTACGTTTCTCTTGCCTTTTATCTGTTGTCACAGCTCTCTCTGACCACAGCTGTGAAAGTCTATCCACTTTTAAGAATTTGTGTGATTAGATTGTACCTATGTGGCTAAGCCAGGATAATCTCCCCATTTCAAAGCCCTTAACTTTAATCACACCAGGAAATTCCCTTTTGCTGTATAAATTAACATATTTACAGATTCCAAGGATCAGAATTATGGACACCTTTGGGGAGTCATTATTCTACCTATAAATGGGCCAGTTGTAACCTCTGGTCTAGATATTCTATGAAGTCATCTCCAACCTAGCATTCTTTCTACTCTCTAGAAAAGGGCTATGGGCCTCTTTTGCTTTCTGTTTCCTGGATTTACCAAGATGCTGCCACACCTGTCCAAGTGAAGGTTTATGAGATGCCCCCAGACCTAAGAAACCTGCAGGGCCTTGCTTCCTTGTTGACTTTCTTTTTTTTTTTTTTTTTTATTTTTTTATTATTTTTTTTTTTTTAATATTATTTTATTAGTTGGAGGCCAATCACTTTACAACATTTCAGTGGGTTTTGTCATACATTGACATGAATCAGCCATATAGTTACATGTATTCCCCATCCCGATCCCCCCTCCCACCTCCCTCCCCACCCGACTCCTCAGGGTCCTCCCAGTGCACCAGGCCCGAGCACCTGACTCATGTATCCCACCTGGGCTGGTGGTCCGTTTCACCATAGATAATATACATGCTGTTCTTTCAAAACATCCCACCCTCACGTTCTCCCCCAGAGTTCAAAAGTCTGTTCTGTATTTCTGTGTCTCTTTTTCTGTTTTGCATATAGGGTTATCGCCACCATCTATCTAAATTCCGTATATATGTGTTAGTATACTGTAATGTTCTTTATCTTTCTGACTTACTTCACTCTGTATAATGGGCTCCAGTTTCATCCATCTCATTAGAACTGATTCAAATGAATTCTTTTTAACGGCTGAGTAATATTCCATGGTGTATATGTACCACAGCTTCCTTATCCATTCATCTGCTGATGGGACTTAATGAAAATTAAAAGCTTTTGCACAACAAAGGAAACTATAAGTAAGGTGAAAAGACAGCCCTCAGATTGGGAGAAAATAATAACAAATGAGGAAACAGACAAAGGATTAATCTCAAAAATATACAAGCAACTCCTGAAGCTCAATTCCAGAAAAATAAACGACCCAATCAAAAAATGGGCCAAAGAACTAAACAGACATTTCTCCAAAGAAGACATACAGATGGCTAACAAACACATGAAAAGATGCTCAACATCACTCATCATCAGAGAAATGCAAATCAAAACCACAATGAGGTACCATTACACGCCAGTCAGGATGGCTGCTATCCAAAAGTCTACAAGCAATAAATGCTGGAGAGGGTGTGGAGAAAAGGGAACCCTCTTACACTGTTGGTGGGAATGCAAACTAGTACAGCCACTATGGAAAACAGTGTGGAGATTTCTTAAAAAACTGGAAATAGAACTGCCATATGACCCAGCAATACCACTTCTGGGCATACACACTGAGGAATCCAGATTTGACTTTCTTTTGTACCAGGAGAGGATCTGGAGTCAGGGAAGAGGAGGAAAGTTTTACCATGGCCTCATCTAACTGCACTAAATCTTTAGCAACCTCAGGGCTAGGCTTTTGAAAGTCTGTTTCAAAGCCAGTTTGTTTTTGCCTTGAGGCTAAAGAGTTTGGCTGCCCTAAAAAAAAAGAAGACATCAGGTAATAGGAAATACTTCAGGGAGGGATTAGTTAAAATTCTATTATTTTGCAAATTAATTTTATTTTGGCTTTTTCTTGTTGACTTGAGAGATTTGTGTGTGCTTAAGCAGACCACTTTTAACTACTGACCAAGAGATAACAAAGAGCAATTAGCAAATAGTGCTTTAAAGTTCCTTTATTTCAATTGCTAAAGCTGTAGCTGACTTCCGATTTTCTGTTCTGCCTTAAATAAAATGCTGAATGACCATTAACATTTTAATAATATGTGAAATTTATTTTCCCAAAACTTACAGTATTATGTTAAACTCACAGTCATATAGACTAATGACTTCATCACCTTAACTCCTTAAAATAAGATGATTTTAAATAAATTAGTAAATCATTTTCATATTTTCCTTTAAAATTTGAAGATCTATTTGCAGTATTTCCTAATTTCCACTTTGCTGAAAGTCAACATTACTGCTACCACTACTTTTAGGATAGCTAGTGATTAGAAGAGTCATGATTTTATTTTAAATGAAATTACTTATGGGTATATGAAAACTCATTCAATGTCGTTAATGATTAAAAGATGCAGACTAGAGCAAAGGATGTATTTTCACTTGATAGAGAATTTTCAAAAGATAAAATCTTTATTGTCAGGTTGTGTAAAACAAATTAAGAAATTGTCTATTTTGGACATCTTTATGATAATAAATGTTATACGAGTTTTAAAATGTAGGTATTGGTGACAGTATCAAATAACTCTCCAAACACGTAACAACTCCATCATGGTGGAGGTCTCCTCCTTGCACATGAAAGTGAAGTCACTCAGTCGTGTCCGACTCTTTGCGACCCTGTGGACTGTAGCCTACCAAGGTCCTCCATCCATGGGATTCTCCAGGCAAGAATACTGGAGTGAATTGCCATTTCCTTCTCCAGGGGATCTTCCCAACCCAGGGATGGAACCTGGGTTTCCCACATTGGAGGCAGACGCTTTAACATCTGAGCCACCAGGGAAGTAGAGGTGGTGTTGAATCAATAAACCCGTGAGCAGGGCCTTTCTCTACACAGTCACTGGGACATCCAAGCTAACAGAAGTTCCGACAACTTTAATGACAACTTCAGTTGTCATTCGAAACAACTGAAAAGGGAAAAGAGTTTGAAGCAGTGTGTGTAAGAGGTCTCCGTGGGTCATTACAGCACTGATGATCATTGGTTGAACCTCAGACTCCTGGTCACATTTAAGTGCAGTGGTGGGAGGAACAGATAGTCTCGTTGCATCCAGGAGGAAGAAGAGGCTGTGGAATCTGGTGTATAGAGCAAAGTCTTTGCTATAATAGGCAATATATTTGGTCTGGCATTTCTATATTTATCCTAAGAAAATTCAAATTCTGTGCTCAAAGATTAAGCTACAAAGGGTGTTTTTTAAAGCGATTTTTATAGTGGTGAACAATTGGATACTATTTGAATGGTTAGCAATAAGTTGTGCACGGATTCAAAATACATGGTGATGTGTGTATATATACACATATTACGTATGAGAAAAAGAATACACTATGGTGCAAAAATGACTATAGCAACCAATGATGCTCTAGATAAACATTTATTCACGTGGAATGTTATGCAAGGTATATCATCCATTTTAAAGAGCCGATTTTGAATAGTATGTAGACTGAACCGTTTTCATTATAACAATATATATTGATGGGTGAAAAATATCCTAGAATGATATTGGCAGAGGCTATCGCGGTTGCCTCTAGATTGTGGAGCCATAGGTATTTTTAGGTATTTTGATTTCCTTTGTACATTTCTTTCTTTAAAAAAAAAAATCCTAAAATTACTTCATAAACAAAAAATAAAGTTGACTCTACTGCAAAAATATCTAGACACATATTTCAATACAGAAGTTATCTTTCTCTATGGATTATGTAAATCATTACTTAGATTTCTTTTGCAGAGTTACATAGACTCTTTGACCTGAGAATTCTACCTATAGCTGGATACCTGTTCCCAGGCCCCCTGCATCTGAACTACGTAAATAACTCTTGAACTACCTTGAACTATGTAAATAACTTTTCCATGTGACAGGGGCTACATCTCTAAAGATTGTTTTTCTTGTACAGTGGATTAAGTACTTTAAAGTTCTCTTGATATAGGCTAACTCACTCACATCATCTACAGTAGAGTGCCTCTGCTGTAAGTAGCTGAAATGATTAGAAATAGTGCAGATTATCACCTCTCCTTTGTTTTTCAGTGCAATATTGTAGAACACAGTACATCAAGAAACAAGGGCACATGGAATGCTACTCATGAAAAAGGAGACACTTCACCATGACTGTCTGCTTGTTCCTTTAAGTATTCACAAACTTCCTTTATTTAATCTAGAACATGACTAATTTTATAGTCAATTCTCAGCTAACGTTTGTTGGTTTATTATTGAAGTGTCCCAGCATTTATTTTTGACTGTCCATCACCCAGGTGGTTTGTCAAAAAGTCTCATTTGATAAATCAGGAGAATCCTTACTGAACTTTTTCAACTGCTTTCTTAGAAAATCTGGTCTAGAGCACAAATATGTATTTATAACTGAAAACATTAGGAATTTAAGAATCTTAAGTCTAGGATAGCGATAGGCACAGCAGCTTAACTAGCCATTGAGGATCTAGTAACATTAAATCAGTTTCCTATCTGAAAAGAACAGTTTTCTGCTAAGATATAAAGATCGGTAAAATAGGTCTTTGAGGTGGTATTCTTTGATAAATCTATGGGACTTCAAGTTGTCCTCTGCACAAGGGCTTGTAGCTAAGGGACTGAATGGGACCTGAAATCCAGACTTCATTCGCTTCTCCAAGCTATGCATCCACGTTTGAACCTGTGTCCTGGTGTTTGAAGGAGATTAGCACAAAGGCTCTGTTTGGTCTTTCCTATTCCTGCCTTCCTTTCTTGGCTTCCCTTATGGCTCAGCTGGTAGAGAATCCACCCGCAATGCAGGAGACCTGGCTTCGATTCCTGGGTTGGGAAGATCCCCTGGAGAAGGGAAAAGCTGCCCACTCTAGTATTCTGGTCTGAAGAATTCTATGGGCTATATAGTCCATGGGGTCACAAAGAGTCGGACACGACTGAGAGACTTTCACTTTCACTATTTCTGTCATTGTTTAAGCCTGAATAAATTGCCATGCACTTTATTAAGCTTCTCTTACAGTCAGAATCAGAAGATTTTTTTCAGTACAGTATTGCAGGTTAACATTAACATGAATCACTTATTGACTAAGCCAAGACGTCCCTTCCTTCCTCCCTTCCCTCCTTCCTTTCCTCCCTCCCTTCTTCCTTCCTTTCTCCCTCCCTCATCTTATTATATGCCAGATATTATACTCAGCTTCAAAGATGAAAAAGTGAACGTTGAAGATCCTGCCTTCCGGGATCTGGAGCTTGTTTTTCAGTCAGTAAATCATGTTTGACTCTTTGTGACCCCATGGACTGCAGCACACCAGGCTCCTCTGTCTTCTTCTATCTCCCGGAGTTTGTTCAAATTCATGTCCATCAAGTCAGTGATGCTGTCTAACCTTCTCATCCTCTGCACCCCTTTCTCCTTTCACTTTCAGTCTTTCCCAGCATCAGGTTCTTTCCCAATGAATCAGTTCTTCACATTAGCTGGCCAAAGTATTGGAGCTCCAGCTTCAGCAACAGTCATTCCAATGAATATTCAGGGTTGATTTCCTCTAGGATTGACTGGTTTGATGTTCTTGCTGTCCAAGGGACTCTCAAGAGTCTTCTTCAGCATTACAATTTGAAAGCATCAATTCTTCGGCGTTCAGCTTTCTTTATGGTCCAACTCTCACATCCATACATGACTACTGGAAAAACCATAGCTTTGACTATACAGATTTTTGTTGAAAAAGTGATGTCTCTGCTTTTTAATATGCTGTCTAGGTTTGTCATAGCTTTTCTTCTAAGGAGCAAGTGTCTCTTAATTTTGTGACTGCAGTCACCATCCTCAGTGATTTTGGAGCCCAAGGAAATAAAAGCTGTCCCTACTTCCACTTTTCCCCATCTATTTGTCATGAAGTGATGGGACCTTACTTTCAGGGAATTTATAAACTGGTGGTGGCACCATTCAAAAATTGACAATTAACAGATAATGTAAGTGTGGGCAAGGCATGCTCATGAAAGACTGCTGTGGCCTCATCTTGCTTCACAGTGTCTAGGTGATCAGTAAAGTTCTCAGGGTCAAGCATAGGGCATGATCCTCCCTGAGTTCTAAGGCTTTTGGAGCACTGTTGTGAGTCAGAAAACCCCCAGGTTTAAACATTCTCTAAATAGTGTCCCCAGCCCCTTCTCAACCCTTACCCTCCAAGATCCTCACCTCTGTTTTATTTAGCTTGAAACTCAGCCAGTCAGCTTTCATGCGAGTCCTTAGCTCAGCCAGGCACTGAGTAAGCTCTAAAGCTACACTGTCAGAATAGATGAAAAGAAGATGTAGTGCAGAGTATCATTAGCGTTCTGATGATATTCCAATATTTGCATTAAAGAAACCATAAATATTTTAAATCAGATTTCAAAAATTTCCTGTGCCCAGCCTGATTTTCTCAGGAATACCCAAAGAAATTTGGTAGAGGCATTTTATAGAGTCAGTGGGAGAAGATGGATTGATCTTGGCTGGAAAGAAGAGTTGAAATAAAAACTATGAACTAACATAGGTCATGTATTTCTGGGGCATATTTTTGTAGGTGTATACGATTCTATGAAATTTGACTAACTCTTTGTATAGTGAATTCTAAAAAATGATATTCTTTTTTTTTTTTTTTGCATAATAGAAAGAATCACCTTTTTTCTCCCTTAGACACAAGTATAAAAAGTAAGACAGAAAATCAAAATATTCTAGTTAAAATGCACGATGTCAGATTCAGCTTCGCTGCTATTATGTTCAAGCAGCATGACACCTAAGAACAATGGAACTGGGGTGAACTCTTCCAGGCCAAGTCTGCTTTATTTGAGCACAGCACTTTTCTTTGCACTAATTTCCCTGATTGACAGCAATATTGGCAGTGGGAAGGAATTTATGGGTATCATTAGTGACAAGCAGTGGAAGCTTTTAGGTATTTTTTATATGTATGTATAAGAAACATTATGCCTTTCAAACTAATATGGTATGAGGTCCTTTACTGAGATGAGATTCATAGAATCTAAAATGAAAATCTAACATATACCATTACATATATATATAGAGAGAGAGACAGTTTTATAACTTTCTGAAGTTGGAGGGTGGCATTTCATCAGCTAGGAGTATGACAAAGATGAGAGACCATCCTGAGGATTTTGTGTTCCTCTTTATCTGTGATTGGTTACTCAGCTAAAGCTCTCCTTGATGTTTGTGGTGCTGGGTCTGTAGGAAAACCTGCACTCAATCTGATGCTTGGCAAATGAGATTGCTGTTAGAAACTAGACACAAATGATGTGCTTAAATTCCAGGAGATTACATTAATGTTACCATAAATGGAAAATCAAATTGTCATCATCTTAGAGGAGTAGAGAAGAAAAAAAAAATCTATTTATACCAGACACATCATAAAATTAAGTTACTTCACATAAAATATGAATTACTTGAGTCCCAAGAGGAAATCATTAAATATAAGCATATACAAAGACAGTTTTGACCCAAACAAAAATGAAATAAACTCAGGATCTGATTGGGCCATTACACAAAGGAAGAGCTGCTAAATAGACCCCCTATAATGGGCGATATGGATAGATACCAAGGACTTTTTAACCGCAGAAAATTTGATGATAAAGGAGAAGAATAAAGGGAGGGGAGAGAAAGTTCTCAGAACACCTTGCTAAGCACCATTTCCCATTGCCCAAGTCTAATTCTGATTACTTCTGCCATTTTAGAAAGCTCAAAGCCTGAGAATTTGACAAGGAAATAGACCAAAAAATTGAACCCACATGTAAACTATTTACAGGGTTGCTAGTCCAGAGAAATGGGATGGGAAATAAACAGCAACAACAGCAAATTCAAAATTGGCTATAAATCTCAAATAAGAAGTGCTAGACTCACATTGGGCATGGTACACCAGGATCAGCTTGCTTTAGCATTTATATATATATATATATATAAAGAACATCACTAGTTCTCTTAGTTGTTAAAGAGAAATTCCATAAGAGAATTGACATCCATGGAAAAGACCTATTACTGGGGGAAAACATTGTTTATATTTCTTGCTTTCTTGACATAAGTGCTTAAATGTAACAATTCTGCTCAAGTAAGGAGGGTTATGCCCCCAACGTGGTACAAGTGGGGCCAGAGAACATAGAACTCATATGAGGGCTCCATCATTAGCCTGAGGCAGGTCCCTTAGCTTCCGTTGTTCGACTTCATCTTTCTACTTGGCTCAGTGGAAAACTATACCCCCTGCCTCCACAGACTTGCTAATAGCCTAAGGATGCTCATACCATCTTTAGGAGTCAGTTGATACAAAGGGACAAAGAAAATGATTGTACACTGCCTGAAGGGGTCAGGGTGCTAGTGTTAACCCTAGGGATGATGTCTTATTGGCCTTGGACATTTTGCACTCTATACACCTGTGGGCTTGCAGAAGTTAAGTTTTGAAGTGGTATAGCAGTTCCCCCGGAGAAAGAACTGGCAACCCACTCCAGTATTCTTGCTTAAAGAATCCTGTGGATGGAGGGGCCTGGTGGGCTGCTGTCCATAGGGTCGCACAGAGCTGGACACGACTGAAGCGATTTAGCATGCATGCATGCATTGGAGAAGGAAATGGCAACCCACTGCAATATTTTTGCCTGGAGAATCCCAGGGACGGAGGAGCCTGGTGGCCTGTCGTCTATGGGGTCACACAGAGTCGGATACGACTGAAGCGACTTAGCAGTAGCAGCAGTTCCCCAATGAGTTACTATCAAATGTTGGAAGCTCTTCATGCATATAAATTTGCCCTGAGATTCAGCTGAGACAGTTATATTTTATTCATATTTTCACCCACTGAAATAAAATTCGAGAACAAACACGAAGGTAGACTATGTGCTTGGTAATGAGATTTAAAAAGGGATCTTCAAGGAGTTACAGTCTAACAAAGGAAACAAACATAAACAAACAGAAATAAACATCACCATATAGTATGATCAGAGTTATCAGGGGTCATAGGAAGTACTTCCAGAGGAACAAGAACAGGAGAAACAGACTTGATCTTAGGACATCAGAGGAAGCAGCACAGATATTTGAACTGAGTTTTGAGGAATGAGATGGAGTTTACAGTATGGGAGCTGTATGATGGATGTTATTATATGAGGTTAAAGGCAGAGCAAAGTCCCGGAGGAATGCAACTCACAGTGTGTTTTAGAATAGACATTTTTTAATGTGTGAAATGGGAGTGGTAAAAGATAAGATCAGAAAGGTAGGCTGTGTCCTGAGATTAAATGGACTTTGGATGCAATTCTAATACAAGGTCTCAACCTATTAGCTCATCATGGAATCAATTCAGTGGCTTCCCTTCCCAAGACTTTTCTTTCTGTTTAATAATTTCCTCTGAAACATAATTTTTTACTTTTCTTCTGGATCATATCAACATATATACATGTACTAATTGAAATATGAATCCTCAATGCTAGGTTTTATCCTACTCATCTCTATATGCTGCTGTCTATATCTGGCTATAACTAAATTTACCTTCACAGATAGTTCTCAAAAGTATTATTTACTTCTTTAATAAATGCTTCGGCTTTTACTAGCTATGATGGTTAATTTTATGTGACAGTTTGTCTAAGTCACAAGTTGTTCAGATATTTGATCAAACATTATTCTGAGTTTGTCCAACAGGATTTCTGGATGAGATTAACATTTGAATGGATAGACTGGGTGAAGCAAATTGCCCTACCCTAATATGGGTGGGCCTCATCCAATCAGTTGAAGGCCTGACTAGAACAAAAAGTCTGACACTCCTGTTCATAAGAGATAATTTCTTCTGCCTGACTGCCTTTGAACTGGGGCATCAGCTTTTTCCTGCCTTCACTCTAACTGAAATATCAGTTCTTCCTGGGTTTCAAGACATCTGCTATTGAGACTGAAATCACACCATAGGCCTTTCTGGGTTCCAGCTCACCAGCTCACATTGAAGACATTGAAAATTGTCACCTTTGGTGATCATGTGAACAAAACTCTTATAATAAATCTCTTTTATATTTATATATTATGTAAACATTAAATATTAATTATACATATATTTTATTGGTTCAGTTTGTCTGTACTAGTCTGACTACTACACCAGCTAACACTCTCTGATTCTCAATTTCCTCATCTTTATAATGAAGATAACAAATACAATATTATCTACCATTGGGTCTATTATAAGGAAATAGTACTAATATCTATGTGAATAATATATGTTTTTACAGTGCTAGGAGTTTAGTGGAAATAAAGATAATGTAATTGGAAGCTATTATTACTTAACAATTTTTCTACCAGTTCTACTGTTTGGGCTTCTCTGCTCACATTACATTCTCTGACATCATTATATCAGCCATCTCTTGTAACGGGCCTCATATTTTTGGATCACCTCTATTTCTACAGCTATTTTTGAGCAAAGAGTTTAGCACATGTACAACACAACAGCATCGTGTCAAACCTACGCCAAATACCCCTCCTCTCATTAGCTTTAGAGTTATAATTCACATAAAGTAAACCAAATTTGTTAAAAGTTCATGATTTGATAAATTTTGACACATGGACACTTCTGTAAAGCCATGCCTACAGTTAAAATAATGAACATATTCATCACCCCCAAGAGTTTCCTGTCTGCCCTTCAATTCTCTCTCCTGCATTTCCTTGCCACCCATCTCCCAGGATACATCTGACCTGCTCTTTGCCAGTGCAAATTAATTAGAATTTTCTAGAATTTTGCATAGCAAAAATTAAATTGTAGTATTCATGTCTTTCTTCTTTCTCTGAACAGCCTGTTTTTGAAGTTCATCTGTGTTGTTGCAGATATCATTACAATGCTCCTTTTTATTGCTGAGTAGTATTTAATTGAATGGTTATGTGACAATTTGTTTATCCTTTCCTCTACTGATAATCATTTGGATTTTTCCAATTTGGGCTATTAAAGCTGCTATAAATATTTATATACAAGTTTTTTAAGGAAATATGCTTTTATTTATCTTCAGTTAATACCTTGGCATTAAATGACTGTATCATATGATAGACATAGAATTAACTTTTTAAGACCCTGTCAAACTGTTTTAGACTAGGAGTGCATGAGAGTTTCAGTTGCTCCATATACCTGCCAAGACTTCATATGGTGAGTCATTTTAATTTTAGGCATGCTAATAGTTGTGTGGTAGCAGTTTATTGAGATTTTAATTATATTTCCCTAATTACTAATGATGTTGAGCATTTTTATGTGCATATTTGCCATCTGTATAAATTCTTTGGTGATGAGTATGATCAAACCTTTCACTATTTTATAATTGTGCTTTTTGTGTTCTTATTGAATTTTAACTATTCTTTGTGTATTTATAGATACAAGTCCTTTATGAGACAAGTAATTTGCAAATATTCTCTCCCAGTCTATGTCTTGTCTTTTTATTCTCTTAACAATGTCTTTGAAGGAGAAGATGATTCTATTTTGATGAAGTCAATAAATCAATTTTTGTTTTTAGTAAGTTGTCTTACTAGTGTAACAGCTAAGAAATTATTTCCTAACCCCAAATAATTTACAAATCATATTATCTCCTATGTTTTCTTCTAGAATGTTTATGAATTTTAAATTTACACTTGAGTATATGACCCATTTTGATTTAATTTTTATATATGGTGTGAGGTATGAATTGAAATTCTTTTTTCTTGCTTTCTTTTCCTCTTTTTAGATACAAAAGGCCTAGTCTTCATTGTGAAAGTATATGGAAGGTGAGGGGTTTGGGGAGGTAATTAGGTGTGGATTAGATCATGGACACAGAGCCCACATGATGGAATGGGATTCATGCCCTTGTAAGGAGGTAAAAAGCAAACCCACTCTGCCATGTGAGACCACAAAAAGAAATCAGAGCCTGCAATCAGGGAAAGGCTCTCATCAGAACCTGACCAAGCTGGCACCATAATCCTAGACTTCCAGTCTTCAGAACTGTGAGAAATATGGATCTGAAAATCAAACAGTGGAATTGTAGAAGGTACATTTTTCCCCAGTAATCTTAGGTTCTGTAGGATTCACAGTCCTGGATCTCAAGTAAGTGGAAAAGATGCTTCCACAGGGATCACAGCAAAGATTCTACTGAACTTGAAAATACTGTTACCAACTCATCAGTTCAGCCTTGCTATGTGAGTGAGTTGGTGGGCAAAGAAAGGACTTACTAATGAACCTAACATTGCTACCATATTATGAGGGCAGAAGGGAACATGTGTAAAACCCAGGTAACTCACAGAAGTATTTCTTATTAATTCCATGATCAATAATAACTCTCAATGGACAAATCCAACAACCACAGCCAAGCAAAGGCAAAACAACTAAAGACTCAGAACCTATAGGGATGAAGATCTGAGTCACTACTAAAGGAAACAACCTGGATTTGATGTATGGCTGGTCAGAGGTACAGGGAATCTAGAATAGGTGGGAGAGAGAGCTGCTGATAAATATAAACCACAGCCCCAGTCCCTGTTGCAGCAACGGGGACTATAGATTGCTCAACTCACCCTTCAGCTTTGGTTTTTGAAGATTAAGGTAAACCATTATCTTGAATGATTTTAGGAATGAATATTATCAGACTCTCTTATTCCTTGTCTTACAATATTCATGCTCACATTAAATTCCAAATATTGCTATTAGCAACCAGATTCTTTCAGGTATAATCTGGCAATACTCTTCTGTACTTTCTATCTCTATCTTTCCGTCCTGACACCTCTGATTACACTGAGGGCAGAATATCTCAATAGCTGAGTTTGAGAAAACCGGGAATTATGGAGAATGGACACCCATAAATAACCCTGAGGCAGTAGGGGATGGGGGCCTATAGATAAATGGTCTCTGTATCTCACAGGCAGGCAGCTCTAAGGAATGTTCTACAGCTTCTTAGAAGATTCCCAGATGATAGAGTCTCCAGTGATGATCAAGTTAATACACGCTTATATTGACTTTCCTTCCTTTCCTGCTTCACACATCCCAGTTCTCCATTCCAAGCTCATGGGACTGAGTACCAAAACAAACTACTTTCACTGTAGGATTGTTTTAGACTCTGATTTCTCATGAGTTGTACAAGTTCAAACAGTTGCATTTGGCATCCATGTTCCAGTGGTCATCCCTCTGTCCTTATTAAATTTATCAGAAACATGAGACAAGACACTCACTCTCTTTTGTGATGCATTTTATTCTTTTGGTTTCTAAGATAGTAACACCTGGTTTGGCTTCTACCTCAGTTCAGTTCAGTTAGTTGCTCAGTCGTGTCAGACTCTTCGCGACCCCCATGAACAGCAGCATGCCAGGCTTCCCTGTCCATCACCAACTCCCGGAGCTTGCTCAAACTCATGTCCATTGAATCGGTGATGCTATACAACCATCTCACCCTCTGTTGTCCCCTTCTCCTCCTGGCTTCAATCTTTCCCAGCATCAAGGTCTTTTGAAATGAGTCAGTTCTTTGCATCAGATGGCCAAAGTATTGGAGTTTCAGTTTCAGCATCAGTCCTTCCAATGAATATTCACAACTGATTTCCTTTAGGATTGACTAGTTGGATCTCCTTGCAGTCCAAGGGACTCTGAATTGTCTTCTCCAACACCACAGTTCAAAAGCATCAATTCTTTGGCACTTAGCTTTCTTTATAGTCTAACTCTCACATCCATATATGACTACTGAAAAAACCATAGCTTCACTTCACTTATGAGGCCTCAGGCCAACCAGGAAAATAGAAGCCCATGACACATGGGAGCACCCCTAGAGAGGAGATCTGGTCCCACCCTCCTGTTGGCCACCTCCAACACAAGTCATCATGTCCTTGGATCAGAAAAGTGAGCACTGCAAGCTTGAGGAAGACCTTCAGGCCCCAAAAGGCCTAGAAAGGTCTTTGAAAGTGTGCAGGGCCTAGAAAGTGTACAGGCTCCCATGGCTAGGAAGGAAGAGGCCAACTCCTCCACCTCTTCCTCCTCCATGACCTCCTTCTCCTCCACTAACTTCTCTTCCTCCACCCCTTCTTCTCCTCCCTCACTCCTTTGATCTCTGGCACCCCAGAGGAGGTGCCTGCCACTGGGGCACTGAGTGCTCACCAGGGTTCTCAGGGAGCCTGCTTCTCACCTGCTGCCACCACAGCCTCTCTACTGAGTCAATCTGATGAGAATTTCAGAAGCCAAGAAGAGGAGGGCCCCAGCATCTCCGAGGCTCCACCAGATCCCCAGTTCTTGCTCAGTCATGAGCTAAACAAGAAGGTGACTGAACTGATGCCATTCCTGTGTGTCAGATATGTAACAAAGGAACCCACCCCCAAAGCAGAAATGCTGACGAGTGTCAGCAGAGAGCACAAGGACAACCTCCCTGTGATCTTCAGCGAAGTCTGTGAGTGTGTGGAGGTTGTCTCTGGCACTGAAGTGGAAGAAGTAGACCCCACCAGCCACTCCTATAACCTTGTCAAATCACTCAACCTCAGCTATGACAAGAGGCTGAATGATGACCGGGGCATGCCCAAGACCAGTCTCCTGATACTTATCCTGGGTATGACCTTCAGGGAGGGGAACTGTGCCCCTGAGGAGAAAATCTGGGAAGTGTTGAATATGATGGGGCTGTATGCTGGGCAGAAGGATTCCATCTATGGGGAACCCAGTAAACTCACCAATAATGACTTGATGAAGGAACAATATCTAGATTATCGGCAGGTGTCTTGACAGTGATCCTACATGTTATGGATTCCTATGGGGTCCAAGGGCTTATGCTGAAACCAGCAAGATGAAAGTCCTGGAATTTTTTTTTTTTTTGCCAAAATCAGTGGGTGGGACTGACTCCACTTCCTTCTCATTCTGGTATAAGGAAGCTTGAGAGATGAGAGAGCCCAGGCCAGAGCTACCCCCGTTTATGATACTACTGTCATGGACAGTGAAAGTCCCAGTGTCACACCCAGCAGACTATCGTGCCCCGAGCGAAGTCCTAAGCAATTTATTCAGTCTTCATTTGAAGACAGCAGCCTGTATTCTACGTAGTGGAGGACCAGGGAGGATCTGAAAGGAAGTGTATAACATCTTTGCGTTTCTGTTGTATATGGATGATTTGGATATTTATCTTTATTTTTTACTTTTTCCCTCAAATATTGTTTAGTAACGTTTAATTACCTCCAGAAAACAAACTTCTGTCCATCCACTTCACTGTCCGTCTTCACTGCCTAGTCTGTCACGGTAATGTCAAACCTGAACCACTGTCACAGCCCTCTACTTGGCCTTCCAACTCTTATTCTTGTTCCTTAGAATTCAATCTCTGCACAGCAGATAGAATGACCCCTGAAGCTCATGAATCAGAACATGTTGTTCCTAGGCTTAAAACCCTCCAAAAGGCTCCCTGCTGCACTCAGAATAAATGTAATGACTGATCACCACCTTCAAGATTCCACATGAACTGACTGCTGCCTGCCTGTCTGACTTCTTCATCTGCACTCCACCTCTCATTATGTTACAGTCACACTGGCCTTGCCTCTGATCTATGAGTTTACCAAGTATATTCTTGCCTGAGGGCATTTTCACTCTCTGTTCCCTCTGCCTAGGACAAGCTGCCATCATATTTTTACAAAGCTTGCTACATCTTGTCATTTGTCTCAATTTAAATATCACCTCCTTAGAGAGGCATTCAAGTCTAGCCAAATACCCTACCCTCATGCCCACTCACTCTAATATCATATTTCCCTATTTTTTTAAATAATGCTATTTTTATTAATTGTTGCATTTAGAACTTATTTTTTAAAATTTTAATTGAAGGGTAATTATTTTACAATATCACGTTGGCTACCGCCATAGAACAATGTGAATCAACATTAAGTACACATGCATGCAAGCTCAGTCATGTCCGACTCTTTGTGACCCCATGGACTGTAGCCCACCCGCCTCCTCTGTCCACTGCATTCTCTAAGCAAGAATACTGGAGTGGGTTGCCTTTTCCTACTCCAGGAGATCTTCCTGACCCAAGCATTGAACCCATGTCTCCTATGTCTCCTGTATTGCCTGAAGATTCTTTACCACTGTACCACTTGGGAAACCCTTAAATATACATATATCCCCTTCTTCTTGAAACCCCTCTGTCTCCTACTCCAACCCATCCATCCAGGTTATCACATGGTTTTATTCATGTGTCACTACCCAAAATGACCATGCTCATTTATTTGTTTATTGCCTCTTTCTCTCTTGGGAATGGAAGCTCCATTAACACTTACATTCCCTAACACTCTTTCTGGTACCTATGTGTAATTTATTAAACACACTGAATGAGTGAAAAAAAGATTTCACTTCAAAACAAGATTCTACTTTAAAAAAAGTCTTAGATCTATGGATCCTACTCTGCCTTGCTGTTAAATATTTACTCTTCGCAATTCTGTTAGTTTTACATAATCTCACTTGCAGTGTTTTATTTAGCAATTCCTCAGTAATTCCTAAATCATAGGGATTTATTGCAGTGATTAAAAGGAGTATATGCATAGAGCTGTTCCTTATTTTCTGTCCTTATTCACAAATATGGTTCATTTGGCCCAACGTGTATAGAAAATAAACTAAAATAGTGCAATGTGGTCAGAAAAACATAAATTGTTTCACCACAGATAATATACATGCTGTTCTTTTGAAACATCCCACCCTCACCTTCTCCCACAGAGTTAAAAAATCTGTTCTGTTCTTCTGCGTCTCTTCTTCTGCCCTGCATATAGGGCCATCGTTACCATCTTTCTAAATGCATGAGTCAAGTGCGCGGGCCTGGTGGGCTGGGAAGACCCAGAGGAATCGGGTGGAGAGGGAGGTGGGATGGGGGACCGGGATGGCGAATATGTGTAACTCTATGGCTGATTCATATCAATGTATGACAAAACCCACTGAAAAATAAAAAATAAAAAATAAAGGAAAAAAAAAGAGAAAAACATAAATTGAAGTTGTAATACATTTACTTATAATACATTCTAGAATGAGACCTGTTCTGCCTCTGAGTCAACTAAAATCTCCAAAGAAATAAAGCAATAGAGGAAAACATCCTGACCTTTCAAAAATGTCATTTGACTCCTCTATGCAAGATCTGCAAAGGTCCCACCCAAACTCAGCTTTATTGACTTCAGCCCACTCACTCAAAGGAATAAAATGCCTGAGTTTGAAGATACTGAGAGAGAATGTCTTCTGAGAACATGCTTCATTTTGTGGTGCTTTTTTTGCCCTCCCTCCCTCTGCGGAAAGATTGGGTGTTGCTTTCCCTTCATTTAAGCCGTGAGAGTGATGTTTCAAATTGACCCTCTAGAGAATCTGCTCAATGAATTCTGGAAGTTGGGTCATGTGGTTGACCAGTATCCATAAGATGGTCTTGGTGGCAGAAAGAATGATGACAACACTGTGAACAAGTTGATGACAGATCAGAGATGCATGTGTTTCCCCTGGATTAAAGAAGGGCCCCACGGAAGAGAAAAGGCCCAAAAATGGTTTCAGGAGAAGTCTGAGAGATCCTCCTGACAGATGTGAGCATCCCTGCTGGGAGAAGCCTGTGGTATACACAGAGTGCTGAAGCTGAGAAGTGTGTTGATGTATCAAGATGGAGACAAGATTCCACCCAGTGTCAAATGAGCCGTTGTGAGACATTCTTCATAGAAATGACTCCTGAGGAAACAATAAAAGGAAGATTCAGCTTGAAATAACTATAGTTAATATTTTACTTAATTTGACACACTCAATACTTTCCCCCTAAAATTGAGAAGAAGTCAAGGATGTGTGCCATCACCGCATCCATTCAAATTTGTATTGGAAGTTCCAACCAGCGCAATGAGGCAAGAAGAATAAATAAAATATATCTTTAAAAGTATTGATTGTACTAAATGAAAGGTGCCAGACACTAAAAGCTTGAGAGTGTATGAAAAAGATGAAACTAGAGGGAGAATAATCAGATCAGTTACAGGGGATGGGAGTATGGAAGAGATTAGGCTAAGAAGGGGCAAAAGGGAACTTTTTGGGGCAATGGGAGAATTTCTATGTCCTGATGTTGTGGTCATTACATGACTGTATGTGGTTGTTAATTTTTCTCAAGAAATTAAATAAATCTGACATAAAAGTTAATTATGCCAAGAGCTGTAATAAAGATATGTGGAATGGGTGGGGAATCATAGACAAGGGAAATATAATCTGAAATCAGGTGGTGGAATGTTTTGAGATAAACACAGGGTCTATACCCCTCATCTCACATGACACTGAGCATCAAGTGGCCAAATAATAAGATACGTGAGCTTCTGAAGTTGAATGGGATACTGGATTATGTTATATAAATGCATCATTGCACCTGTGTTGCTGCCAGTTGAATATTTGCTCCCAACAGTAGAAATTTGGTCTCATCCATGATTTTATCCTGTGCTTATCATGTTTGGAAATTCCCTGGCACCATAAATGCTTCTTGATTGGTGGACTGAGCATCTTGTGGGGAATCAGTTTTAAACTCCCAGGTCTCAGTTGGGAATTAACCTTCTCAAAAATGAGAGGAGAATTTTAAACACGTTGCCTATTTCCTACACCAAAATGTTCTTCAGTTCTATTCACCCAGTCTTCCCCAATGGTAGATTCACAGACTTCCTCCTGGAAACTTGTTGGTCTCCCAAGCCTGGATGAGTACTCATCAGGTGTGTTCTTCCTAATTTGGTGCTTCTTGCATTGTATGAGCAGAACCGACCTGTCAATGCAAGAGATGCAAGAGACATGCGTTTGATCACTGGATTGGGAAGATTCCCTGGTGGGGGGCATGGCAACTAACTCCAGTATTCTTGCCTGGAGAATCCCACGGACAGAGGAGCCTGGCAGGCTACCATTTATACAGTTGCAGTGAGTTAGACATGACTGAAGAGACTCAGCACAGAACAACTAGCCAGATTATATATTCATATGACCAGGATCCAAGTTTGTATTATTTATTTTGTATCCTAGAACTGAATACCAAGACTCACTCATACTGAATACTCTACATGCACTTTGGAAAAAAATGAGCACTTATAAACTTTAATTTTTCTTTTATCAGTGATAGAAATGAAAGGGCTGAGAAAACAGAATCTTAGTAGAGCTAAAAGCTTGTATCCTACTTTAGAGTTTCTTAATCAGCACCCACCGGGGTCTGAACCTATTTTTACTTTTGTACCAGTGGAGCACAAAGTTAAGTAAGGGATAAGACCAGACAGAGAATACAATATATTCTTGTGGATTTCTTTTAACCTCCCACTAGGAAACTAATAAGCTGAAGCAGGGGCAGTGGTAGTAAGGAAAGAATAAAATATCCTCTGAACAATGGCTCTACTTAAATATTTCCTTAATAAATGCCACAGCATTTGGGAATTCATTAAAGGGAAGCACACTCCTTTCTATATGTTAACTGCAACTTCAGCAATAGGAGAGATAATTAAGAGATTCTTTGAACAGAGCCAACTTTCTCAGCAGCAGACTAATAGCTATGATTTTCCTAAAAAGGACTTTCCTAATAACCTATAAGCTTTCCTAATCCCTGGTTCAGTCCTGTTTTCTGTCTATGAATAAAAATAGAATAGTTCTGAAACCCAACCCTAAAGTGCTTAAAATTTAGAATCTCTTCTAAAAGAGAAGACAGATTGGCTCACAAGTATCTTCCCTTGCTCAATCTTTTCCTCCTTGTCCCCAATTTCTCACCTTTGCAGGCTCTAGTTTAAGATAGAAATTTTTAGCAATATGTATTCGTAATGTTTGGGCTTCCCAGTGGCACAGTGGTAAAGAATCCGCCTGCCAATACAGGATATGAAAGTTTGATCTCTGGGTTGGGAAGATCCCCTGGAGGAGGAAATGGCAACCCACTTCAGTATTCTTGCCTGGAAAATCCCATGGACAGAGGAGCCTGGAGGGCTATAGTCCATGGGGTCACAAACAGTCTGAAATTGCTGGGCATGCACACACATTCATAATGTTTACCTTAAAATTTGGAAGCATCCTAAATAAATTGATTAATTTAATTTGAAAAATTTGATTGTGGTGGTGGTTACACTACTGTGCTTATTTACCAAAAATCATCAAAATGATGACTGAAACAGGTGAATTTTTTTTATGTAGGTTATACTTTTGTTATATCTCAACCAACTGTGAAAGAACTGCTTTGGAATTTTGCCATAAAGTGTGGACTGTGATGAACTGAAATCTAGGATCATACTCCATAGGTGCAGATAGATAGGTGATGATAGATAGATATAAACAGTGTATTGTTCTCTCCATAAACATAAGTTTATTTTTGGTTATGTTTATATTTTATATGGATTTTCTTTTCCATTTATTTATTAGGAACTGAATTTCAGCAGTGAAGGAAGACTTTTTTTTTTCGTCAAAGGACTTAGATTGTAGTTGTCATCATAGGTATATAAGAAAATGATTCTGAATTCATTTCATGACCAATTTAATGAAATTGCTTGTTAGTTCCCAAGGTTTTTCAGTTGATTCTCTTGAGTACTTTTTCCGTGTCTATATCCACATCATTTGAAGATTTTAAAAATTGTTTTTCTCTTTTCCTGTATTATACGATCTCATTTCACTTTCTGATTGCATTACTTAGCATTTCCAGGAAGACTTTAAATACTAACAGTGAATTGAGTACCTTTGTCCCATTCTTAACTCTAAATGAAATTACTTTCTACTCTAACATTAAGCATGATGACAGTTATTTAAGATGCCATACATGTATAGATCAAGTTAAGAAACTATTCTATCCCCTATTTTGCTAAGAGTTTTATTAAAAGGATATTAAATTTATCAATTGCTTTTAGATTATCTATCAAAATGGGCTTTGATTTGCTCCTTTGACCTATTGGGAGAATTTACTGATTCATAATATTAAATTATAGTTGGACTCTTTTTTTTTTTTTGCATACTGCTGGCTTAATTTGCTATTTAATTTAGGGTGTACATCTATCTCGAGAAGAGAAATGGTTCTGGTTTTTGTTCCTTTCTTTTGTTATATTTTATTACTAAGGTAATTACTAGGGTAATTCCACTGTTACATACCAGTTGAGAACTTTCCACTTTTCTTTCTTCCATTGAACAGATAAAAAGAGTGGAAGTTTTTCTTGGAAGTTTTGAATATTTGACTATAAAAGAGTGGATCATGTACTTTCTGAAGAAAATAATTTTACAAGATTTTACATTTCATGTTTATTGATCAGTTAGATTTTAATCTCCTTGACTTAGTTTAGGAAATTTATATTATCCATGAATATCATAAATTTCATCAAGATTTAAAAATTAGCCTTAATCAATTTTATATATGACATTCTGATATATGTAAAAAAGATCTTACCTATAACTTTGGTGCTCATAATGCTGTACCTGTTTCTTCTCAATTTTGTTCACTGTCTGTGTGTATTGCTCTCTCATTGACAAGCCTTGTCAAATATATTTCTCTTTGCCTTTGAAAAAAGGAAAAAAAACAAACAAGCTTTTGGACTTAATTTTATTTTTCTGTTTTTTTGTTTCATTTCTACTCATATCTGTAAAGTTATATTTCCCTCCAAATATGTTTCTAAGTAGTCTAGGATTTGCAGCAAAGGCTGTTAGTTACCGACTTGGTATTCAAGCTCACCTTTTTAACTAAAAACCAAGACCCTGATGTTAATTTGGGCAGCAATATGTGTTGTTCAAAAACTATATCTTTCAATCTCCTTTGAATTTAGGTATGACTATGTCCATAAACCCTAGTCAATGAAATATAAATGGAAGGCAGTGGCTAGGACTTTCAGGTAGGCAGTTTAAGGTAGTTGATTTTGCCTTCCCTAATGTCTCCAGTTGGAAGGTGGATGTGATGGCTGGAGATCCAGTAGCCTGTTTGTCACTTTGAGAATGAAATCAGTGTTCAAACGATTATAAAGCAGAGGGATAGCAGAAGGAGCTGGGTCCTTACTATCATGTGAGATCCCAAACCAGCCTTGGGATTCTTATCTCTGATTTTTTTTTTTTTCAAATAAAAGAGAAATAAACTCTCCACTATCATCCTGTTCTCTTCATAACCTATTCACAACAAAAAAGCCACCTAAGAGAGTAAGCCATACTTATATAATGGTCCTCCTTTATTCTAGATGGGGTTTCCCTCATAGTTCAGTTGGTAAAGCATCTGCCTCCAACTCAGGAGACCCTGGTTCAGTTCCTAGCTCAGGAAGGTCCACTGGAAAAGAGGTAGGCTACCCACTCCAATATTCTTAGGCTTCCCTTATGGCTCAGCTGATAAAGAATCTGCCTGCAAATACGGGAGACCTGGGTTCAATCCCTGGGTTGGGAAGATCCCTTGGAGAAGAGAAAGGCTACCCACTCCAGTATTTGGCCTGGAGAATTCCATGGACTATATAGTCCATGGGATTGCAGAGTTGGACATGACTGAGCACCTTTCACTTTCATTTTATCTTGGATATTGTTATTTGTCTTAAATTTCATGTTGTTGATTATTGATATCAACTTTCTTGACTTGTTGGATACCTTTGTTAGTAATATTTTTTGGCTATGCCTTAATTGTTAACCTTCTTCTGTCATTTAGCTTCAGGTACAACTTGTAAATTGCTTATTATAAAATGTAACTTTTTGTTTCAATTCACTGTTTAATAACAGTCATTTTTAAAGAATACTTATTATATGCTTTGTGTCACGTATTGCTTTATTAGCATTTATAACTATCTTACATTGTATTTTGTTCAATAATTTTCTTATTTTTTGTTTTGCTGCAGTTGTCTTTTAGTCTCTGTAAAGAGATTCATCTCCTGAGGTCCTGGATGAATAGAAGTAGAAATTCTCTGAAATAGCAGGATAAGTCCTTTTTAGACAAGAAGAGCTTGGAACAATAGCACTGTTGTCAAGATGTTTACTATTTCATGTAAGAAAAACCAGTGAGCCATTCAAGTCTGGTAAAGTGAAATATTCATTAGAAGGCCTGAAGCTGATGCCAATACCTTGGCCACCAGCTATGAAGAGACAACTCATTGGAAAAGACTCTGATACTGGGAAAGATTTAAGGCAAATGGAGAAGTGGGTGGCAGAGGATGAGATGGCCGTAGAATCACAGATTCATTGAACATGAATTTATGCAAACTCCAAGAGATAGTGAAGGACGTGGAAGCTTGGTGTGCTGCAGCCCATGGGATTGCAGAGTTAGACACGATTTAGTGACTGAACAACAACAAAATTAAATACAAGAAAATACAAGTGGACGTCTCAAATTATTGTCTCATTTGTGAACTAGAGATTTCAGGACAATATTTATTAAAATCTATTAAAATCTGTCTTTTTTCTTTAGTAGATGAGTTACAGAGAGTGTAGCTTCTTGATTTCCCCCCTTTTTAAAAACTTCTTAAAATTAAATGATATTCTCACACTCACACAGTGAGAGTCCTTAACCAAAATATTAAAATGTGGGTGTCATGAGTTCCCTAGCCCCACATTTAAGGACCTGAAAATAAAAGAAAAGTATATAAAGAGAATAAGGAACAGTTAGAACAGATTCTTGGAGATTGAATTTTTAAAATCCTACTGTTTTTGCAAATAGGTGCTTGCTCACCAGGTATAGGTGGTTATCAGTTTTTGCTCAGGATGTGGTAACAAACACCAAGATTAGCAGTGCTAATCTTAAAGGTGAATACACAAAATTTACCTTCTTGCATAATCCTAGTTAAGACTTACCGAGGAGAAAAAAATTTCAGTCCAACTCAAAAACATAGAATTTTACTCTCAATCTTTTTCACCAACAAAAATTTTTGCAAAGTATTAAGTATCATGTATCATGATATCAAACTATCAAAGTATCATGTCATTTTGCTTTAGAGATTTCAAATAGGTATCTTCATTTGTGTATAATTTTGCTATAGGAGGAAGGAGTTGGAAAAAGAAGAATTTATAAATACAGAAGAAAATTTGCATTAAGATCAGTGTTTAAAAATTGTGAAAGGATATAAAGATGACAAGAGAATATTTTAAATTGAGTTTGACATGTAGTCAGTGATCCTACAACTAGAAAATTTCTATTTATCTGGAAAAAAAAATGACAGAATGGAAGGTGTATAAGCTAAATTATTTAACCTTAAAACCACTTTGCTATTGAAAATGTTAAAAATGATCACCTTTCAGACTTATTTTGAAATGGAAGTGACCTATAATGAAGTTTACAACTTTTGGAAAATTAATCTTGTTAGATTTCCTTTATGCTTGTAGTTTATGATCATTTGAAGTTTTAGTGACAGTCACATTAAAAAATCAGTACATAAGACTGCTTTTTGCTCATAAACAAAACAAAGAGAAAGATACTACTGCGACCTTATCTTCATTCTCTTATGAATAGGATGAAACTTATAACTTTTCTTTTTGACATAATTATCCTATATCATAGCCCAAAAAGTTTTAAATCAAGTTTAAAAACATTAAATGAGTACAAATAGGTCTAGATTTAAAAGAGTGTTTTTTCATGGGAAGAAAATCATGGTTGTCAAAGAGTCACCAACATTCAATTTGTGCATCATCTCATAAACATAGTGTCCCAAGATGCTGGGGGACTATATATGTAAATAAGATATGCTCTCTATCTTCAAGGAACTTTCAGTGGGGGTGACATACAGAGCCAAAATATGTATAAATGAAGGCAGAAAAAAGTTTCCCAGACTCCTCGGTAGGGACATCTTCTTCCATGCCAGTCCCCTCTTCTGCACAAACTCACACTTTGAACACTTTTCTACATTGATGTGCCTCAAGGATGGAACTTGCCTCTTATCCTCTCTAATGCTCTATATTTTCTATGAAGTCTCAAGGCCAATGAGTCTCAAATATACACCAAACGCAGATTTCTCCTTTGATCTTAAGCGAACCTTAAACACAAGTTTCCCCAAAGTGAAAGGATATTCTCTCCAAGAACTGATCTTCTTCCAGGGTCCTCTATCTTGGTGGATGGCATCAGCGCTCATTATACCCAACCCTGAAACACTGACATCTCCCTCTCTCTCACCCTGCATCCATATCAAACCATCACTAAGTCTAGATGATTTTATGATCTAAGTATTTCTCGAATCTGTACACTCCTCTTTACCACCATGAACATCACCCAAGCCACTGGTTCACACCTAAACTACTGCAAAAGTCTTGTAACTCATTACTCTGTACTCACTTTCATAATCCTCAGACAATTTCCCTGCTATAACCAGAAAGCTCTTTACGAAACTGTGTCATTGCCTCAGCTTAAAAATTCAGAGGTTTTCCATTTCTCTTAGAATAAAGACAAAACCTGAACACTTTGGATGACAACAGATACTCTCACTTCATTCAGCCCCTACTTCATATCTTCCAAGTGTTTCTGACTTTCATTCATTTAAAAAAAAATAAGCCAAAGTCACTCCCACCATGAAGCTTTAGCATTCTCAGTCCATTTTAACCATTTCCCCTTTTTATCTAGTTGATGCCGACCAGTCCTTGGAAGGAAAGTTATGACCAATCTAAACAGCATATTAAAAAGCAGAGACATTACTTTGCCAACAAAGGTCCATCTAATCAAGGTTATGGTTTTTCCGGTGGTCATGTATGGATGTGAGAGTTGGACTGTGAAGAAAGCTGAGTGCCAAAGAATTGATACTTTTGAACTGTGGTGTTGGAGAAGACTCTTGAGAGTCCCTTGGACTGCAAGGAGAGCCAACCAGTCCATCCTAAAGGAGATCAGTCCTGGGTGTTCATTGGAAGGACTGATGCTGAAGCTGAAACTCCAATACTTTGGCCACCTCATGCAAAGAGTTGACTCACTGGAAAAGACCCTGATGCTGGGAGGGATTGGGGGCAGGAGGAGAAGGGGACGACAGAGGATGAGATGGTTGGATGGCATCACTGACTCGATGGACATGAGTTTGAGTAAACTTTGGGAGGTTGTGATGGACAGGGAGGCCTGGCGTGCTGGAATTCATGGGGTTGCAAAGAGTCAGACACTACTGAGCAACTGAACTGAACTGAGTCCTTGAAATCTCAGTTTGCCTATCAGCTCCTCAGAAAATCTCATCCCAACCACCCAGGAAAACCCTAGTTACACGTTATCACAAAACACTTTCTTTTCTTGCAGAATTCTTTTTCTTGTTCATGTCAGTTTATCCTTATATCTTAGGGCCACTGTATGATTAATATTAATAGCCTTCTTTCCTATTAATCTAAGCTCCATGAGAGCAGAAACTCTCATAGGATAGGGCAGAGTATCAGGTTCATGGTACGTTCTCAGTGAACGTTGTTGAATTAATGAATGGATGGATGAATGAATGGAATAGTGAAAGATATGGATGGAAGAGCAGAGGAATTATCAAAGCAGATTAAAAGTAAACTTTAATTCTCAAAGCAAGATGCAATGGATTTTTTGAGGCAATAGCTTTTGAGTTGAACTTAATAGGCTAAGAAAAAGGCAAAAGTTCTTCTAGGTTAAGGGAAGAAATGTTTTTTAAAGTAAGAAAATATAAAATTTTAAAAATATTGTTAGTACAGAAATTTAGCCAGTATGGTTAAAGTAGGAATTTGTGAGGCATTATATATATAAAAGCAAAAAATGCACATGGGTATAGAAGCCTTCTACCAAAGCAGGAGACACAGGAGACATGGGTTCGATCCCTGGATCAGGAAGATACCCTGGAGGAGGAAAGGGCAACCCATTCCAGTACTCTTGCCTGGAAAATTCCATGGACTGAGGAGCCTGGTGGGTTACAGTCCATGGGGTCACAAACAGTCAGAAATGACTGAGCATGAATAAGGAAGAATCTTACTTAGTAGACAGTGAAACACTGCTGAAGATTTAGAGGAGGAGTGTGTCATTATTTAACCTGTTGAAAGATAAGCTGAATTTAAAGGATGGGCTAGAGAGTCAAGAGATTAGAAAGAGAAAAAAAAAAAAAAGTTAAGAGGCTACTCAAAAAAGAGAACAGAAGTCTCAAGTGAGACTATGAAAGTGAAGTTGGAAAGGAGAAAAGTGCTAGACACATTTCAGAGAATGAACCAATAGTCCATTTTTGCCTAGAAAATCCCATAGACAGAGGAGCCTGGCAGGTTGAAGTCTAAGGTGTCACAAGAGTCAGACACGACTTAGTGACTAAACAACCACCACCTCTGGGTGACAATCAAAAAGAGAGGAGGAAGAAGATGATGATATTCAAGATGCTTTGATTTCTCTATCCAGTGTGACTAGGTAGATGGGATATATACAGGTCCATGGGAGGAGGACCACGATTAGCAAGAACAGCCTTGACAAAGTTTCAGGTTAGAAAAAATGAAGGTTGGATGACCCAGTATAATATCATTATGGAGAGGACTGGCAGGTAGTATTTGCAGTTTTGCCCTGGGGCCCTCATTTAAGCATCCACAATTTAGAGAACTTGACCCTGGTCCTGGTCTGGATATGTTTCCTTGGGACAAGGAATCCACAGGTCTAAGATGGATGTGCCCTGGAGTCCGATACCTATCGTTAAATCAGTTCTGGGTTCCTGAGGCCTTAGATACCATGTCCAAATGACCTCCAGTCCGCTTCTGGAATTGGCGCAGACTTCCTCATTGGGTCCAAACTCTGATGTGCCTCCCTTAGACTCAAGAGATGCTCAAAGGATAGCTGTCGGCAAGGGTATGGATGCAGTCTCCACCTGAGGCATGGGGGTCCATATGCCTACTCATGAGGTCCCATACAGTGCTGGATAGTCAGAAAGTGAAGGAGAAAAGGAGAGGAGGCAGGACTGGAATGGATCTCACCTTTTGTTATAGCCTGAGGAGAACCCCCAGAAATCTCACAGTTTACACTTAAACCTGGCTTTTCAGGTTTTTATGGAGGCATATTTGCCAGGATAGGAGAATAATCTATATTGGACTGTTAAAACATTAGGTATCTAAAATATATACACTGTTGGTAGCAATATAAATTGGTACAATCACTATTAAAACAAAAACCACTAAAAATAGAGTTACAATATAATCCAGCAATCCTATTCCTGGGTATATATCCAGAGAAAAATATGGTTCAAAAAGACACATGCATTCCAGTATTCTTTGTCACACTGTTTACAATAGCCAAGACATGGGAACAACCTAACTGTCCTTCAACAGGTGAATGGATAAAGAATATGTAGTACATATATACAATGGAATATTACCCAGTCACTACAAAGAATGAAATAATGCCATTTGCAGTAACATGGATGGACATGGAGATTGTCATAGTAAACGAAGTAAGTCAGACAAAGACAAATATCTTATAATATCACTTATACATGGAATCTAAAAGAATGTCATAAATGAACTTATTTATTAAACAGAAACAGATTCTCACACTTTGAGAATTAACTTATTGTTACTAGGGAGGGGGACAGATAGATTGGGAGTTTGAGATTGACATGTATGCACTGCTATATTTAAAAGAGATAACCAACAAGGACCTACTATAAAAAACACACATAAATAAATAAAATTTTAAAAATACCAGGCATCTGTTAAGAAATCAGGCTTGAAACTATAGACTTCAGAGTCATTAACATCACTGACATCATGGATATCAAGTAAGTCTCTTCTGGGCCAAGTGCAGACTCAGAAGTCACTATGGAGGGCTGGATGTGGGACATGAAGGAAGAATGGACCCAGAAAAGGAGAGTTAGATGGAGCAATCTTAAATGTAGAAGGTTGCTCAGATGAGCAGTCAGAAAAGTAGACACACATAAAAGTCAAGGGAGAGTTTCAAATAGAGTAGGCTTATTAATAGTAGCTTTTTATAGAGAGGTCAAGTTGGACAAGAACCCAAAAGTGACCAATAGATTCTAAATGACCTTTTAAGTAATTGTTGCAATGATATTTTATGGGCAGTCATAAGATCCTACGGGATTAAGAAGGAAATGAGATATGAGGAAAAAAGATGAAAATGAGCATTTCTTGAAAAATTTATAGTGATGGGCATAATAGAGAGGAATGGGAAAGTTTTTATTAGGATATGAGACAATCAGACTTGTAACCAATGGTGTAGAAGCCATGAAAGGCACAGCGGAGGGTAGGTAATTGATGAAACAAGTATCAGGACACTTGGGGAGTAGCAGTGTCTATAAGTCGATTAAAGAGTGTCCCAGAGTTAGTCTGAAAAGTAAGATTAGAAAGGGCTGCCATTATAAGTAAGATTGAAAGGGAATAAGTGATAGCAACTGAGAGAGTTTGCATCTGGCTGTCTTCATCTTTTCTGTGATATATAGACTAAGTTGTTAGTGAATTGTTATGTGGGTACTTTAAAGAAAAACACTAAACTTATGAAATAATTCAGACAGTGAAGAATCTAACTGCAGTGCAGGAGACCCAGGTCAGGAATAGGCCCCTGGAGAACAGAATGGCTAACCACTCCAGTATTCTTGCCTGGAGAATTCCTTGGACAGAGGAGCATGGCAGCTACAGTCCATGAGGTCACAAAGA
Organism: Muntiacus reevesi; assembly: GCF_963930625.1. Lineage (NCBI taxonomy): Eukaryota > Metazoa > Chordata > Mammalia > Artiodactyla > Cervidae > Muntiacus > Muntiacus reevesi. The sequence goes on along the minus strand of NC_089260.1, from coordinate 39,200,494 downwards.
TTCCGACATGACTGAGTGACTAACACTTTTTTTTTTTCCCCTGAAATAATCACTGTTGGGAGAAGAGTAGTCAGTTAACTAATTCAATGAATTAGTGAGCAGCTTTAGACTAGTAAAAGCAGCTCTATACACTGGTCATCAAATAAATCAGGTTTGGTCATGTCTCTCCTGCTTGACAGTTTCATTTAGAAAGTCAGAAAATCAAAAAGGGAAAATGGGTTTTACGTTTTCCATGTTTATTTATTTAGCTATTGAATATTTCTGTTCTTGCCTAATTAACTGATGTAGACAAGAACAGAACCTATATTTGGGGAGCTAACTCTACAGTGGAATTAGAACAAGGTACTTAGTCAATAAAATTTTGAATACTTGTTAATGAATAGTTTTAACTTTTCTTGGGGATCTGACTTAGTAGGAAGGAAAGTGAAAGTAGATTGCAAACTTTGTGAGATCAGCAACAACTGGAATGTTTCTTTGTAAAATTTGTATTGAACAGGTTTTAAATAAATACTTGTTCACTAAGTGAATGAATGAAGTTGGTCTTATAAAAATTAATGAGTCTGGCATAAGTGCATGATTAGAGTAGAGAGAAGTTAGACTTCGAAGTCTGGGTGAAACTAAAGAGTAAATTTAGCAGTAGTGCAGGCTTGATGGTGGGGAGCTCAAAAATAAGGATCAGAAGAAGATTTGAGAGTTTGAAATTTAAGGACGAAAGAATTCTAAGTAATAGAAATGCTAAGATGTAGCTCTGTTAAAACTGAATGAGGGTAAAATGTGTTGAATTTGGTCAAGGATATCTGAGTATCGGGTGTTTGGTCCACTGGAATGATGAGGAGCAGGTCTAGAGGGAATCTCATGCAGGTTTCAAGAAATATGAACATGAAGGGGGGCTTCCTGAAGTTAAGTAAAATCATGATAAAAAATAGGAGTAGAGTCTTACAGGCAAAAAATTTGGGAAGGAAAATGAAATGAGGGTAAACAAGCAAAGCTAAGAAATGGCAATGAGAAAAGGATGGAGGTGGATCTTGACTGTATCTTCTGGTTCTGAAATATAATACATCTGGAGTAATGATCCACTTTAATTTGAGAGAGTTACTGGGAAAGCTAGATCATCTGAAGGAATCTAGTTTTCTAGTGAAGGAGCTATGGGAGATAGAATACTGGTCCCCAGTATGTTCTCATTTTTATCCCCCAAACCTGTGGATATATTATCCTACAAGGCAAAGGGACTTTGCAGAAGTGATAAAGCATAAGGATTTTAAAGCTGAAAAATTATTTTAGATCATCTCAGTGGAACCAATCTAATCACATGTGGTCTTAGAAGTTGAGAACCACTTCTGGCTGCCGTGAGAGAGAGATGTAAGTGTGAGAAGCACCCTGACCACCTCAGGGAGGTGAGGGACCTCAGGCAAGAACTGGAGGTCTAGGAGCTAAGGGTCCCCCCACGCCCCCCAGCTCCCAACCCCTGCCTCACCCTCACTCACCACCCCTGACCGCAAAAAGACAGAATCTCGATACTGAGCAGGGCCCTATGGCTCCTGGACACAAAAGGCTTTCTATGTCCCCCATTTCTTGACTACAGGAAATAGGCTTCATTCAGCCTCCATGACTTCCCTGAGTTCCTAAGGGCGTTTTCAAAAGTTGCTAATCAAGGAGGGGAAGGGATATAGAAACAGAGGAGGAGCAATCAAGAAACAAGGGCACAGCCTTGGGATAGGGTCCTTGTTCCCCATCAAGGGGTACACCCAAAGGTATCTTTGAGCTATTTTACAGATACTGAAACCCCCACCAGGTGGGAGAAGTTAACTACTTGCTGTCCACACGCACACACCCAAGACAGGTTGGAACCAGAAGGGATGATCCTGACCCCCACTTCCCCCACCACCAACCAATCAGAGGACCGTCTGTGAGCTGATCACACCCTTTTTGAATCTTACTATAAAGCTCCCAACACTTTCTGGGTGGGAACACAGTTTAAGGGCATTACTGCTGTGACTCCCTTTCCCTTACTGTTGTTGTTATTCAGTCACTCAGTCACCTCTGGCTCTTTGCAACCCCCTGGACTGCAGCACGCCAGGCAAGCCATTCTTTTCTTTCTTTCTTTTTTTTTAATATTATTTTATTAGTTGGAGGCCAATCACTTCACAACATTTCAGTGGGTTTTGTCATACATTGACATGAATCAGCCATATAGTTACACGTATTCCCCATCCCGATCCCCCCTCCCACCTCCCTCTCCACCCAACTCCTCAGGGTCCTCCCAGTGCACCAGGCCCGAGCACTTGACTCATGCATCCCACCTGGGCTGGTGGTCTGTTTCACCATAGATAATATACATGCTGTTCTTTCAAAACATCCCACCCTCACCTTCTCCCACAGAGTTCAAAAATCTGTTCTGTACTTCTGTGTCTCTTTTTCTGTTTTGCATATAGGATTATCGTTACTGCAGACTCTGTCTCTGAGGCTCAGTTCTCTATGGGAGGGTACTGAGGCCGAATTTCAGCATCAGTCTCAGTCCTACCACTGCATAGTGTCATCCCTTGGCGTCTCCAGGGATTAGTTCCTCCCACTTTGATTTTGCCCTGGTGAGACCTGTCCTGGGCTTATGGCCTTTAGAACTGTGAGATAAAAGACTTATGGATGACGCTTAGGCCACTAAGTTTGTGAGCATCTGTTACAGTAGCAAAAAAAAAAAAAAAAACATTCAGGGGACATTATCGAAATAGAGACTTCATAGCAATTTTCTGACCGAAAAATGGAGATTTTAGAAAAAACACAGACAATATTTAGGAAGATCAGAAGACCTCTCAGGTTTCACAAAATGCATGAATAATTTACTTTTTAAAAATCATACATTGTTTCACAAAATTATACAGAGGTGAAAGATCTCACATTATATGCTTTAAAATAGATATATATATATAAAATGAATATATAAATTATAAAATGAATATATAAATTATAAAATCTAAAATGTCAGTTTGACAATTAGTCCTAAAACTGTTTTTATAAGCTAACATGAATAATATTTTATATTAAAAAACACTACTTTTTGTAAGTAAAGAAAGACATTTTTAAAAAATGAAATGGGGTGAATTTCCATTGCAGAATATACGTTTTGTTCCCTATAATCTTAACTCCTATAGGACTGATGGCATTAAAAAGGATTGACCTCTTGGCTACTCTTTAAATCTAGAAAAAGTCTAGAAAAGGCTTGATCTTAACACTGTAGTTTAGTCTAGCTCATAGGATAGTTAGTCTTGATAATTGTTCAAAAAAAAGAAGAAAGAAAGAAAGAAAAAGAAAGCTACCTCTTTCGCCTTTTCAATTTCATAGCAAAGATAGGTTTAATCCATCCTGTTTCCATTCCAGTCTACATGCCCCACTGGTCTGGGAAAATTGTTCCTGACAGAGGGATGAAAACAGATGGGAACTTGCCTGCATTTTGCTGATGTGCAGGCGAGATCTTTCCCAGAATTTCCTTTTGGCAGAAGAAGATCTTTCAATTTACATAAAAGTGACTGTGTTTTTCCTTTAACTTGTACCCTTTTGATTTACATTCTTCCTTATTGACTCACTTCTTCCTGGCGTGTTAAAAATCACTCCTCAAATTCTAGAATGACTAAGAGTCCTTTTTGGCTCTTTTTCAGGCTGTGCTTCTTCATGACCGCACTCTCTTTCTAATCCCAGCTGTTTCACCCCCACGACTGGCCTGAAGAATGGGGCTTATCCTGGGGTGGTCCCTGCAGGCCTCCTCTCTCTGCATGTGGGGGAATAAAAACACATTTATGGCACAAGACCTTCTATGGTATTTCAGTCCTTCAAGTATTTTTTGAAAGTATTATTTTTGTTAAAGAAAACAAATGTGTTAAAGTTTTGGTACACAACGTAGCAAAAGGTCTATTAGGAATAATGAATAAGAGTGGTGTGAGGAAGACTTAGAAACAAAATAAATTCAGTTAATTTTTGTCTATTTAAACTGATAAAGGAAAGTAGAAAGTTATAATAGAAGGACCATAGGTTTGGTGATTAGATATTAATAGAACTACCTTTACTGTGAATGTAAATTTTATAACATTGTAATGTTACAAGCGACTGTAACATTGTAATATATTAATTCTATGAACTTGGACTTACTATTTCACCTTTCTGAGGCTTTTGTTGTTCCCATCTGTAAACGGGAAGGTGACAACTGCGCTACAAGGCAGTTGGGAGGATTCAGACACAGTAATTCCTGATGCATTGAATAACAGTTTGCCATCTTGTGTGCTTGTTTAAGTTGGGAACAGTGTCTTCTCACTTTGTTTTTCCCATGCTAAAGACAGCAGCCAATAGATACACAAAAGATATACATTGAATGGCTGAGCAAGAGCAGCAATAATCCAAAATAACAGATTGTTGGAATGAATGTATTCCTAGTGGGGAAACTTACAGGTGTCTTTCCAAGGAATCAGGTTGACATGATTCATGGATAGCCAATATTTGCAATTAGACTGCATTCCATGGGAACACACTGGTTGCGCAGAAAGCCACCCAAGACTTTGTAGAGCAATTAAGGGACAACTGGCCTGGGACTAACAACCCTTGTAAAAATAAATAGAAGTCAATAACAATGCCAGTCCCTTTATATGCATTCTTTTCTTCTTTTAAGCACCAGAATCAATGGATCTAGGCTGTCATCCACTTACTATTATGCTGTATTGGGAGCTTAGACCATGGAACTCATCATTTGGAATACTCAAATACAGGGGGTGTATTTAGTAGGGTAGTTTGGTAATTTGGGAGTTTAGATTATTTTTTTTCCTCTCTCTGAAATCTCTGATGCTAGAGCCTGGAAAAAACTAAAAGTTAGAATTGAGCAGAGATTAATTGGAATGGTGGCTTCAATTTATTCTGTCTTATTCCCACAGTTCTTACAAGAGGCTATTAACTTTTTTGGAATCCTGCAGTGAGAACATCTTTGAGCTAAAACTTGATATCTTTGTAATAAATAAAGATGATAACTAAGAGTAAGAAAACTATCAGTGATCAGGAAAAGACTTACCTTGAAAAGAATTTTATGGATTGTTACTCATATTATTTTTAGTGTACTTTTTGTAGCCGTTATGGCTTGCTGTGTTTGCATTCAATGAAAAATGACTAATAAACATTTTAAGGCCATATGCTTTGAGGATAGTCAATCAAATTTAAATAAAGCACTTGTTTTAAAATGGCATAGTTAAACGTTTAAAGGTGGCTCAGTGGGTAAAGAATCTGCCTGCAATGCAGGAGACACATGAGATGTGGGTTCAATCCCTGGGTTGGTAGGGTTTCCTGGAGGAGAGCATGGCAACCCGCTCCAGTATTCTTGCCTGGAGAATCCCATGGACAGAGGAGCCTGTACAGGCCATACAGTCGCAAAGAACTGGACATGACCGAAGCAACTGAGCATGCGCACACAAACGTTTAGCTGAAAGAACGAGGGCTTCCTTTAACCCTACAGTAGCATCCTACTTTAAAAAAAAACATTTTTTATTGGAGTATAGTTACTGTACAGTGTTGCATTAGTTTCTACTGCACATGCTTCCCTGATAGCTCAGTTGGTAAAGAATTTGCCTGCAATGCAGGAGACCCCGGTTCAGTTCCTGGGTTGGGAAGATCTGTTGGAGAAGGGATAGACTACCCACTCCAGTATTCTTGGGCTTCCCTTGTGACTCAGCTGGTAAAGAAACCCCTTGCAATGTGGGAGGCTGGGTTCGATCCCTGGGTTAGGAGGATCTCCTGGAGAAGGGAAAGGCTATCCACTCCTAGAGAATTTTGGCCTGGCTTGGAGAATTCCATGGAGTGTATAGTCTATGGGGTTGCAAAGAGTCAGACACAGTGAGGGACTTTCACCTTCATACTATTTGTACATATATATATTCCCATTTAGGTCATCCCAGAGCATTGAGTAGACTTTCCTGTGCTATGCAGTACGTTGTCATTACTTATCTATTTGATACACAAGAGTGTGTATATATAAATATATATCAATTCCAATCTTCCAAATCTTCCCACCCTCCTTTTCCCCTCTTGGTGTCCATACATTTGTTTTCTATGTCTTTGTCTCTGTTTTTGCTTTACAAATAGGTGCGTTGTGCTTCCTTTAGTGAAGCAAGTTGCACCAGGGAATGCATATGAATCACTCTTAATTTCATTAATCTATTTATATTACTGTTCATTCTCCAAATCATCAAAATATGACACTCCTCAGGCTTTTAAGGAGCATGATGTTTTGTACTCTATTTTGCAATACTTTAAGAAATTCATATCATATACTACTGTGAGTGCCTTGTATGAGTGGGAAAAGTAATTAAAGACTTGTGATGGAAAACATTTTTGTACCTGATGGCATAATCTCCATGGATTTTAGTTATTTAAAGGACTTAGCTTGTTATTTTGTAGAAATAAATATGATGAAGAAGAGAATTGGATTATAGTTTTTAACAGAAAGCAGAATAAACTTGTTTATATCTAATTAAATTGATTCATTAGCTATGTTATAATAACTAACACACTAAGGAAAGCATTGTTAAATTATTAAATATAGAGACACTCAATATTACAATATTGCATTGTTTTAATCAAAGTGTCAGCTCCAATAATGTAGATGGCGCAGGGTTGCGGACCTGGGACAAATAAAACTGGAGGAATTTAAGGGACAGAGATGGTGCAAAAGCAGAGAAGTAAATAATTAATGGATGATTTCATGGTCAGGGCTGAGCTAGTGGTCTGAAACCAGGTCCAAAAGTTTGGCAAGATAGGAGGAAACGGAAGAGAGGAGGTTTGTAACTTTTATTATTAAAAGAAAATGTGCCTTGGAGTTTGACCTCCATTGGTTGAAATCTTAGTTCCACTAATGGTTTACAGCCCGACCTCAGAGTCATATCAAGGCCAGTTTTCTCATTTGCAAAAGGGAGATAACACTTGCCTCTGATAGTGGCTTCCTGTGTTCCCTTTATGAGGCATTATCTTTGGAGTGATCTTTCCTCTCCAGGAACTTACATTTGAAGAAATGTGAGAATGTGCACTCAAGTAAAGACAAGTGAGTGTGGTGTAGGCAGTGTGTATGCAAAGTCCTCAAATGATTGAAAGATTGCTTGGACAGGTGAGGGCAACCTGCACAGAGGCGACATTTAATGCTATGTATCATTATTGCTTATCCAAAGTAGGCACGGGTCTTAGTTTCTTGGGCTGCTGTAACCAAACACCACAGGATGAGTGGCTTCAACAACAGAAATTTATTTTCTTACAGTTCTAGAGTCTGGAAGTCTGAGATCAGGGTACCAGTATGGTCAGATTCTTGTGAGAGCTTCTCTTTGTAGCTCTGGGGCTTCTCATCACAGTGGCTTGTGGAGAATTGACTCTAGGATACGTGGGCTCAGTAGTTAGGACCCATGGGCTTAGTTGCTCCTCAGCAAGTAGAATCTTCCCAGACCAGGGATCAAACCTCTGTGCCCTGCATTGACATGTGGATTCTTATCCACTGTACCACCAAGGAAGTCTCTCACATTGCCCTGTTTATGCTGGAAGGGAGAACTCTCCACTGTGTCTTCCTCTTCTTGTAAGGTCACTGGTTCCCTTGTGGCTCAGATGGTAAAGCGTCTGCCTGCAATGCGGGAGACCCGGGTTCAATCCCTGGGTCAGGAAAAAACCTGGAGAAGGAAATGGCCACCCACTCCAGTACTTGTGCCTGGAGAATCCCATTGACAGAGGAGCCTGGCAGGCTCCAGTCCATGGGGTTGCAAAGACTTTCACTCTCACTTATGACCTGGATGTGTGGATGTGTTGCATGCTAAGTCACTTCAACTGTGTTCGACTCTGTGTGACCCTATAGACTATAGCCCACTAGGCTTCTCTGTCCTTGGAATTCTCCAGGCAAGAATACTGGAATTGGTTGTTATTTGTTCCTCCAACAGATCTTCCTGACCCAGGGATCGAACCCACGTCTCTTACATTTGCATTGGCAGGAGGGTTCTTTAACATTAACGCCACTCCCTTAAAGGGAAGCCCCTTTATGACCTCACTTAACCTTAATTTTTTTCCCTAAAATCCATACCTCCAAATACAGTCCCATTGGAGATTAGAGGATCAACATGAGAATTAGGCTTGGGGTGGGGGTTGGAGAACACAATTTAGTTCACATCAGCAGCTAATTAGAGGCAGGCCCCAAGGCTGTAAAGACTGAGGGACAGTGAATACTGAATCCACAGAGGCTGAACAAGAGGAATTTGAAGTTCAGACAGGTAGTCTAGTCCACTAGCAGTTCCTCACCAGAGTTGAAGTTCTTCACAGTAAGGTAACAGTTTTTCTCAGATTAGGACATTTTGCATTTTGGCAACTTTTTAGGACAAAAAGCAGTCTCTAAGTATGACTATGTCAGGCGTCTGTGGTAGCTCAGTGGGAGGATGAGGCTGAAGAAATGATGCTGATACAGAAGCAGATGATGGGACAATGGAAAGAACCTCCCTACCCTTTGTCTTTGATTCTTCCATAGGCCAGAATATACTCTCTGATGTTCAATTTGTGTCTGTTTAATTAACTTGTTAGAAAATCCAAAAACATAGAAACCAACTTGTGTTTTTGGTCCAGTGATGACAGGAAGTACCTATTTTTTCAGAAAAAGAAAATAAAATTGCTGCCTAATATCCCTGAAAGAGTGAGGTTTTTGCTAAAATACCTAAAGTACATATTCTACAGAAGCTCATCCATGCCAAACCCAGTGAAGCATGGGTATAAACAGAGTGCTGTGATATAAATGTCATTTCCACTGTCTGTTTTTTTGGAGATTTTTTTTTTTTTTGATATGAAGCTTTTGCAGGGGGGTACATCTTTTTAAATTTACACTTTAATTGTAGTATAATTACTTTACAATATTGTGATGGTTTCTGCCATACATCAACATGAATCAGTCATAGGCATACACATGTCCCTTCCTTGTACCCCCCTCCCACCTCCCTCCCCCTCCCACCTCTCTAGCTTGTCACAGAGCACAGGCTTCAAGTTCCCTGTGTCGATGATGTGGACCATTTCAAAGTCTTCATTGAATTTGTTACAAGGGTGCTTCTGCTTTATGTGTTTTGGCCATGAGGCATGTGGGATTTTAGCTCCACAAACAACACCCCCCCCACTCCCCTGTATTGGAGGGTGAAGTCCTGACCACTGGGCAGCCAGGGAGGTCCCTCTGTTGTCTCTTCTGTATGCACAGGACTGCACTGTACTCCCTTCCATCAAGTGAGACTCTGGCCACGTGACCCAGGGCAGCTGTGATGCGAGCTGCTTCCAGGCCTGGAGCTTAAATTCTCCTTGGGTGACCCTCAACCTCTCTCTTCATTGTGGCAGCTGACACCCTGACCTGGAGACCACATGTGCTTTGTGAAGTTGTCAGATAGAGGAGGCTCACCTAGCCTGAACTGGCTTTATATGAATGAGAAGAAAATATTTTATTGTATTAAAGTCACTTAGATAGCAAGTATAGGTTAGCTTATTGTAACTAATACATGACCCCTCCCACAGTGAAGAAATGTGTTTTCTGCTTAGTTCTATTTTATGTTAGTTTTCCAAAACACTCGTTCCAGCTAATTAAAAGGATTTAATGACCCCTAGTGGGTCCCGATCTCTAGTTTGAAAAACACCCTTTCAAAGAATGCTAGCATTCAGATAGCAGAAGGCAATGGCACCCCACTCCAGTACTCCTGCCTGGAAAATCCCATGGACGGAGGAGCCTGGTAGGCTGCAGTCCACGGGGTCGCTAGGAGTCGGACACGACTGAGCGACTTTACTTTCCCTTTTCACTTTCATGCGTTGGAGAAGGAAATGGCAACCCACTCCAGTGTTCTTGCCTGGAGAATCCCAGGGACGGGGGAGCCTGGTGGGCTGCCGTCTATGGGATCACACAGAGTTGGACACGACTGAAGTGAGTTAGCAGCAGCAGCAGCAGCATTCAGATAAGGCAATGCAATGCTCCCCATTTAAACAGTGAATGAAGTCACATTCTTTAAGACTTTGGGCCTATGGTTCAGACTGATCACAATTAGTTGGTTCCGTCGTCTCCTTAAGAAGCTAAAATCCTATATCAGCCTTCTCATCAATTGCTAACAATAGGAAACACCTCTAATAACTTGCATTCTTCAAAATGAGGCAAGTACTATTAAAATATCATGCATATTAATGACACTCTCCATAGAAAGGACAAAGGAAATGAGGTTATCAATTTCTAAATGAATGTTTGTTTGCTTTTTTTCTTCTTAATCTGTGATGGCTCAGACTGCCTTACTGGGTTTTACTTTCATGCACCATCTTCTTCCATATAGGATTCCCAAGCTCACACTCGTATCTACAGCTTCCTCGAGCAGCCTGGCTGGGCAAATCCCCAGGAACTGCTACAAGGCCAACAGCTCTTCCTCTTTGAGGCTTAAATCCTCCAGGATAAACTTGAAGCCTGTTAGGTCTTGACCTTTTAATAGCATTTGCCTTCAATGCAATGTTCAATCCCTGAGTTGAAGGATCCCATCGAGAAGAGAATGGCAACTCACTCTAGTATTCTTGCCTAGAGAATTCCGTGGACAGAGGAACCTGGTGGGCTACAGTCCACAGGGTTGCAAAGGGTTGGCCATGACTGCCTGACTAACACACACACATGCCACATAATTAGCTTCAATACTTAAGCTCCAAGAAAGGTTGTCCACTCACTGGGGAGCCAAACGTTTTCTCAGTGTATTCATGGCATCCTCAGCCATGAAACCATTCCAAGAAACTTTGAAAATGTTTTCAAACAGAAGAATGTTGGCAAAGTAGCACTCTCACCCCTTTTGTTTGTTTTTGATTCTTTGTTTAAAGTAATATGTTGGTCAAGCAAGATGGTAATGGGCTTGGAGTTGGCAGGTCTCTATCACTTCTGAAAAATGTAGGAAGTCTGGATAGCTGGTGTATTCTAGGCTTAGATCTGAGTCAATCCACCCTTCTATCTGTCAGTTTCAAATGATTTTAAATGGACTTCCCTGGTGGGGCAGTGGCTCAGAATCTGCCTGCTTATACAGGGGACATGGGTTCCATTCCTGGTCTAGGAAGATTCCACATGCCATGGGGCAACTAAGTCCATGCCCCACAACTGCTGAGCCCATGTGCTGCAGCTAATGAAGCCTGGGTGTTTATAGCCTGTGCTCCGCAACAAAAGAAGCCACTGCAATGAAAAGTCTGCGCACTGCAATTAGAGAAAGCCCATGCAAAGCAACCAAGACCCAGGGCAGTCAAATATAAAAAATGAAAAAAAAAAAAACTTTAAACACTAAGATTTTTTTGGTCTATCCTGTCTCTACTTGAACTGTTGGGAAAGTTTGATAACAAGGAGCCAAGTAAACTTTCTGCTGACAAGAACTTTTATTCTTAAATTTTTTTCATGAAGCCATCTTAATATTTCACCATAACATATTAGGAGCAAATTTAAAACAGATTCTGACCTAACTTCTTCACAAGTTAAAATCCTCTGATGTTACTTAGTTTGTGGGGGAAATGGTTAGTAAATGTTTTCACCCACATAGTTAAAAGCATGAGGTCATGCTCTTACGTGAAGATTCCACATTCTGTGAATTTGCCATATATGAAGAGAAATGTAAGAAAATATGTGAAAATCATAAAGTGTTAGATAACAAGCAAAAGCATAAATAATTAACACTCAACAGGGCTTCCCGGATAGCTCAGTTGGTAAAGAATCTGCCTGCAATGCAGGAGACCCCGGTTCGATTCCTGGATCAGGAAGATCCCCTGAAGAAGGGATAGGCTACCCACTCCAGTATTGTTGGGCTTCCCTTGTGGCTCAGCGAGTAAAGAATCCACCCGCAATGTGGGATTTGATCCCTGAGTTGGGAAGATCCCCTGGAGAAGGGAATAGTCCATGGGGTCACAAAGAGTCAGACATGACTGAGCGATTTTCACTTTCACTTTGATGTTAACCATTTACAGCAAGACTAAGACTTTATTAAGAGTAATAGTGATCACTTATGTCAGACATTTAAAAACAGAAAGGCAGAAATCATGGTAAAAGTTAAAGTGCCATCTGGGAGGACTTATTCTAGTTACAATAAATTAATCCCTATCACTAGTTCCTATATGCACTGTGAACAGTGATTATTGTTTACGGTCACTGGGATGAACTACAAACAAAGATAATTAGGCTGTTAGAGCCATGGGTTACTGCTGTTATCTGGGGAGAAGTAGAAAGCACCAGGACTTTCCTGGCAACTCAGTTGATAAAGAATTCACTGCCAATGCAGGAGACCAGGGGTTGATCTCTGGGTTGGGAAGATCCCCTGGAGAAGGGAATTGCAACCCGCTCCAATATTCTTGCCTGAAGAATTCCATGGACAGAGGAGTCTGGCCAGCTATGGTCCATAGGGTTACAAAGAGTCAGATGCTACTGAGCAACTAAGACACACATTTAATATGTATATATATATACATATAACTGAATCACTTTGCTGTGTACATGTAATGTTGTAAATTAATTATGCTTCAGTTAGTAAAAAAAAACACAGTAAAGAGATGGGTTTGGGGATAATGATGATCAGTTCAGTTTTGAACCATTTGAGTTAAAATTTTAAGTTAAACCGAATTTATGATAGTCTTTGAAAATCAGGTTCAAAAGATTTAACTTTGATACTGCAATTAGACAAGGACACATGAGCAAAATGATGGAATTATAAAGATGGCATTAAAATATAATTGGTTGTATATCCATGTATCACTTTTAAGAAAAAAATAGATTAAGAGAAATCTATCTTTGAGAAACTAATGATATAATCATGGTGATAGGAACAGAAAAATTGAGGAAGAGACCACAGAAGGCGGAGACCACAGAAGGCGGATCTGACATCATGTCACGTAAGGAACACAGAGTCTGGGACCTATGTAGACTCTGTATCTGAGTAAGAAGGTCACTTCTCCAGGTAAAGTAAGTCCTGCAGGTAGAAAGCTTGGCAAGTGGACCTAATTGGCGGCGGGGGAGGGGGGGGCGGGGGCGGCGGTGGGGAGCTTCGTGCATGTGTAGTCACTCAGTCGTGTCAGACTCTTTGCGACTCCACGAACTGTAGCCCACCAGGCTCCTCTGTCCATGAAATTCTCCAGGCAAGAATACTAGAGTGGGTTACCATGCCCTCCTCCAGGGGATCTTCCTGACCCGGATATGGAACCTGTGTCTTCTGCATTGCAGGCGGATTCTGAGCCATCAGGGAAACCCTAATGGGGTGGGGGAGGGCTTCATGAAAATTGTGAAAGACAGCCCTCCTGTGGTTGTCCACAGCTCCATGTTGGAGCTCGACACCTAGCACAGAGCCTGAATTTCAGGCTCTACTCACCTGTTTGACCTAACTACCCTTTACAGGGCAGGTGTTGGTGCTAGAGTGAGGGTAGGTAAGCCTGGGGGCATTTGATGAGATAAGAGAAAAGGAAGGGAGCTAAGTTTTGTTTTTATTTTAAGTAGATAAAAGGAGCTTCCCTGGTGGTTCAGACAGTAAAGAAACTGCCTGCAGTGCAGGACACCAGAGTTCGATCCCTGGGTTGGGAAGATCCCCTGGAGAAGGGAATGGCTACCCACTCCAATATTCTTTCCTGGAGAAGTCCATGGACAGAGGAGCCTAAAAGGCTACAGTCCACCAGGTCGCAGAGTTGGACACGACTGAGCGACTAACACTTACTAACTTATATAAAAGACACTTACTAACTTATATAAAAGACACTTACTTGCTTATATAAAAGACACTCCTGGGGAAGGAAGATCAGACTTTTTCAGTTGGGTTGACTGGATGTAATCATGACCAGCAGACCACTATTTTGAAATAGCAGGTAAATATTTTAAGTAAATAAAACTGCTCAGAAGCATGACTAAATTTCTTGAGAGACAGTGAACTCAGTCATCGGAAGTAATAAAATGAACTCTGGATACCTAATTGATAAATATTTTATAGAAGAATTCTTCAAGAAAATTCTTTCAAGCCTGTGATTTGATGATTACTTGAGTGTTATGACCAATAAATCTGTGACCACAGAGGAGAGCTAACGGGCTGGAATGGGGGAGACAGAACTTGGTTTGGCCCTTGTAAGAGGAATATTTTCTCAAATACAAAGATTTGGGGGAGAAATAGAAGAGCCCCTTCCCCCACTCCTCAGTTATTTTTTTCATATTTGTATAGCTGCATAATGTTTGTTACAGTTGACTATGATTTAACAGATCAGCTTCATCCTAAAAGTCCTGGATTGGATTGATGGATTATTATAGTAGAAGCTGGTGTGGATGAAATCTGGATTTGGCTTTGTTAGATTGTGTGTCTATATCCCCCAGACTTTCTAATGTAGATAATTGAATAACTAATGTTGTTTGCTTTCTGTTTCTGCATTCAGTTGCTTTTGATTTGGTATATCTCACATCTAGAACATTAATTTTATTTCAAAAGGGAGGTCTTCATTATGATCCAGGTGTAAATAAGTGTATAGGTATCAAGTATTTGTATTTAACTGAAATAAGAAAGCAAGAATAATAAATATCAAAAGACCTAGTTTTCATTGAATATTAAATTAATTGACAAACTAACTTAGGGGAAATAAAACTATTTTTGGAAAAAAAAGTATAAGCTAATAAAAATCAAATTTTGGGAGTTTCCTAGCACTTTGGTAGTTAAGATTCCATGCTTCCACTGCAGGGGCCAAGAGTTTGATCCCTAGTCAAGGAAATAAGATCCCGCTTGCCAAGCAGTATGGCCAAAAAAAACCTGAAAAAAATTGAGTTCTGTTCAGACTTCAGCAGTAAAGAAAGTTGAAAGAAAATGGAGAAAGGAACACAACTCACTAAGAAGGACAAAGGAATCTGAACCAGCAGGTTAGTTTCACAGCTAATGTTGTTTCTGTCATTTTAAAGGATAAATAGAAGGTCAGGAAGACAAATATACAGTTTCCTGATTCAGGGGGTTACTGCACGTCTTGGAACACAGTCTACCTTCCAAATAACAGTTCTCACTGGAGATTAGAAACAGGTTCTAACAGACCATTGTGTCTAAGAGCTAATAGTTTCAGTAAAGCGTAACATTGGGTCTAGTAATTAGGTAAACCAATGCTTGGCTGGCATCATGGTGCCAAGCTAGTAGGTCAAACATTATCCTGGTGTTTCTGTGAAGGTGCTCTGGATGAGATTAAGACTTATATTGGTGGACTCTGAGGAAAGCAACCTATGCTCCCTAGTGTAGGTGGGCCTCATCTAATCAGCTGAAAACCCGAATAGAACAAAAAGATCAGCCCACCCAAAGTAAGACAGAATTCTCCAGCCTGCTGGCTTTCAGATTGGAAAAGTGGCACTGGCTACGGTGAGTCAACAGCATACTGGTGTACCTGCAAAGTTTGAATTTTCCACCCACTATTATACAAGTCTATTATAATAAACCTCTCCATATACATTTAAATATATCTATATCTATATCCATATTTATATACACACATCCTACTGGCTCTGTTTTTCTGCAGAATACTGACTAATACACAGCGTCATAATTATTTCGTGAGGGTGGCAGAACACTGGGCCATTCCTTCTCTCACCTTGACTCCAGGGCATAAATCCTCTCCATTCTGTTCTTGGTCTCAGTTAAACTCCTCAAGTGATTCAATATGTACATCCCTAAAGTTTATTCCTAGCCGAAGCTGAAACTCCAGTACTTTGGCCATGTGATGTGAAAAGCCAACTCATTGAAAAAGACTCTGATGTCGGGAAGGATTGAAGGCAAAGGGAGAAACGGGTGGCAAAGGATAAGATGGTTAGATAGCATCACCAACTCAATGGACATGAATTTGAGCAAACTCCAGTAGATAGTGAAAGATAGGGGAGCCTGGTGTGCTGTAGTCCATGGGGTCACAAAGAGTCAGACACGACTTAGCCATTGAACAACAACAACAGCAACAGTCCAGTATGACTGGTGTCCTTATAAAAAGTGGAAATTTGGAGATGTACACAGTGGAACACCATGTGAAGATGGAGACAGAAATCAGAGTGATGTTTCTCCAAGCCAAGGAATGCATGAGGTTGCCAGCAAACCACCAGAAGTCAGGCGAGAGGCATGGAACATAATTCAAAGTCTTTGGAAGGAATCAACTAGACTGACACTTTCTGATTTCTGGCTTCCAGAGTTGTGAGACAACAAATTTCTGTTGTGTCACCCAGTCTATGGTGTTTTTTGAAGGCAACCCTGGCAAACTAATATAAGATTGCAAGAAAAAAGACAAATGTACAAAGGATAGTTGACTCTGACGTTGACTTTTCCTCTCAAGTATCCATGCATCACAAGGATATACTGAACCTCCCCTATTTCTCCATTTTGGTATAGTTATTCAAACAGGACATGTTGAACAGGGTCTGCTCTATTATGGCCAATACTCTAAAGGATAGTTTCATCTGAGTAACTTTTTATTCTGATATGTTCTTAATTTTTGTTGAGATCCATGTGATACAGGAGGCATGGGCAAGCCAATTGAGCAATGAGTCTCTGGGAGAAGCTGAAAGAAGATTGAAAGGCAGTTTCACATATAAAGAGAATAGATTTTGAGTAAGAAAGATATTGGGGCTTACCTGGTGACTCCGTGGTAAAGAATCCGCCTGCCAATACAGGAGATGTGGGTTTGATCCCTGGGTCAAGAAGGTCCCTTGGAGAAGGAAATGCTAACTCACTCCAGTGTTCTTGCTTGGGAAACCCCATGGACAGAAGAGCCTAGTCCATGAAGTCCATGAAGTCACAAGAGTTGCACATGACTTACCAGCTAAACCATCATCACCAAGAAAGATACAAGTTCTAACATCTGAACTGTAACTTTGGGCAAATTAGTCACCAAACTTTGTTACTTGGGATGTTTTCTTTCACTAATCTCATCTCTAGTTTTGCTGCCCTGTGTCTCCTGAGAAATCCTTAACCCACTCTGCTGGTCCTATAAATTGCAGATCTCCACTTGAGATTATTCACCTGTGTTTTCTTCTCTAGATGATGTCTTATGTTGCAAATCTGTCTTCACCTTGCTCATATGCAAGCCCTTGCTCTGACCAGACTCTATTTTCCACAGAGATAAAATAGTTTCAGGGAAACCTATGAGTTCCTTGTAGGCAGAAAACATGTCCTGTGGTTTCATCCTCAGTGCTTGCCTTGTACTGTATCTGGCACCCTACAGGTCCTTGATGATTACCTGCTGAATGACTTTTCATCTGATCTTGGACATGAGGGGTTCATGTGTTAAATCTCAAGAGTAATTTTATTTTTCTCATTTTAGTGTTCTTCATTTGTTTCATCTGGAGACCCCACTTACCCATCAAGACTGAAACCCTATGTCACCCTTCCTGGGAGGCCTTCCACAGGTCCCTGATGGAACAAATCACTCATTTCTTCATGCTCACCAAGCACCTTGGCTATTTACCCTCATCATCTTCTCCTTGGATAGTCTATGATCTCCTAGTCATCATTGGATTCCCAGTGCTCAATGGATTGAAGAAAGTGTTCAGTAATTGTTGGACACTTTCTTCAACAATCGAGTTGAATGGGAAGGGAGGCGATATTTAATTATTCCCATGACTTTCAGTTTCAGATTGTTTCAAGGAGAAGCTGATTTAAATAAAGTTGAAGGACAGTAACTAAAATAGGCAATGTGCAATAATTGGGACACACAGGGGGTGGAGGGATAGACTAGGTTTGATTGATGGTTTTGTAGTTTACAGGTGTATGTATAGAGACCAACTTTTCCCTTTCTTGGCTGCCTCTGATTTCTGCCTGGTACCAGCAGGAAAGCCACTAGAGATGGCAGCACATTCCATAAAAGTTAGCAAATTAGAAATCATGCTCTAACTTTAGAGACATCCATTGATGATGGAATTCCAGGCCCCATGGCCGACTTATGCCAGATATTTATAACTTTTCAGAACACACTTGGAAGCCTCTGAGTGGAACGGTCCTGCTGAGACAAGTCCATGGGCCTTCCTTATGTAACTCATTAAAGGAAATATGTGAGTAACCAGAGCTGCAGTGGAAGGCAGAGGGGTAAATAAGGACCAGCTTCAGAATCAAATTGGTTATCTTGAAAATCTGTCACTTCACCCTTGCGATACCTCATAACTTTCTGTTAGTCGTAAATTTAATTATTATGCTTTTGATTCCACTTCTCAATCCAAAGATTGAGGTGTTTTTAAAAAGACTGGACTTTAGTTTCCTAAGTTTTTTGGGGGGATATTTAACCTTTTCCTTTTTAGCATTTCTGAGAAATGTTTCATTGATCATATATGGTCTTAATCCATCACAGAATCTGCAGGCATTTTCTTTTGCTTTTCACTCCTTATTTTAAACTTGAATACCCTAGTGGTAAAGAATCCATCTGCCAATACAGGAGACATAAGAGACATGGGTTCTATCCCTGGGTTGGGAAGATTTCCTGGAGAAGGAAATGGCAGCCCACTCCAGTATTCTTTCTTGCCTGGGAAATCTCATTGACAGAAGAGCCTGGCAGGCTATAATCCATGGGGTTGCAAAGAGTTGAACACAACTGAAGCGACTTAGCAAGCCCATATGCACCCATTTTCTAGTTTCTACTTTGAAACGTCGAACAAAACTAAACTCAAGAATTGGTGGATGCAGTTTTTCCAAGGATCACTGTCAAGAATTTCATTAAAAAAAAAAATATATATATATATATATTTATTGATATTTATTTTGGCTGCGTTGGGTCTTAGTTGTGGTTACTGAGACTTCTTAGTTGGGTATGTGGGATCTAGTTCCCCCATGAGGGATGGAACCTGAGCCCCCTGCATTGAGAGCAGGAAGTCTTACCCCCTGGACCACCAGAGAAGTCCCCAGGAATTCCATTGTTAATAGAAAGACCCCTAAACTCCTCCTTCACTGTGGGGTTGAAAAGAGAAAGTAAACATTGTTGAGGAAAAAGGATTTAGTCTTGGAAAAATTTTGTTTCTCTCCGTATGTCTGGTTTGACCTCGGGAAAAGGAGTAAATGTTATTGTTTTCAGACGTCAAGTAATCTGTGGGTTTTGAATTTTCTGCCAGTGACCTATCCAAGTGTGGAATCAGCATATGAAGAAAAGGGAAGAATAGGAGACTGAATATTTAATTTTTTAAAATAAAACTGATGAGACAGCAAATGATATTCAATCCTATTAAAGAGACTAAGCACATGCCTTAACAAAAAAAATCCTTACATTCCTCGCATTGGGATTGTGTGATATGGTTCCACAATTCAGGGAGATTGGAAATTACAGAACATCTGCAATGAAATTGGTTTTCTGTGGAAAACTGATGAATCACTTACTGCCAATGACTAGAAGGAAAAGCACTTGTTTATGCCCTTATGTAATGAATTTTTATGAGGTGAAGTTTGCTGTTTATAAAAAATACACTTTAAGCTTCTGTAGATGTAAAATAATAGAATTCAGAATTTGGAGCAATGCATTACTGCAAAGACAGTCACTAGCAGAATATTATCTGCTTACAAAACACCAAAACAGGGCTATTACTTCTATAATGGAATTAAAAAAAAAAAAAATCTCATCTACCCAGTTGGATTCTAGAAGAAAAAGTATTTAAAGAGACATAGCTGAAATTGACAGCTCCAAAATTGCATGCATTTTCAAAGAAAAGTTATTAATTCCCTTATTGTGCTCCTGAATTCCAACTGTTTTCCCTCAAAGCAAGAATACCACAGAATATTTTAAATTAAAAATGGTACTCCTAAGATTCACCACAAAGACAAACGGGGGGTGCTGGCTTCTCTATGGTGTTATAGAAATGTATGTAGAAATCTTCTCACAATAATACCATTAGTTGTTCAGCTTCATGCTTGTGAAAAGCATGATCCAACCCCAAATTCTCCTGCCTTCTTCAAGCACTGAGCGTTTACAACGTGCCAGTCGCTATTTTTGGCTGCATGTCACAAAACAATGAGCAAGATACAGTCTCTATCCTCACAGCCTATTTTGACATTTGAGAGAGTCATCTGACTGAAATTGAGGACTGTTCTGGTCGCTTTGAGAAGGGGCACTAAGGAATATTGCATACAACATTAGATGGGGGCTTTCCTGGTGGCTCAGATGGTAAAGAACCTGTCCACAATGCAAGAGATCTGGGTTCAAAGATCCCCTGGAGGAGGACATAGCAACACACTCCAGTACTCTTGCCTGGAAAATCCCATGGACAGAGGAACCTGGTGGGCTACAATCCATGGGGCCTCAAAGAGTCGGACACGACTGAGGGACTTCTGCTTCTCGCTCTAAAAGAATTTATCTGCCTTTTGTATTAGGTCTGGAGCTAAGCATTTTTAAAACAATTAACTATAATTTCCACGAGTGGAAAACAATTGTATTTTAGAATTTTGTTGACTAAAAAGGCACTCTTACAAATTGATAGGGGTTTGAAAGAAAAGAGGCTGTTAGGAAAAGATGCTATTTCCTGAGTGCTTAGGGAATATGTTTACCAGGGAACCATCCTTGACATCTTACAAGACAGTAAAGCCTCTGGGTCCACTAATTCAGGACTGTGACTATTTAGATAAAGTATCAGCTGCCGTTCATTTGTATTATGTCTTATTGGCAACCAGATCATAAAAGTATCTTAGAAATGTCAGGATTTCTGTGTCCACATTTGGAAGGAATACAAAATCCTGAGTCAGACTCTGTCTTGACTCTTAGTTGAGGACATATGGTCATCTTACAGGCTTAGGTGAATTGCTAATATACTTATGTCATTTGTTTTGATCTGCTGTGCTAGTTCTAGATATTTTAAAGTAAATAAACCACTTTCATTTACAACTACATTACATGTATTTATAAGTATCATACAAACACTTTTGGAAAAGGGTGTGGGGAACTTTTTACCTTTTTGTTGCCTACATACTTCTAAGTGGTTGAAAAAAATGTATATGCTATAAGGAGTCAGAGATTTAATATGTAATTTAAAATGCATGAAATAATTCAGACTATTTTAAGAGTTGTGGGCGGTTGGCCATAAAAAAAAAACCAGACATTATTTATTGTAATGCAAAAATAGGTACTCTAAGGTTTTTAGGATCTTATATCTCCTAAATTCACATTGTTCAAGGATTTGTTTACAAGCTGTGCAGATGTTTACCTTCGAACTGAACTGAAGCAAAGCTGGCCAGGAGATTTTAAAGAAATAAGTAACATGTTTTGGTGTGATTAAAACGTATTACATGCTCCTTGTAGAAAACTGAGGAATACAGAAAAGTATTTTTTTAAAAAAGTAAAAACTGAATTACTTAGACACTGATTGTAAGATAAATGTGCATGTTTATCTCAAAATTGAGGTCACATTATATTTATATCCTCCTCCTTTCATTTTAATAGTATACTGTAAGCATGTTCCCATGTAATAAGACTATTTGTGTATATTTTTATGTAAACTTTTTCCCATGGTATTTATAACACTGACTTATTAAACAGCTATACCATTTTACTCATTTCCTTATTTTTGAACATTTCTGTTATTATTATGAATAGTGCTATATTGAACATCATTTCAATAAATCTACATCTAAAATCTTATTGTTTCCTTGAGACAGATTCTTAAAGTCAATGGTATAAACATGGCCACATCCATTTGATTTTAAATTCAGCTTTACTTCAATAGATTTATGTTTTATTGGTTCGGGGAATTCAGCAGTGGCATGACCCAAAACCTGTTAATGTGAAGTTACTTTACTGCTGAGAAGGAAAGAAGAGTACTACCCACTGAATACTGTACACTTGGATTTCCTGGCTTCAGCAGTGACTTGGTTTAACCTCATTTGACTTGTTTTAATTGCCAGAATAACAATTTGAAGACAGGTTTCCATGAAGGCCCTTGCTCGAAATGGTGCTTCCTTTTTTTAAAATGACATTTTAAAAACCATAAGATTAAAAAAAAAAATCGAGAAAAAATAAGAGATGACCTGCAAACATAAAGGCCTATTCTGTCTTGTTACATGATTTACATACTCTTTGAAGGAAAAAAAAAATACACTCGAAATACTTGCCAACTTACTGGTGGCGATGAATATAAATTTACTCTACACAGTAATTTTAGCTACAGAGAACCATGGAGCATCAGTTCTATAGACAATATGGCCTATTGGCTTGGCTAAAAAGTCTGTTTGGAATTGTTCTGTTGCTGAAAATATCTTTTCTTAATAGTGTAAGATTTCACTTAGGGAGTGCTGTTAGGAAAAACAGCTTTTTAAAAGCAAATGTTCCAAATGAATCAAGTTTTTGCTTTGAATACCAACACGTTTTGAAGGCTTCTTCAAATAAAACAATGCTAATGTCACTGCCTCCTTAATCAAATGATACAGATTATATGGTAGTTTTTATTGATGATCTAAGGTCATTTTTAAGCCACAATTTTGCCGTTGTCGTTTAGTCTCTAAGTCATGTCCTACTTTTTTGTGACCCCGTGGACTGTAGCCCGCCAGGCTCCTCTGTCCATGGGATTTCCCAGGCATGCATACTGGAGTGGGTTTTGCCATTTCCTTCTTGGGATCTTTGTACTCAGGGATCAAACCGGAATGCCCTGCACTGGCAGGCAGGTTCTTTACCGCTGAGTCACCTGGGGAGCTCCAAGCCAAAATTACTATTCAGTTATTCTTCAAAGTCCATGGGTCCCTACTCTAAATACTACCAGATTAGTTTTTAAGTTCTTTTTTCCCATTGATATCAAGTTTTCTATTATTTCTTGTTATTGTAAGCAGGCCTGCGTTTTACCAGTGTCCTCTGTCTCGCATCTCTTAGTTTTCTCCTGTTGGTGAAAGTTCACAGAAATCTAGTTAAAAGAAAGCAGCCTCTAAATGGGGATTCAAGGAACCACCCCATAAGTAGAACTTTGGTGCATGAAATCTATCAACTTCTATTTTAGTTTCTCATGGCTTTGCTGGTTTCCATGTCTGTGACCATTTCAGAGGGTGATGCTGTTAATGTACCACAAGCCTAATAGAAATCGTAACAATTGTGGCTTGTTATTTGCTGTAGACTTCAAACTGGTTTTCTTGCTTTAACTCATAACTCTACACACATCAGTCATTGTGATCCTTTAAAAGAATGAGTTTGATGCCATTTCTTGATTTAAAGTCTTCCGGTGATTTCCTCGTACTTAGAATGTGTGTCTGAAAGTCACGCAGTGATGTCTGACTCTTTACGATCTCACACACTGTAGCCTGCCAGGCTCTTCTGTCCATGTAATTCTCCAGGCAAGAATATTGGTGTGAGCTGCCATTCCCTTCTTCAGGTGATCTACCCATACCAGGGATAGAACCCAGGTCTCCCATATTGCAGGCAGATCCTTTACTGTCTCAGCCACTAGAAAAATCACATACTTGGAATAAATTCAGGTACTTTTTCACTGTGGCCTGCATGGGTTGGCCCGGCATCCCCTCGTCTCATTGCCTCATATTCCAATCTTGCTTGCTCTGATTTCTTGCTTTCTCAGAACAGGTGATGGATGCTCATCTGAGACCTGGGATACTTGCCATTTTCTTATCCTGGCACCCCTCCTCTGCTTGGCTTTCTCTCTCTTTTCATTCAGATCTCTTCAAACTTCAGCTTCTCAGAGAGGACTTCCAGGAGCATGTAATTCAATACAGCATCCCTTGTCACTCTCCATTCTCTTAGTCTATTTTATTTTTCTCCGAGTATTCTAACATCTGAAACGAACTTACAACATGTGTTTATTGTCTATCACCCCTCCAAGAATGTAAACTCCATGAAAGCCAGGGTTTTGTTTTATTCATGAATGCATCTCTGAGTACCAAAAAACGCCTGTAGGGCCTTGAGAAATAATTTTTTAAAGAATGATCTGCTATTTAACTTCCCATTACAGTCTCAGGGAAGTCGCTCAGTCGTGTCTGACTCTGTGACCCCACGGGCTGTGTAGCCCACCAGGCTCCTCCGTCCATGGGAATTTCCAGGCAAGAGTACCAGAGTGGGTTGCCGTTTCCTTCTCCAGAGGATCTTCCCAACCCAGGGATCGAACCCTGGTCTCCCGCATTTCAGGCAGACGCTTTACCGTCTGAGCCACCAGGGAAGCCTCAGTTACAGGCTTAAGAGGTCAACATGACTGAATGTCCATTTCATAGGTTGGGCAAATTCAAACTCAGGAAGTTAAGTAAACCTGTCCAAACCCCACGGACACTAAGCACTGAAGGCAGCGGAGCTGGGAATGAGGGAACAGGTCATGGCTTGTGTTCCCCTGGACGGATGTCTTTTAGGTCTGGTCACTGAAGCCACCTGGACACGGTAAACTCACAAGGAGCAAACCTGACTTGAGAACAGGCTGCACAGGGGGGAGAAGAAAAATGTTAGTGTGGGAGTTATTTTCCCAAAGGAGGACACTCAGGGCTGAATACTGGGCTCTGAACGCTCAAGTGGAAACATATGATGTAGCGAGATTCGACCCAGTGGTCATGAACTTGGAGCCCTGAACCACTGAGGAGTGGGCACAGAAGCACCAGGGTTCACCCGCGTCCCCTGCCAGCAGGGACAGCAGGGACTCGGCGGCGTCTGGGCTCACTGCGGCTTGGCCAGCAGGCCTGTCCCCGGGGTGACGGGAGGCTCCCTTAGGCGAACCTCAACGTTCACGTCGCCCGCTGAGAAGCTGCACACCAGCTGCCCTCAGGGCGCTCTTTGCCAAGAATCCTCACAGGCAGGAAAAACAAATGTGGGAAACTATGAAGAGGAAGGATGGAGAGACAGGGTCAGGAGTGATACCCAGCTGGCCCTTCCTGTAGGAACGGCTTTGAGGCCCAGCTGTGTGTGTGTGGGGAGGGGGATCGGGGCAGCAGGCTGCCTTGGGGACAGAGCTGCCAGGCCTGAGAGCGTGCCCTCCTGTGTGGCCACCACCAGCATCTGACAGGTGGAGGTCAAAAGCCTGACTGCTCTGGCTCCACCTAGGACTTCCAGGCCTTCAAAATGCTCCAGGGCTCTCCTCTTGGTTGGACAAGATTCCTTCAGCTTATTCCTGCTCTTCACCATTTCCGTTCACAGGCATGGATTCCCTAGTGAGTATCTTGCGCTTCAAACCCTTTTCCCCCACAGAACCCAACCTGTGATAGGTTTCGTCACTGGCTCACAAGATGTCTGTCTCAGTACCCAGGAACAAGCGGCAGGGTCTGGCTATCCAGTGATTGGCAGAAGAGCTACAGTCTCTGACCTCATGGGGGGTTATCTCTTAGTGGGAGTGGCAGATATTAAAAAATATATATTTTAGTCCTGAGACTACAGGAAGAATAAAACTGAAATCCAGAGGCAGGAGACTTAAGCCCCAAACCTGAGAACACCAGAAAACTGACTACATGGATCTTTAAGTAATAAGTGACCATCCAAAAGCCTCCATACCTACACTGAAACCAACCACCACCCAAGAGCCAATAAGTTTTAGAGCAAGACATACCACGCAAATTCTCCAGCAACGCAGGAACATAGCCCTGAACTTCAACATACAGGCTGCCCGAGGTCACACCTAACACATAGATTCATCTCAAAACTCATTACTGGGCACTCCATTGCTCTCCAAAGAGAAGAAATCAAGTTCCATGCACCAGAACACCGACGCAAGCTTTGCTAACCAGGAAACCTTGACAAGCCAATAGTCTAACCCCACCCACTGGGTAAAACCTCCACAATAAAAAGGAACCACAGACCTCCAGAATACAGAAAGCCCACTCCAGACACAGCAATCTAAACAAGATGAAAAGGCAGAGAAATACCCAACAGGTAAAGGAACATGAAAAAGGCCCACCAAGTCAAACAAAAGAGGAGGAGATAGGGAATCTACCTGAAAAAGAATTTAGAATAATGATAATAAAAATGATCCAAAATCTTGAAAACAAAATGGAGTTACAGATAAATAGCCTGGAGACAAAGATTGAAAAGATGCAAGAAATGTTTAATAAAGACCTAGAAGAAATAAAAAAGAGTCAATTAAAAATGAATAATGCAATGAATGAGATCAAAAACACTCTGGAGGGAACCAAGAGTAGAATAACGGAGACAGAAGATAGGATAAGTGAAGTAGAAGATAGAATGGTGGAAATAAATAAAGCAGAGAGGAAAAAAGAAAAAAGGATCAAAAGAAATGAGGACAACCTCAGGGACCTCTGGGACAATGTGAAACGCCCCAATATTCGAATCATAGGAGTCCCAGAAGAAGAAGACAAAAAGAAAGGCCATGAGAAAATATTCGAGGAGATAATAGCTGAAAACTTCCCTAAAATGGGGAAGGAAATAGCCACCCAAGTCCAAGAAACCCAGAGAGTCCCAAACAGGATAAACCCAAGGCAAAACACCCTAAGACACATATTAATCAAATTAACAAAGATCAAACACAAAAAACAAATACTAAAAGCAGCAAGCGAGAAACAACAAATAACACACAAAGGGATTCCTATAAGGATAACAGCTGATCTATCAATAGAAACCCTCCAGGCCAGAAGGGAATGACAGGACATACTTAAAGTAATGAAAAAGAATAACCTACAACCTAATTACTGTACCCAGCAAGGATCTCATTCAGATATGTAGGAGAATTCAAAAGCTTTACAGACAAGCAAAAGCCGAGAGAATTCAGCACCACCAAACCAGCTCTTCAACAAATGCTAAAGGATCTTCTCTAGACAGGAAATGCAGAAAGGTTGTATAAACGTGAACCCCAAACAACAAAGTAAATGGCAACGGGACCACACCTATCAATAATTACCTTAAATGTAAATGGGTTGAATGCACCAACCAAAAGACAAAGATTGGCTGAATGGATACAAAAACAAGACCCCTATATATGCTGTCTACAAGAGACCCACTTCAAAACAAGAGACACATACAGACTAAAAGTGAAGGGCTGGAAAAAATTATTTCACGCAAACGGAGACCAAAAGAAAGCAGGAGTGGCAATACTCATATCAGACAAAATAGACTTTCAAATAAAGGATGTGAAAAGAGACAAAGGAGGACACTACATAATGATCAAAGGATCAATCCAAGAAGAAGATATAACAATTATAAATATATATGCACCCAACATAGGAGCACCGCAATATGTACAGGAAACGCTAATGAGAATGAAAGAGGAAATTAATAGTAACACAATAATAGTGGGAGACTTTAATACCCCACTCACAACTATGGATAGATCAACTAAACAGAAAATTAACAAGGAAACACAAACCTTAAATGACACAATGGACCAGCTAGACCTAATTGATATCTATAGGACATTTCACCCCAAAACAATCAACTTCACCTTTTTCTCAAGTGCACACGGAACCTTCTCCAGAATAGATCACATCCTGGGCCATAAATCTGGTCTTGGAAAGTTTAAAAAATTGAAAAAATTCCAGTCATCTTTTCTGACCACAGTGCAGTAAGATTAGATCTCAATTACAGGAAAAAAATTGTTAAAAATTCAAACATATGGAGGCTAAATAACACGTTTCTGAATAACCAACAAATCATAGAAGAAATCAAAAAAGAAATCAAAATATGTATAGAAATGAATGACAATGAAAACACAACAACCCAAAACCTATGGGACACTGTAAAAGCAGTGCTAAGGCGAAGGTTCATAGCATTACAGGCTTACATCAAGAAACAAGAAAAAAGCCAAATAAATAACCTAACTCTACACCTAAAGCAATTAGAGAAGGAAGAAATGAAGAACCCCAGGGTTAGCAGAAGGAAAGAAATCTTAAAAATTAGGGCAGAAATAAATGCAAAAGAAACTAAAGAGACCATAGCAAAAATAAACAAAGCTAAAAACTGGTTCTTTGAAAAAATAAACAAAATTGACAAACCATTAGCAAGACTCATTAAGAAACAAAGAGAGAAGAACCAAATTAACAAAATTAGAAATGAAAATGGAGCGATCACAACAGACAACACTGAAATCCAAAGGATCATAAGAGACTACCACCAGCAGCTCTATGCCAATAAAATGGACAACTTGGATGAAATGGACAAATTCTTAGAAAAGTATAACTTTCCAAAACTGAACCAGGAAGAAATAGAAGATCTTAACAGAACCATCACAAGCAAGGAAATCGAAACTGTAATCAAAAATCTTCCAGCAAACAAAAGCCCAGGACCAGATGGCTTCACAGCTGAATTCTACCAAAAATTTAGAGAAGAGCTAACACCTATCTTACTCAAACTCTTCCAGAAAATTGCAGAAGAAGGTAAACTTCCAAACTCATTCTATGAGGCCACCATCACCCTAATTCCAAAACCAGAAAAAGATGCCACAAAAAAAGAAAACTACAGGCCAATATCACTGATGAACATAGACGCAAAAATCCTTAACAAAATTCTAGCAAACAGAATCCAACAACATATTAAAAAAATCATACACCATGACCAAGTGGACTTTATCCCAGGAATGCAAGGATTTTTTAATATCTGCAAATCAATCAACGTAATACACCACATTAACAAATTGGAAGATAGAAACCATATGATTATCTCAATAGATGCAGAGAAAGCCTTTGACAAAATTCAACACTCATTTATGATTAAAACTCTCCAGGAAGCAGGAATAGAAGGAACATACCTCAACATAATAAAAGCTATATATGACAAACCCACAGCAAGCATCACCCTCAATGGTGAAAAATTGAAAGCATTTCCCCTGAAATCAGGAACAAGACAAGGATGCCCACTCTCACCACTGCTATTCAACGTAGTGTTGGAAGTTTTGGCCACAGCAATCAGAGCAGAGAAAGAAGTAAAAGGAATCCAGATAGGAAAAGAAGAAGTGAAACTCTTGCTGTTTGCAGATGACATGATCCTCTACATAGAAAACCCTAAAGACTCTTCCAGAAAATTACTAGAGCTAATCAATGAATATAGTAAAGCTGCAGGATATAAAATTAACACACAGAAATCCCTTGCATTCCTATATACTAACAATGAAAAAACAGAAAGAGAAATTAAGGAAACAATACCATTCACCATTGCAACAAAAAGAATAAAATACTTAGGACTATATCTACCTAAAGAAACAAAAGACCTATACATAGAAAACTATAAAACACTGATGAAAGAAATCAAAGAGGGCACAGATGGAGAAACATACCGTGTTCACGGATTGGAAGAATCAATATTGCCAAAATGGCTATTCTACCCAAAGCAATCTATAGATTCAATGCAATCCCTATCAAGCTACCAACGGTGTTTTTCACAGAACTAGAACAAACAATTTCACAATTTGTATGGAAATACAAAAAACCTCGAATAGCCAAAGTAATCTTGAAAAAGAAGAATGGAACCGGAGGAGTCAACCTGCCTGATTTCAGACTCTACTACAAAGCCACAATCATCAAGACAGTATGGTACTGGCACAAAGCCAGAAATATAGATCAATGGAACAGAATAGAAAGCCCAGAAATAAATCCACGAACCTATGGACACCTTATCTTCAACAAAGGAGGTAAGGATATACAATGGAAAAAAGACAATCTCTTTAACAAGTGGTGCTGGGAAAACTGGTCAACCACTTGTAAAAGAATGAAACTAGAACACTTTCTAACACCATAGACAAAAATAAACTCAAAATGGATTAAAGATCTAAATGTAAGACCACAAACTATAAAACTGCTAGAGGAGAACATAGGCAAAACAGTCTCCGACATAAATCTCAGCAAGATCTTCTATGACCCACCTCCCAGAATATTGGAAATAAAAGCAAAAATAAACAAATGGGACCTAATGAAACTTAAAAGCTTTTGCACAACAAAGGAAACTATAAGTAAGGTGAAAAGACAGCCCTCAGATTGGGAGAAAATAATAGCAAATGAGGAAACAGACAAAGGATTAATCTCAAAAATATACAAGCAACTCCTGAAGCTCAATTCCAGAAAAATAAATGACCCAATCAAAAAATGGGCCAAAGAACTAAACAGACATTTCTCCAAAGAAGACATACAGATGGCTAACAAACACATGAAAATATGCTCAACATCACTCATTATCAGAGAAATGCAAATCAAAACCACAATGAGGTACCATTACACACCAGTCAGGATGGCTACTATCCAAAAGTCTACAAGCAATAAATGTTGGAGAGGGTGTGGAGAAAAGGGAACCCTCTTACACTGTTGGTGGGAATGCAAACTAGTACAGCCACTATGGAAAACAGTGTGGAGATTTCTTAAAAAACTGGAAATAGAACTGCCATATGACCCAGCAATACCACTTTTGGGCATACACACTGAGGAAACCAGATCTGGAAGAGACACGTGCACCCCAATGTTCATTGCAGCACTGTTTATAATAGCCAGGATATGGAAGCAACCTAGATGCCCATCAGCAGACGAATGGATAAGGAAGCTGTGGTACATATACACCATGGAATATTACTCAGCTGTTAAAAAGAATTCATTTGAATCAGTTCTAATGAGATGGATGAAACTGGAGCCCATTATACAGAGTGAAGTAAGCCAGAAAGATAAAGAACATTACAGTATACTAACACATATATATGGAATTTAGAAAGATGGTAACGATAACCCTATATGCAAAACAGAAAAAGAGACACAGAAGTACAGAACAGACTTTTGAACTCTGTGGGAGAAGGTGAGGGTGGGATGTTTCGAAAGAACAGCATGTATATTATCTATGGTGAAACAGATCACCAGCCCAGGTGGGATGCATGAGTCAAGTGCTCGGGCCTGGTGCACTGGGAGGACCCTGAGGAGTCGGGTGGAGAGGGAGGTGGGAGGGGAGATCGGGATGGGAATACGTGTAACTCTACGGCTGATTCATATCAATGTATGACAAAACCTACTGAAAAAAAAAAAATAAAAAAGTTCAGGGAAAAAAAAAAAAAAAAATATATATATATATATATATATATATTTTGTACTAAGTGCCATGAGGGTCTGTAGAAAGTATCCGCCCCCATTCGTAATACTGACAACTGTTAGCATGTGTGTTGTGTTTTCATGTTAAAATTATAATGTGGACATCTGCTCGGAAAATGCTATCAAAATAACACTCTAACAAAATTGTTGGTAGAACAAAATCTTGTTGACCTTATTTCATCCTTTCAAATCTACAGTCTAAGATGACCATTCAGCTGCTTACTAATGTACTTGTCAGATTAGATCACTGGTAAAATTAGAGGCTGGTGTAGACCTCCAGGATAGAGGGCAAACGGAGACTGGTCAAGATGTATCGCTTCTCCCTGGCCCAGTGGCCACCATGCTCCTAACTAGCACCTGTGGTCAGCTGCTTCCTGTCCTGTGTTAGGTTCAAGGGGTGTTTGTGAGGGTGCATCATCCACAGTTGAGGGACTGGGAATGGTATTTCTCCATCATGGTTTAGGAATGTGTACACAATTTCAGGTTGACCAATGACTGTGGGCTCCTGGATTTTGCCAGACTATTAGGTGAGAAACTCTTTGGCTAGTGGGATCAGGAAGCTGGTAGGATGGAAGTCCTGAGCCTCTGGTGGCTGTCATTAGCCCTGAGAATGAAGCAGACAGAACCCCTTAAAAGCTGGCCTCAGAGAAAACCTTACAATTACAACTCGGACACTGGATCTGAAAGTTTCAAACAACAGGTCTTACTCTTGTTACTGTATAATGTTCTGGTGTCATTTCTGAAAATAAATGCACCCTCAGCCCAGCGTTTCCACAATCTTTTATTTTTAGTCTCACCTCTTTCCAGGAAGTGGCAGAATGGAGCATTCTTAGTGGTCATTTGTTTAAAAAAAAAAAACAAAAACAAAACACCAAAAAACTGCCCATTATTCTTGACGTTAAAAATTAAACACAATGATTAAAAAAAAAATAGCATGTTACCATTTATATCACATATTTAGGATCATGTGGTTTCCAGTGCGAGTAGAATGTAGTTGTGCCTGGGAAGGAACAGAAGGCAGTGGCTGAGAAGCACATATCCTCATAAAACATATCTAAATAGTACACTCAGTATGACTCATGCTAAGGATTTAGACATAATACGGTTCTTCTTGGAGGCACCAACTTTAGTTTCTATGGGACACTGACTTCTGCCATCTCGATGCCCGATTTCAAGGGCTGCAGGCTATGGACTTCTGTGCCACACTTAGGACAAGTGAAGGACATGTCAAATAAGAAGCTACTCTTCACGCAGTAGTAACAGAAGACATGCTCGCAGCCAATGGTGTGAGGCATGGTGGGCCACTCCCCACACAGAGAACACTGTCTGCCACTGGTTGTCAGCGTGCTGTCGCTGCCTGGGGCTCCAGTCAGTGGGACACACCATGAAGTGAGCTTGGCTCTCAACTTCTGGACATTGACGAGGGGGAGGAGAAAAATCAGAAACTCGGCAAAGCCGTGCCAGAGGAGTTCCCTATTCATATACTCAAAGCCCACTTCTCGGACACTTTGGGGCTTGTGAAAGACAGAACGGATGCCCAGGAGACGTTCGGTCAAAGTTGCAAACTTGCCCCTTTGGAGGAATATCAAGAAATTAATCAACCCGCCTAACTTCAGAAGTCCGACCACCAGATTCACACACTGCTTGGCTTTCCTGAAGGATGCGATGTGACGGTTCC
Source organism: Muntiacus reevesi (assembly GCF_963930625.1). Taxonomy (NCBI): domain Eukaryota; kingdom Metazoa; phylum Chordata; class Mammalia; order Artiodactyla; family Cervidae; genus Muntiacus; species Muntiacus reevesi. The sequence continues at coordinate 39,167,890 of NC_089260.1, read as the reverse complement.
GAAACAAATCGTAGCATCGTTCTTCTAACCACTTGCCACCAATAGTACAGAGAGCATACCACAGCTTCTGATTTCTGCTCGGTGGCTGGTAGCTCAGATTTAGGGATAGATCGTTCTGGTACTGAATATTCAACACTGACTGTCCCACTGTGGCATTTTTAGAGTAGATGGTGAATCTCCACAAGAAAAGCCACAAGAATGCTTTCACCTCTGGTTCAAAGCGGGCTAACAGCCCTGGCTTAAACCCATGAAAGCACTGAGTAAACTGGGACCAAACGAGCTGCTCCAGGGCCTTGTTTAGTTCAAGAGCATCCAACTGGCTGATTCTTAGCACTCTGTTTGTCCGCTCTGCATTCTCGTCTCTGGAAGCCATGCCTCTCTGAAGGGCTCTAGGAAAAAGTACAAAGAAACCATCACTGACGGAGCAGTTTCTCAGAGCTATCTAAAATGTTGTCTCCCAGGCTGCAATCCTCACTTTCCCCAGAACTTAACTCCCCCCACACAAAAAGAAAACATCATCCAACAGTCGCAATCTTGTACTGTCTTCCCAACTTAGAGCTGCAAAACTGTGACACCCAAGTGACAATGGACAGAGGAGACAGGCATGCTGTGAAATCCTTGCCTCACACTAGCCAAGAGCTGTAGGGAAAGGAAGAAACGGGTCAGGACAGAGTCCCCTTTTTTTTAATCCATTCATGACACTATCCCCTCCCAGCCTTTCCTCATCTGGCTGCTTTGAGTTCCCCACTGGATGGTATCTGATGGGTCTGTCTTCCCTTTTGTCTCCTTCAAGGCCTGTCCCACACTGCCATACTTTGAAAACACAAGCCTTCCCACGTGGACCCCCAAGGCTGCCTTCCTCAAGCTTCACCCTCTAGTTATCAAGTGCTCCCTTCTCTTGTTCACTACTGGGCATTTGTTGTCTGTTCCCTTCACCTGGAACAATCTGCTCCCAATCTCTAACTGGAGAACTCCCATTGCCTGGAAACCCCATAGACAGAGGAGTCTGGTGGGCTATAGTCCATGGGGTTGCAAAAGAGGTGGTTGTGACTCAGTGACTAAACAACTAAGTTTTTAAGTACTAGCTTAGGGACCACTTCTAATTTAGTTGCCTCTCTAGCTGTTTCTTTAGCTAGAAAGAAAGTTCTCTCTCTCTGTCCTTCCTCTTTCATGATTTTATGTCCCTACTGTATATAAACTACTTTTCAATTGTCTATTTCCTCCACTAGAGGATAAACCCTGTGGCAAAGACTGAGTCTTTTTACAGCTGATTCTTAGCAAATAGCCCAGTGCATGGTATAAAGAATGCGTCCCACAAATTTGAGACTAGTGGAACAAGGAACAGGAAAGTTTGGAGTGGGTGAGGGGTAGAAATACAAATTCCCACCCAAGAACCTTTCAAACGATTTTGAGTTACCATATCTCGACAGCTGATTGCCACATCTTTCAACATGTTTGTTGTTCACTGGCTTTTTCCCAATGAATGTGTCAGAAGCCCATGATAATACGGGAGAACCCAGTCCCAACCCTTGTGGAGATCATAATCAAGTGACTGGGAAGAGGGATGAAGCAAGAGTGTACTGCAGAAAATTATAAATAGGCAATTACAAGGAGATGTGAAAGGTGATATGCAAGGGAAACTTAAGAACACCGTGCTTACAATTAGACCTCAGAAAGTCCAAGAAGCCTTCATGGAAGAGGAAAGATCTCCTGAAGGCAGCCACCTGAAGAATCAGCAGTGTCAGGGGGGTAAAGAAAAGTAAGAAAACCACTCCTACAGAGGGAACAGCGTGTGCTAAGGATGGGAGGAGCCAGAACAAAAGATCAGGCTGGAAAGGAAAGTGAAAGACTGATGCTAAAGGCACTAGCAGCCAACTTGAGGAGGCTGTATTTTACCAAGAAGGTAATGGGGAGACACTGCAGAACGCTAAGGAAAGAACCGATCAACTCTGCATTTTAAACGAGTTCTGGCCACACGGAGAACGGATTAGAGGCTGAAAGACTGGAGGCAGAAAGACCAATTAAGATGATTGTTAACATGATTTAGTGAGAAACTAATGATGGTCTAAATTAGAAGGGTATCAGTGGGGATGAAGAAAAATAGGTACCTTTGAAAGCTAGGAGGTGGAAGGATGGACACAATTCAGTGAGAAGTAAGCCAAGAATAACTGACTTGACTAATGGAGTGGATGGTAGTCCAATTCTCTGAAATAGGAAACATATGCAGAGATATAGGTTTGAAGGGGAAGATAATAAATCTGGGCAGTTTTAGAGAGCTGAAGCCCCTATGAGACAGCTAAGTGGAAAAAGCTCAGTAGGAAGTTCTGAGGATATATGGGAGAGAGATTTGGGGAGGAGATTTTGTGTGAGCCCCTCTGATGGGACTGATCTATTTTAAATCTACTTGATCTATTTAGATGCTAAGATCAGGAAGACAGTTGTCTAAAGATAGTCAGGTCCTGCCTATTCACAGCACATCCAACTTTCTTTGTACAATATAATCTTATTCCCCTGGTTTCCTTTCCAATCTGTGGCATTTCATGGGTCATGTTCACTGCCATCACCAACCTTTGACCTTTCAATCTTTCTGGGGTCTGTGTATCACAGTCCTGTTGTCTCTCTGTGCCTGTAGTCTAGTGGCCCTCACACCTGAGTATTAATCACCATCACATGTAGGACTTGTTAGACCGTGCCCCTCAGTTCCAGAGTTTCTGATGTCCTCTGGAACGGGCACCAATAATTTGCATTTTTAGCAAGTTCCCTGGTGATGTTGCGAATTACTGGGCTAGTCCACTTCCAGGCAAAATTCATGATTTTGTGGGCATATCTATCACCCACACAGCTCAATGCGGCATGCCAGTCCTCCTAACTTTGTTGCTTGGTTATCGTCCATAGATGCAGAGGCTCTTACAGATCTCACCCTGATGCAGTTTTCTTTTTCTGCTACCATGCAGTCCTTGTGAGACTGAGACCACTCAGAGATTTCACAAAGTTTACAAGCATCAATGTATCCTAGCTCTGCAGGTGCTTGGGATGCAAAGATGAAGATGCCAACCTGGGTCTGCATAAGGAAGCAGGCAAATGGGATGGACAAGTCAGGCAGCAGCAGAATTACATGGTATTGCAAGATTCTCAAAGATGCTGCATAAAATTTCAGCACTATCTCAACAGAGAAAGACTTTCAATATTTATGCAAAAAAATCATTAGTGATTATTTTTTCTCACATTTTATGCAATTTAAAGTCTTCTTTAAACTTATCATTTATGTAATTAAATAAAAGTCCATATAGTCCAAGCTATGTTTTTACCAGTAGTCAAGTACAGATGTAAGAGCTGGATCATAATAAAGGCTGAGCACCAAAGAACTGACACTTTCGAACTGTTGCTGGAGAAGACTCTTGAGAGTCCTTTGAACAGCAAGGAGATCAAACTAGTCAATTCTAAAGGAAATCAACCCAGAATATTCATCAGAAGGACTGATGCTGAAGCTGAAGCTCCCTCCAGTACTGTGGCCACCTGATGCAAAGAGCCAAATCACTGGAAGAGACCCTGATGTATTTAAGAAACGTAATTAAGGGAAAAAAACAAAAACTAAAACATCACTTAAAAAACCTCATAGGCAAACCAAAATCTATAAAATTATTTGTTCAGATTTACCAAATCTTCTCTTACCTCACTGACCCCAGGATAAAGCACAAACTTCTTAGATCTAATCTAGCCTAATTCTGTGTCCTTCTTCATAACTATATAATCAGTTATTCACTGAAGTCTTTATTTTACTTCTAAAAGATTTTTTCGATGTGGACAATTTTTTAAAGTCTTTATTGAGTTCGTTACATTATTGCTTCTATTTTATGTTTTTGTTGGCTGAGAGGCCTGTGGGATCTTAACTTCCTGACCAGGGATGGAACTGCACTCCCTGGGTTGGAGGATGGCAAAGTTTTAACCACTGGATCACCAGGCAAAACCAAAGAAATTTTAACTAACTCTCTTTCGGTCCTGCCTCTATGCCTTTTCTCACATACCCGGAACACTTACCTTCTCTACCATCTCCTCCTGCCACCCTCAAGTACACTGCAACCCTATTTGAACATTCTGCTTCACAATTCTCTCTCCATTCCCACTGTCACCATTTTTAACTATAGCAGCAGCTGCCTGGGCCATATGCTGGAGTCCTCACCCGTCGTCTGAACACACCTTTCCCGAACTTAACCATAAACTAGCAAAGGGAAACTGCCTCACAGCTGCTTCTCAAGGTACCTGCCGTCCACAGAAACTCTGACACCTAACTCACTTCTCCTCACGCAAAACTCTATCATCACTCGGGATATGTGAAAACACAGTATACACAACTCCTCTCCTGTGACAGTCTGGACAACTCGGCATGCTTCCCAGGTTTTGTATCCTGTGGTCAACAAGATAAAGGAAGTTCTCTTGTTTGTTAAAGTACTCTTGAAGAGCTCAGGCTGTACTGGACCTCAACACCAACACTTCAGCCTTCTCCCGTCACCCCATCTGCACCCCTACTGAACCAGATGGATTGGTAATTTTTTCAGCTGTGCGCTCAGTGTCTCAGTAGTGTTCGACTCTTTGTGAGCCCACGGGCTCCCATCAGGCTCTTCTGTGGAATTTTCCAGGCAAGAATACTGGAGCAGGCTGCCGTTTCCCTCTTCATTTCAGTTGAGTAGCAGATGAAATTCCTGGCGTGTGTTAAGAGGGCCAGTTGTGCCAACTTATGTATCTTCAGATATCGAGTCACAACCAGTTCTTGGTAATCTTTATAGGACTTACTGCAAAGATGGGCCAGCTGTAGCAGTTGCTCAGTAAAGGTCTGTTGAACTCATATGTGGCGGAGTGAGTAGTTTGGCAGTGAATCAATGTTCAGACTGAACACTGCTGATAAACTGCAGTCTGAGGGCAGCTCTCTCGTTTCAGGTTCCTTACTTGTATGCAGGAAGAAACTGGTCAGAGAGACTGGCTTCTGAGAGGAATCACTGATCTCAAATCCCTCATTTCTGGAGGAATCATACTTAAGTACAGTTAGTAAAGACAGGAATTTTTAATGGCTGCCAGGAAAGAAGACTTAACACACTCTCTAACCAATCCAATATTTAACAATCCTTATCATCAGAAAATTCTTTCTTATACCTTCTGTTACAGTTTAACTTTTTTTTTTATTTCCTCTTCTTCACCCCAGGCCTGGCCTCGGTGTAGATTAAGAACAGCTGGGCCCCATCTCCTCTCTACAGAAGACTCTTTACTAGAGCAAAAGACTATTATTAAACTGTTCTTCCAGATGAATAATTTGTTTCTTTTTTTTGTTTTGTTTTAGATTTCAGTATCCAACATTTTAGTCATTTTTGTGACTTCTTTTCATTGTAAACATAGAACAGGCATTGTCTATTATGCATCACAGTGTGTTAACGTAGGAGCATAGCCTTCCTACTGCTCTGTAATCCTGTTCAGGCGACTGGGACAGAGTGCGAAGACCAGGTTTACAATCAGATAGACTCGGGCTCAAGCTCCAGCTTGGTCTCTTGGCTGCTAAGTCATCTTAAAAAAATCATTAGCAGCAGATTCTTCTAAGAGTTGGAAGTGAATGGCTACCTCAAGATGTTGCTGAGATTAAAGCAGACAATGTTGTGTAAGTGGTTTGGAAATGGGCAGGCAGTATTATGATCACATTATTGCTACTTTGGCTAGGGATGAGCTTTAGAAGAAAAAGACTTGGGTGATTTTGCCAAATCTCATTTCAAAAGACTGAAATCTTCATTATTACTAATCTAATGCCTCAACCAACCTGTGGTAAAAGGATTCCCCCTGTCCCCCCAGGAAATACTGACTACACCATTAAAATATAAACTGTGGCAGTTACACAGTGAACACTATGTCACCGTGATGTGGGCTTGTGTGGGGGTCAAATGGGAAGGGGCGGAAACATGGTCTAGTGGAACTCATGCATCATGTCAGAGGAGATGCTGGGGTGGGAATCCTGAGAGGATTGGTGGGGGGGGATCCCAGCATGACCTGCTCTCTCGGTTGTCTCACCTCCACCCACATGGCTGTGCCTGTTTATCCGGAAGCAAAGAAACCTCTCCGGATACACACTGATAGCGTCTAACTCAAGGGTGCTTCACCAAACAGGGCCTGGTACCGGCAGTCCGAGACAAGCATCCAACCTTGGTTTACCATCAACGTGCTCCGTTCAGTCCCTCCTTCCTCCCCCTCCTCTTTCTGGCAGGTACAGTTTTCCTAGGATATTGACTTTAGAGAAAGGCACTGCTCAGGAGTAGAAGAAACTGATGGGATCGAAGTAACTACAAGTTTAATTCATCTGATTATGGAACTTCTTCCCTCCACTGATGGACAATAATATTTGGCTAAAGTAGGTGTAGGACACAGAAAAAATGCCATAAGTTCTTTTAGATCACATAAAGTTATTCTCAATCTAATGGAAGAAGTTTGTGTTTCAGTGAATCTAAATCTCTGACAAATCGCTACTCAATTTAATATTTATTGAGTGCCCACAAAATGCCAGGCATTCTCCTACATTTCAGGGGTTCGATCCAAATAGTTAACTCTTAGTTAACTTCCTTTTAGTAAGGCATTTCTAAAGAAATAGGACATTACAATAATCAAGACTAGCCACTTATCTCTGAAGAAAAGAATGGATCTCAAAATATGAAAACACTAGGAAGGATCACAAAACTCCCTGGGGCAGAAAAGAGAAAACTTAGATTTAATACTGTGCAAACTGCAGAAATATGCAAGCACTGACCCCAACCATGGTCCACCTGGGAAACATGGGGAGATGGGTTTCAACGGGAGCTGTGTCCTTATGAAACCCCACTAACGTGGTTGCACTTATTTGGAAGTAAAGAAAGAAGTTGTCTGCTGTGACCAGAGCAGAATGGCTTGGCAGGAGAGACTGGCTGAAGAGTTAAACCCCTGCAAAAAAGACTCTGTTTTAAGGAAATTGCATTGATTTTGTAGCCATGAGTAATGACTGAAGAGAAGGGACTAAACCGGATATAAATTTTAGAAGATTAACCGGATTGCAGAGTTTAAGCAAAGGAAAACTGCAATTCTGCAGGACCAGCTCCAGCAGGTGGCCCCCAACTTTTTTGGCACAAAGGACCAGTTATATAGAAGAGAGTTTTTCCACGGATGGAAGTGGGGATGGTTCAGGTGGTAATGCAAGTGATGGGGAAGGATGAGGCGCAGCGGCAGATGAAGCCTCACTGTTCACCCCGCCGCTCATCTCCTGCCGCGCGGCTGGGTTCCTAACAGGCCACAGACTGGTACCAGTAGGTGGCCTGGGAGCTGGGGACTCCTGAGTCATATGACTCCTGCGACCTTTCCAGGACCTTAACTGAGGTGTTGATTAATAACTTTCTGAACAAGTCTGGTAAGTTGACCTGCTTCACTGACAACTATGAAAATAAGAAAGATTACAGCATCCTCACGTTTTTGAATCAAAAATCCCCAACTCTTCTGGAAACCAGTGCTTTCCTGACTCTGCTACACTTCTTGCTATCCAAGGCCTACTACTGGTCAGCCTACTTCTACTTTCAAAAATTTAAATATTAAAAATTCTATTATAATTGGTTCTTGTAGGTTGGTATCTAGTTTCACAAAAGTAGCTCAAAGTTAAATGGTTAAAAAAAATACAAACTAATTTTTTTTTTTAAGTCGGGATTGTTTTGAATTGAAACAAATACCATCAGATTTAATTCAAATTGATTTTTCCAGAAAGACAAAATCTGGTGATGCTTTTTCCTGCTCTGCAATGAGGTCTGCTTCTTTTAAAGCGCAATCCTATCAACCTCTCCCTCTCCACCCCCCATTTCCCAAACTATACTAAGATTCTGAAAAGTTAACCCAGGGAAAATATTTAGGGCCACGCAAAGAGACTTATAAAAACAATTAAAAGTATAATTGGCACTAAGTAAATTCACATTCAGTGAAGGATACTACTATGTTAAGGACATGTGAAGATGCTTAAGGCAAAATCAAGACCAGATAAAAAGTATAGCATCTACGAGGGTTAGTGTGATTAACTTGTCACATAAATATGTTTAAGGCAAAATGATCGAGCACTAAAAAACTATTAAAAAGGTCTCCTGCTGACATTTTATCACTAGACATGTCACACTGTTTTTCTTTCACAGGGAAAAACAACTGAAAATTCGTTTACTGAGAGCGGCGATATATAACCTTATCCCTTAAATAACTCATGCTTTCCTTTTAAGCTTTTCATTCCCCAAATAAAACTTTGTCATCTATACTGCATTCCAAAACCAAAATGAAGGACTTTTTATCTCACTACAGTGGGAAGAATTTCTCAGGACGTCTTTTAGGGCTTTTATTGAGTATCGTACAAATTATGAATGAATATATTTTATTTAAAAACATGTTATTGACAGAAATCTATCAATAATAATGTGGGTATTGTCAAGGGCCTGTCAATATTAATGTAATTATGATTAAGGGCATAACATGGATTTTTAGCTATAATACCAAGTAACATCTCCTGCATTACTGCTATCAATAAACACATTATTATTGACCTGTTTCAAGATGCTCAGTACTAGATGTATTACCATTAGGCATGTTTGTCAATGCATACTGCCGACAAAAATTCTACATTTAAATTTACAGTCTTTGCAAACTTTGTCAGCAGAAACATGTGATTCCCAAGCAATTGCTAAGGTTTCAAATCCATCCACACACTCTCTGCCAGGCTATTCTTTTCCAGACCCACAATCATCGACTGATTTTCAATACGACAATGCTGCTGCCACACTGTCTTAGGGGTTCTGGTGATATAAATGGATGAGACCATTTCTGCCTTTTAGTTTTTTTTTTATCTTAACTGGCACTTCACATTAGGAGGTTATATGAATAAAGTTCTACAACCTGAGATCTTAAGCTTTGAACCTCTACCCTACTATTTTATTTCCTTTCTGTAGTCAGATAGATTTACTGTCCATTGTATTGAAATCAATACTAATAAATGGGACATGCATCAAAGAGAGATTTTAACAGGACGTTGATTCCCAGAACGCACTGCAAACATAAGCAAAAGAGGAAAAAAGCAATGGCTGGGACCCATTAGACCCTTGTGACCTCTGGCACTGTGAACAGGCCTAGAAATCAACAACTCTAAGTTCAAATCCCACTTCTGCCACAGCCTTGCTAAGTGACATGTCACTGCTGTTTCGTTCATCTCTTTCACCAAATATAAATGAAGTCACAATAGCTTATAGGTATCTGATGATATAAACCCCAACTGTGCTCATTTGGCAGAGAAGGCAATGGCACCCCACTCTGCGACTCTTGCCTGAAAAATCCCATGGATGGAGGAGCCTGGTAGGCTGCAGTCCATGGGGTCACTAGGAGCAACTGAGCGACTTCACTTTCACTTTTCACTTTCATGCACTGGAGGAGGAAATGGCAACCCACTTCAGTATTCTTGCCTGGAGAATCCCAGGGACGAGGGAGCCTGGTGTACTGCTGCCTAAGGGGTCACACAGAGTCGGACACGACTGAAGCGACTTAGCAGCAGTAGCAGTGCTCATTTGGATACAGACAAGACATGCGGAATTAAAAAATTCCCTTATGAACACTAGATTACTCGTAACTTAAATGCAATCCTCATCAAAATGCAAACGGAATTTTTCTTTTGGGGTGTGGTAGTGGGTACGTAACAGAATGTCTCCACAATATAGCTGAAGGATAAACTTCCAAATAGCACACATTTTTCAAACACATGAACAACGATAAGTCATTCTTTTTATCTGGAGAGAATTGGGAATTCAACTCAAAGACTAAAATAAAATCTTCACCACTGTAATCAGTCTTACACAATTGAGCACCTTACCTATTTCACTTACGATGTATTTACTCAAATATCTAAAAGTAACACAAACTTTTTTTTTTAACCTGGGGACAGAATCTCCCATTACCTTGGCCTTGCTTCACAAATACATTTTAAGCACGGCACTTATCTTTTCTCTCAGAAAACTGATACTTCTGAGTCTTTGAGGGAGAAAGCACACTGTGGAAATAAAGAGCAAATGTCTGAATGAACACAAGGCAGGAGACTTAAACTGGTTCTGATGAGTTCTGTATTCTGGCCCAGGTTCACCAACAGCCTGTGTGACTCTGGACAAGTCATTTTACCACACAATACTCTTCAGCAGTTAAAAAAAAAGTCCTATAAAAAGCCTACCTCTCTAGACTCATCATGGGAATTATTTTAGAAAACCCTGGAAGAGAAAAAATAAAAGTACAGTCATTTCCAACTGTAGTAAGGGTTAATGTCAAACATGAGTAAGGAAAAGGCTAGAGAAAGTAGAGAAATCAGAACAATAGCACCCATGAGACGACTCAATCCTCAACAGAAAAAAACAGAGAAGCCTGATGGAAGACAAACCCAAACGATGTGGGAGTTTACAACTGCAGTAAACCTATACTATTTACTTCCTGGATACGGAGTGCTAATAAGCGACCTCTACAGCTAAGCGCCCTTTGCAAAAAAATCAAATATTATCTAATCCTTAAAATATTATGAAAGAGGTTTTTTTTTTTTTTTGGTATTTTGTTTTAAAGCAAGGAAACTGAAGCACAAGGAGATGACCTGTGTGAAATAACACAAGGAGTGGTGGGACCATGCTCTGTACCAGCCTCCAATATGGACAAGCTAGTGGCAGACCTAACAGATGAACATAAACACCTTAGGATGGCACTGTAGGACTTGCAGATGGGGCTGTTTAAGAGGCTGAGTACGAAGTGATGAAGAGTACCAGTATGAACTTCAGCAAAAATTGCAATTCAAGGATGAACAAACAAAAGACATGTGAAACTTAGAGAGCGACTAGATCTTCAAGTACTCTATAAATTTGGAAAAAGATTTTAGGATCTAACTGCCTAAGAAGAGAATTCTAAATGACTTCAAGATTATTGGAACACAGGTTTAATTGCACATTTTATGGAACACGAGAGAATATGAAACAGCCACAAGGGAATAGAGGTATCAGCAATGGAAGAGGAGGAATTACCACAGGATACATACTATGAAGAAGGCACTGGATGTTTTCTTTAGTTTCATGACACAATCAATGTTAAGAAGTCAAAAATTAAGAGGGGTCTGATAATGTGCTTAAGGTCAAGCTGGTGATTAGTAAATGCTAGAAAAATGGTGGAACACACAAAAGGAAGCCAGTATGGATATTTGCTAAGTGTGGATCAAATTCAACATCACAGAGCTCAAAACAAAATTTTTTCTCTCAAGATAATTCTGAAGACCAGACTGCCAGTCAAGCTCTCAGGACTGTAGATGGGAGGAAGAAATTCAAGGAAGCTGGTAAAGTTGCCCACATTGCCTGGAATTCACCTTATCTACTTTCCCTGCCTTTCCATGTGGTCAGAGAACCATTCGAAGAAACTGAATGTCAAAAATGAACCAAAGGAATATGGGGATGAGAAAAGGAGGTGCAAACAAATATTATGAACACACATAATATAGGAAGTAAAGGCAATGCCAGCTCACATGACCCTAGAAAGGAACAAGTGAGCATAATCAAAATGGAATTACTCTAGAGCTCCTTTTTTTTAGGTTTTAATATTTAAAAAGAAAGAAAGGATAACTGGGATGAAATTTTATCTCACGTTATTGACAAACAGGTAAAAAGGAAGAGTTCTGCCAAAAAAAAAAAAAAAGGAAAATAGATAAAAAGCAGTCTAGGAAAGGGCATTTTGATTCCAGAGATGAGAAAAGGTATGAGAAATTTAGAGTACACAGTGGGAAGGCCTCTAGGGTGGCTCCAGTGGTAAAGAATCCACCTACCAATGCAGGAGACAAGGGTTCGATCCCTGGGTTGGGAAGATCCCCTGGAGGAAGAAATAACAACCCATCCCAGTATTCTTGCCTGGAGAATCCCACAGAGCAGCCTGAACGCACACACACAGAGGAGCCTGAAGGGCCACAGTCCATGGGATTGCAGGGAGTCAAACACAACTTAGCAACTGAACACACACACACACACACACACACACACACACACACACAGAGAACTTAGCAACTGAACACACACACACACATAGAACTTAGCAATTGAACACACACACACACAGACACAGAACTTAGCAATTGAACACACACACACACACACACACACACACACACACACACGTGCCGGACACCCTCCTCCCTGCCACCACGTGTAGAAATTAGTGCCAGGATTACAGATGTGGGGCAAGTGTGACAGTCAGGGCTTTTCTCCTGAGGTTTCTTCCACATTCCAAAGGAACTGAAGAGGAACAGGGAATGTGTGAAAATGCTGTCATTTCACAGCAAAGAGAAAAGAGAACATCCAATTTGCTTCTAGGTTGTCCAACTCACATAATAAACTGAAGAAAGAAAGAGGCCAGTGACTCAGGGGAGAACTTCTGTCCGTGAATAAAGTCTGCTTTGTCTTGTGCTACAGGAACCAGAGCACGGTGGAATGCAAAAAGCAAAGAAACTAAAAATGTACTTTATGCTTTAAGGAAAACATGAGGGTAGGACTTGGAACTTTACTAGTAAAATGATGTTAGGTAAAACTGCTAACATCTTTAAGGTTCAGCTGCCAAAAATGGAAAATATCTGCCCTCCCTATTGCAAAGACTGCTATGAGCTTCAAAAATAAGCAAAAATTCTATGGCTAAAATTAAAAAGTAGGGGGAAAAGAGAAAAAGAATAACTGTGATCAAAAACAAAGTATTAAAATTTGTATCTATTAAGTAAGGTTGAATATGGACAGGTTTGTGGCTTGTGGTCATGAATTAACTGTGCACATATGCATTTTATTGTTTAAAAACCTGTAACAAATGAATGCAAGTTGAATACAAATGAATAATTAATCTATGAAACAAAATTTTAAGGCTATTAGGAAATATATCATCTAGTCTCAGATACAAATTTAATTTTCTTAACAGACTACTGTTTTTCAAGCAGAACAAAAAATAATAGTTGTTCTTATAAAATACTGCTGAGGGCCAGCTTGCTTTGTTTCTCTTCCGCATGACTCCAGGACATTTCTACAGGAGTTCTTCTACAGAACAGTTTTAAAACCACAGATTGAGTGCTCCTCCTAATTTCTAAAAATGAGGAGAATAAGGCCAAGAGGTAGAGCTGGTCAGGAGTAGAAACTCAACTCTCTGGACTCAGTCTAGAATGTTCTTTGCTATGTCCCTCTTACTTCTATTTTTTCCCCCATTTATAAGGAAAATAAGAGGTTCTTTTTCACTTGTATTGTCAATAAAGAATTTCTAACTTCACTCTTTCTTGTCTTCCAAATCTCTTTCTGGCTCAAGACTATTCAACTTTAATGTTTCTGGATACAAGAAATGGATAATATGGGCAAGACGAGGGAGAAGATACAGTGAAAAAGAAAGAGTCGGTCACCCTGAGATTATTCTGCCAAGGCTTAACGAAAGGTAACTCATTAGGGGAAGGCGGTCAGACTGTAAACTGGTGTAGATGGAACCTCAGCCTACCTGTAATTTCTACTGTTCAGATATAAAGTGTTCCAGGGACATGACAGAATCCCAATACCGTTAGATGTGAACCGTCTACAACTTAGACTCATTCTGTCAACAGCCCTTTCACTAAATGTAGTATTTTCGGGAAATGGGACCTAAAGATAATAAGTAAACAGTGAGTTTTAAGGCCTCACAAGAAAAATGACTTTTATATTCTATTTATCAGATATCAATGTTAAATGTAACTGACTCATCCTAAGCAATTTTCTAAGAAAATTTTCTGTAGTTTTTTCTCCCCAAGAAAATTAAAACTGCTTTTGAGTTTATAGGCTTTTAAAAATACTGGAAACTTAAGCCTACTCAACTTTTTGGTACCAAACAGCGCTATACACGAACCATCATATATTAAGAAAAGTTTGGACCCTCAGTAATTCTTGAGCCGTTCGAAAGGGTTAAATTCACCACCGCCAAGTGACAGGAAACGATTACCAAGTGTGTTCTGGAAAATCACTTCCCAGAACGCAAAGGAAGCTCAAATCTAGCTCTTCTTTTTTTTTCTTATTTTTTTTAATAGTGCCATCCTAAGACTACTTTTAGGCGTTTAGGTTTGCTCCACTTCCTTTCCCAAAATCAGACTTTGCCTCTTCCAGGAAGACAGGAAGCCAATTAAACAGGGAAACAAGCAACGGGCGACAATTACAAGGTCGTGAAACTCCACGCCCTCCCAGTTGTTAGCAAGACCGCAGGTCCACACTCCGACTCTCTCGGGCGACACTGACCTTAAGAGTCTGCGAAACGCCCCGCTCCAAGTAACTCTTTCTGAAACATCTCTGGGAAGCTTGGCTTTTCCAAGCCGAACCTGCGCTCCACAACCTTCCGGAACTCGTGGGGTTGCGGAGTGACGCAGCACCCGGAAGCGCCTGAAAAAAAAAAACAACAAAAAACCACCGTGAACCTAAACCAACGAGAACCACGCTTTAACGCTTCGCGAAATGCCGAACTCCGACGAGCCGAAGGGCCGAAGAGCCGACGAGCCGGAGGGCCGAAGAGCGGACGAGCCGAAGGGCCGAAGAGACGACGAGCCGAAGGGCCGAAGAGGACACCTGCGCGCTGATTGGTCTGCTGGCCGTGGGGGAAATCCGCATCTGATTGGCAGGAAAGTCGCGAACCCGGCAGCCCGGGTCCCGGGGCCGCGCGTGGAGAGGCTACCGGGTCAAGGGGCCGCGGGGAAGCCAGGACTCTGGAGGGCCGGGCTTTCCCTGCCTTCGGACTACGGCAGCAGGCCTCTGAACGAGTGCCGCCGAGTGGCGGCGGGGCGCCTCCGCGTCTTGGGGGCTCTTCGCTTGCCAGGTTGGAGGGCCCACTGCGAGATGGCCGGGTGGGGATGGGAGCCTCCGGCTGGAGCTGCAGCATCTGGGCTGGGGCAGTTTTTGCGGCTCGTGGTTGCCGTGGCGGGAGGGGCGGATGGTTGGTTGGCCTCTGCAGGCTCAGAGAGGCAGGTGGCCTTTAAAGCCGCGGCCCGGGAGGCCTTGCCGTGCGAATTGGACCCTCCCTCGCTCGCACAAATCGGGGCCGTGAGCTCCCTGACGCGGAGTCCGTGTGAATCATCCCAGACCCTTAGAAACGCGGACAGTAGGGTCCCCCAGCCCTGGGCAGCTTGAGGCAGGATTTCTAGTACTAAGGGCCCGAGGGAAGGTATTTTTTGAGCATTGATCAGGCAATTATGTGTAGCAGTCGTTGAGAACCGCCTCTAATTAGTAAAGGGATGGCCCTATCTGTCTGGCGTGTTTGCTCAAAGGTTTGAATGAAGTCTTGTGAGTACAAGCTCTCTGCACTCAGTAGGTCTTAAAAATGTTTGAGCGCATGTCTCCCCCGCTGCGCCCTCTCAGAACCCAGGAGCACGCAGACCTGCAATAAATGTGTTGACAGACATTGTAGAGCTCATGCCGTAGATGCAGTGTTTGGTTAATTATCCCGAGGAACAGTTGTTACGAAAAATTTGAAACATTATGGACATTTATCAATGAAGTCTTACATTGTTCAAGTTTGTTTTTACATTGAAGGTACACAATTAGTATCAATTATACCTGGGGTTTTGTCCTCTCTCATATATTAAGGAGAACTCAGAAAGATCAGACCTAAAGGAAGATGGTGATGGTTTCTCTAATTAATGAAATTCCCACTACAGGAACCAACGTTATAAATGAGATTGGCTTCCCTGATGGCTCAGAATGCGCCTGCCAGTGCAGGAGATGCAATTTCCATTCCTAGGTGGGAAAGATCCACTGGAGGAGGGCATGGCAACCCACTCCAGTATTCTTGCCTGAGAAATCCCATGGACAGAAGGAGCCTGATGGACACTCCATGAGGTCGCCAAAAAGTCGGACACCTGGTAGCTACTAACAGCAAAGGAGCTCCAAGTTGAAAGGCTATGTAGTTCACTTAGGTACAGGAGGGAAGGTATCTCCAGAGCTCCAGTTGGCCAACTAGTAGCCACTAGCCACCTGAAGCGTGGGTAGGCTGGATTGATGTCTGGTCTAAGTGTAAAATGCACACTGTATTTCTAAGGTAAAAGGTACAAAAAGGAAAGAATGAAAACGACCTCATTTGTTGCATTGGCTACATGTCAACATGAGAATGTTTCAGAAAATGTAAAATTACATATATGGCGCCTGTTACATTTATGTTGGGTAGGGCTGTTCTAGAGGGTAAGACAAGCTCTTTGAAGAAGACCAAGTCTTTCATGTAGCAGTTGTAAAGGAAGGTGACCATGTTGAGCCTACATCTGTGCTTCACTTAATTTTTATGAAAAGGAGAAAATAGGACACCCCCCCCCCCAAAAAAAAAAAGACTAACATAGGGAGCATTTTCAGAATTCAAGTTCTAATTCATGGAGCCTTATGTATGTCACATGAAAATATTGTGATATCAGTTGATAATAAAAAGATACCAAGCTATAAAGAAATTTGAATTATGTTTTAAGGAGTCTGATTATGAGGGCAAAACATATAGAAAGTTAAGATTTCTATTGAAAATGTTTCAGATAGCTTCTGGGTTTTATCATTTAACCTCTAGATATAGTGAACTTTTTTCAGTTTTCCAGTGAGGTTTCAGGTAAACTTTTCCAATGCATTTATTTTTCATTCATTTATTTAACAAAACCTGCTGAGGGCTCTGGGTATTGCAAGGGACTGTTACAAAGGTGAACACTCAGACATGGCCCTTACTCTCTCATAACCAGTATCAATTCAGAAACTGTGAAAAAGCACAAAATAACCAAGGCATAGTGTCTTTTGTCTTTGAGTGAGTGCTTTACCTCAGTAAATTCAGCACATTAATTGTCTTCAACCCAGTATTTATATATTACTGCTCATGTATTAATGAAGAGCCTTACAAGGACTAGATAGGGGCTTAAAATATGTTGTTAAAAAGTCAAGGTATACTTAATTCATCTGTTAATTGTCAGAACTTAAGAAAAAAATTAAATTTGAGTATTCACCTTTAAATAGAAAAGATGAAAAAATTACAGTAGCATCTTATTTATGATACCTTCTTTTAGCCTTTCAGCAACTTTTAGGTTCTAGGGAATTTAATAATAGAAATGTAAAAGAGACATTGATTTATGCCCCTAACATAGTTTAAAATTGCTGACTTAAAAAAGCTAAATTTATTTTAGCATATTACAAAGTTCTTAAATCAATATATTTGAGTCTTTTAGGAAAAAGGTAAACATAAATCTTATGTTAGTTTACTACTGCTGCTGTAACAAATTATTGCAAAGTTAGTGGCTCAAAACAACACCAGTATATTATCTTACAGTTCTGTGGTCCCAAGTCCAACTGGGGTCTCCCTGGGCTAAAATCAAAGTGGCTATGGGTCTGTGTTCCTTTCTAGAGCATCTGGGGAAGAACTGGTTATTTTTTGTTTATTCAGATAGTTGACCAGATCCAGTTGCTTGCTATATAGTATTGAGGTCCCTGGTTCCTGGCCAGCTATTAGCTGAGAGATGTTCCCAGCTTCTAGAAGCCATTCGCATTGCTTGGGTTGTGGCCCTCCTGCTCTATCTTCAGAGCCACCCATGGTAGGCTGAGATCCTTTCATCCTTCTGATTTCTCTTACCTTTTCTTTAATTTCAGTCTTTAAATCTTCTGTTAGGTTGAGCCTGCCTAGAAAATCCAGGATAATCTCTCCACGTCAAGGTCTGTAACCTTAACCACATCCTTCAAGTCCTGTTTGCTGTAGTGAAATGACATATTCATGGGTTCCAGGGATTAAGGCATGGTCATTTTTAGGGGTCACTATTCTTCCTACCACAGATCTTAATTGGGTCCATGCAGTATAGCCATAATTTCTTTCTTTTTTTTTTTTTTGGAAATATTTTGAAAATTTATTAAGGTACACATACAAATACAGAGTATCCGCGAGGGTAAAAGCAGCAGGGAAAACTGTTATTCTTGTCATTCTGTATACCACAGATCTTAATTGGGTCCATGCAGTATAGCCATAATTTCTTAGCAGTATTCTCAGTACTTTAGGATAGAATAGCAATGTTTATAATAACAGGTAGAATGATGCTGAAGCTGAAGCTCTAATACTTTGGCCACCTGATGTGAAGAGCTGACTCACTGGAAAAGACCCTGATGCTGGGAAAGATTGAGGGCAGGAGGAGAAGGGAGCAATAAAGGATGAGATGGTTGGATGGCATCACCAACTCAACGGACATGAGTTTGAGCAGACTCCAGGAGATAGTGAAGGACAGGAAAGCCTGGAGTGCTGCACTTATGGAGTTGCAAAGAGTTGGACATGACAGTAACTAAACAACAACAAACTTTATTGGATGTTTGATATATTCCAGGCACTATTCTAAAGCCTTTTTCTGCATTTACTCAGTCCTCAGAAATGCCCCAGGAGACGTTGCCCCCACTTATAGATAAGCAAACAGGTTCATAGTAGGAAAGTGACTGGCCTACTTGTCACAGCTGTTAAGTGGTAGAATGAGGATTTGAATGTACATGGTCTGTCTGATTCCAGGGCCTTTGCAGACTCTGACCCACAACATAGAAGAAATAATTTTGAACGTTTGAATTTATCAAATATGCTTTAATGATATAGTGACTATGAGTTCAGGCACTAGTATAACAATGTGTGGACTTATATTCTATCTTTACCAGTTACTTGATGACCTAGACAAGTTACCTAACCTCCCTGGGTCTCGATTAACAATAGACTAAACTCATAGTAACACTTGAGGATTAAATGAGACACTATATTTAAAGTACGTACTTACAACAGTGCCTCTGCATGAGCTATTGCTAGCTATTATTATTGATGACAATTCAACTTCTAAAAACAGCAATTTATTGTAAAAAGTAATGTTTCCTTTATGAAAATTCAGTCGCTTTATGAAATAAAAACTGAAAGTTAGTCTTTTTCCTTTTCAAAGACCACACTGTTTTCTCCTTCCCCAGTAATTAGACTCTCTAATTACTCTCCATTCCAAACCAGCTGCCATCTTTCTGGCAACGTTACTTTCTCCAATCAGGTGTTACACTGTTGTACACTTTAGACACTTTGTCCAGGCTCTAGTTGCCCCAGGTTAATGTCCAAATTCCTTAGAAAGGCACCAGGACTCAAACTCCAAGTACCCTGTGCTGCCCGGTATTTACACAGCCCCCATTTCTAACTTCGATTTTCTTTTGCAATTTTTGTTCCTGAAGGAGACATAGTGTTAATATACCACTCCAAACCTACCCCCTTTTCCAATAATCTTTGCTGCTGTTGCTTCAGTTCCAACCGTCCTGCTCTCTGCTTTAAGTCATCCCCAACAAATCCATGGCCTCCAGTCTTACCACCCTTCGAACTTTTACTCTCCTCCCAGTTCACCAGAGTAGTCTTTCTAAAATACAAAACTCCACATTACTGTCCTCCTTCAAACCCTTCATTGTCTTTTCCAGACCCCATTCCTGCAATTATTCCTTTCCTTATGTCTTTTAACACCGATTAAGTGTTTAAACTGTTGCCTTCAAGGTATGCTTATTTAAGAACTTTCTTCTTGCCTTCTAAATCATGAACACATTGATAGGGATTAAGAGATGCTTTTGCTTGCCTGAATTTATTACATTATTTTACTACTGCCTATGTACATGTCTGTCTGTTGTCTCTGAACTGTGAACTCTTTGAGGGGAGGCTTGTGGTATTTTCTCTTTACCTCTGTGCCCAAGAAGTAGAAGGTGCTTAGTCATTGTTGAATGAATGAATGAAGAAAAATAACCCCACATACATATAATTGAAAAAAATGCTGCTTAAATCCTCAAATGTGTTTATTGAGACTATATAAGGTCCTGATTTTAGAAGCCACATAAGTGGTGGTTAAGAGCGTGGACTCTGGAGTCAGAGTGTTTGGCTTTGAATTCTGACTCTACCACTTATTACCTGTTCACTATGAACCTTGAGTCTATTCTTTGTAAAACAGGGATGATAATAGTATAACTATCTCTTTGGGTTAATAGAACCGAAGTGTTTACAATAGCATTTACCACATAGTAAATATTTTGTAAGTGTTGGTTAAGTAAAAATATGACAGTTTATGCTCTTATTACTCTTGTAGCCCACCAGGCTCCTCTGTCCATGGGATTCTTCAAGTTAGACTACTTGAGTAGGTTGCCATTTCCTTCTCCAGGGAATCTTCCCAACCCAGGAATCGAACCTTGGTTTCCTGCATTGCAGGCAGATTCTTTACTGTCTGAGCTACCAGGGACTAATATATTAATGCTGTTTCAGTATAGATGTGTAACAAAAAACACTTGGAATGAAAAGGCAACTTTGGAGGTTTCCCAGTTATTAATCAAAGCTCTTTCTACTGAAAACATTGATGATGATAATAATAGAATATTGGTAGTAATTTACATTTTTTGAATGCCTACTAGGATATAAGCCACCTTTCCAAATTTTATATATATATATATCTGTATATCTATATCAGTTCAGTTCGGTAGCTCAGTCATGTCAGACTCTTTGTGACCCCATGGACTGCAGCCTGCCAGGCCTCCCTGTCCATCACCAACTCCTGGAGTTTACTCAAACTCATGTCCATTGAGTCAGTGATGCCATCCTTTCTCTCATCCTCTGTCATCCCTTTCTCCTCCTGCCTTCAATCTTTCCCAGTATCAGGGTCTTTTCCAATGAGCCAGGTCTTCACATCAGGTGGCCAAAGTATTGGAGTTTCAGCTTCAGCATCAGTCCTTCCAATGAATATTCAGGGCTAATTTCCTTTAGGATTGACTGGTTGGATCTCCTTGCAGTCCAAGGGACTCTTAAGGGTCTTCTCCAGCACCACAGTTCAAAAGCATCAATTTTTCGGTGCTCAGCTTTCTTTATTGTCCAACTCTCACATCCATACGTGACTACTGGAAAAACCATAGCTTTGACCAGACAGACCTTTTCTTCCAAGGAGCAACCATGTTTTAATTTCATGGCTGCAGTCCCAATCTGTAGTGATTTTGGGGCCCCCCAAAATAAAGTCTGTCACTGAAATGCTGTTTCCCCATTTATTTGCCGTGAAGTGATGGGACCAGATGCCATGATCTTAATTTTCTGAATGTTGAGTTTTAAGCCAACTTTTTCACTCTCCTCTTTCACTTTCATCAAGAGGCTCTTCAGTTCTTCCTCGCTTTCTGCCATAAGGGTGGTGTCATCTGCATATCTGAGGTTGTTGATATTTCTCCCAGCAATCTTGATTCCAGCTTGTGCTTCATCCAGCCCAGCATTTCTCATGTACTCTGCATACAAGTTAAATAAGCAGGGTGACAATATACAGCCTTGACTTACTCCTTTCCCTATTTGGAACCAGTCTGTTGTTCCATGTCCCATTCTAGCTGTTGCTTCCTGACCTGCATACAGATTTCTCAAGAGGCAGGTCAGGTGGTGTGGTATTCCCATCTCTTGATGAATGTTCCACAGTTTATTGTGATCCACACAGTCAAAGGCTTTGGCATAGTCCATAAAACAGAAGTAGATGTTTTTCTGGAACTCTAGCTTTCTAGATGATGCAACGGATATTGGCAATTTGATTTCTGGTTCCTCTATCTTTTCTAAATCCAGCTTGAACATCTTGAGGTTCACAGTTCATGTACTGTTGAAGGCTGGCTTGGAGAATTTTGAGCATTACTTAACTAGCATGTGAGATGAGTGCAATTGTGTGGTACTTTGAGCATTCTTTGGCATTGTCTTTCTTTGGGATTGAAATGAAAACTGACCTTTTCCAGTCCTGTGGCCACTGCTGAGTTTTTTTTAATGCAACAACTTTGTAAGATTGTTGTTTGTTGTTGTTTAATTGCTAAATTGTCTCCGACTCTTGTGATCTCAAGTACTGTAGCATGCCAGGTTCCTCTGTTCATGGGCTTTCCCAGGGATGAATACTAGAGTGAGTTGCCATTTACTTAACCAAGGGATCTTCCTGACCCACCTGAGGTTCCTCTTGTGTCTCCTGCACTGTAGGTGGATTCCTTACTGCTGAGTCACCAGGGAAACCCAATCAGATAGGTATTAATTATAATTATCTCCATTTTATAAGTGATGGAATTAAAGGGAAGAGAGGTTAAATAAAGGACATGCCCAGGGTCCCCAGTTGATTAACAACATATTGGCAAGATTTGAACTCAGGCTGTGTGACTAGAGTTTTCCCTCTGAACCACTATAATGAATTATTCCCTAGACATCCATGCTCTAAGGCAAAGGTGATGGGTGTGGCAGGAAGAAAGGGCAGCACTCCAAGAGTTCACAGGGAAATGAGCTTAATCCTGATCTAGGAAATGCTGGGGTGCCAGGGAGGCATCTGAGCTGACTCTCAAATGCTAGGTGGAATTTAGGTGCATGGCTCTTAGAGGAAGGAGTCTATCAGCTGAGCAAAAAGTTGGAAAAGCGTGAGACACAGACAAGAAAACACCACTCACAGTGTGTCTGGAGCTCAGCTAGTGGGAGATAAACTTATGTAGTTTGGAACTTGGTTATTGTTCTATGAAAGATTTTGAATATTTTTAATTAGAAAAAAAAAACAACTAGCTCTTGAGGTTTTTTTTTTTTTTTAATGAATGAATTCCAATAAAACTTTATTTATAAACACAGGCACTTGTTGAATTTGGGCTATGTGGCATAGTTTCCCACCTCCTGACCTAAGTTATAAAAAACTACTTACATACCATTATAAAATTTTTGACGTATATGTAGGAAGATACAGCTAAAGTCTGAATGGAGGTGGTGGATGGCACTTTTTTTTTTTCCATTTTATTAGTTGGAGGCTAATTACTTTACAGTATTGTAGTGGGTTTTGTCATACATTGACATGAATCAGCCATGGATTTACATGTATTCCCCATCCCGATCCCCCCTCCAACCTCCCTCTCCACCCAATCCCTCTGGGTCTTCCCAGTGCACCAGGCCCAAGCACTTGTCTCATGCATCCAACCTGGGCTGGTGATCTGTTTCACCCTTGATAATATACATGTTTCGATGCTGTTCTCTCAAAACATCCCACCCTCGCCTTCTCCCATCGAGTCCAAAAGTCTGTTCTGCACATCTGTGTCTCTTTTTCTGTTTTGCGTATAGGGTTATCGTTACCATCTTTCTAAATTCCATATATATGTGTTAGTATACTGTAATGGTCTTTATCTTTCTGGCTTACTTCACTCTGTATAATGGACTCCAGTTTCATCCATCTCATTTGAACTGATTCAAATGAATTCTTTTTAATGGCTGAGTAATATTCCATGGTGTATATGTACCACAGCTTCCTTATCCATTCATCTACTGATGGGCATCTAGGTTGCTTCCATGTCCTGGCTATTATAAACAGTGCTGGGATGAACATTGGGGTGCACGTGTCTCTTTCAGATCTGGTTTCCTCGGTGTGTATGCCCAGAAGTGGGATTGCTGGGTCATATGGCAGTTCTATTTCCAGTTTTTTAAGAAATCTCCACACTGTTCTCCATAGCGGCTGTACTAGTTTGCATTCCCACCAACAGTGTAAGAGGGTTCCCTTTTCTCCACACCCTCTCCAGCATTTATTGCTTGTAGACTTTTGGATAGCAGTCATCCTGACTGGCGTGTAATGGTACCTCATTGTGGTTTTGATTTGCATTTCTTGTTTTTTTTTTTGATAATAGTTTAAATCAAGTACCTCTTGGTTTAAACTATACTGCAAAACTGTTAGCGAGAGGATATTCTGGTGAATTTGAAGTAGGGAATCTGATTGTATAGGTTGTATGAAAATATGAAATTTAATTACCATGAAGTGCAAAAGAAAAATAGAAATATACACAGAACATTTCATGTGGTTAAATTTCTTAACACATTAAAGATGTGTTCAGTTTGTATTTAGTTTCAGTAAAACTGCAAGGATATCAAAATTTGTGGACCTTTTTATTTCCTTGTAAAAACAATACTATTGGTGGTTGCATTCAAAGCACATTAAGTACTTCACTAAAAACAGAGCCTAGAGAAGTTTAAAAAAGTTATGATTGTGTTCTTAGTTACCTGGGAGTGGACCTTGAAAACAGTACTATGTAAGGCATTCACATGAGCAGGGCTTAAAATATTATCCTCTCTTTTTCTCAAAACATCATTCAAGTGCACTAGATGGAAATTTAATTTTGTTAAGATGTCTGTACTGTTCAAATTTGTTTATGGTGTGAGCTTTCAATTTAGACAATTTATCATTACTTGGAGAGGAACTTTTTCTCTTAAGCCAGGTTGAGTTTCCTTTCCAGGGAATAGATGAATCCAGGAAAAATGTTTCCACAGCTCATACCTAGCCAAAAGCCATGGCCATGGAGGAATGGAGAGCTCATTGAATAATGACAAAAGGAAAATATGTAATCCCCTTTCCCGTAGCCTCTCGTGCCCTTGACTTGTCTCAAAACTCTCCAGTCCATAGATTCAAGCAGTGTCTATTTTGATTCTCAAATTTAGGGGTTGAACTTCTGCTTCACAACAGTGTTAAGCAGGCGATTACAAATATGATATACCTACAGAGGTCTGACCCTAGTTTGTCTGACAATCGTATAATCTTTGGAAGGTCTCTTTATAACCTTTGGAAGGTCTCTTAACTGTCATGAGCATTGATTTCTTATTCTCTCATCTGTTTGACATATCCTCAAAGATTCCTTTTGGTTTTAATGGATTAAGATTCTAAAGGCCAATTTTGCATGACTGCAGTTTCACCCCAATGCTACATTTAAACACTTGGGTTTCCATGCTGTCTCCATGTATTTTTGAAGTCATCTTTTCTGTGTCTGCAAGTTTTCTGCAGTAACATAATTACATGCATAAGAGAGGCTACGTCCTAAATTTGTCTCCTCTTCTGGTTATTTTTGATCTCATAGTTTAGGAGATGATACTCCTTCCATCTCGAGGGCTGATAGATTCTCCACCAGTGCTACAGAAGTAGGTTGGAAGTCATTTCCTTGTAAAATATCTCTCTTTTCTGTATGTATTTACATATTTGTACTGTATATCTTGGCTTCCCAGGTGGCACTAGTGGTAAAGAACCCTCCTGCCAATGCCAGAGACCTACGAGAGATGTAAGGTTTGATCCCAGGGTTGGAAAGATTCCCTGGAGAATGGAATGGCAACCCATTCCAGTATTCTTGCCTGGAGAATCCCATGGACAGAGGACCCTGGAGAGCTATGGTGCATAGGGTCGCAAAGATTCAGACAGGACTGAAGCAACTTTGCATGCATGATCTTACTGTTATAACAGAGGAAGTCAGCGAGGAAAAGAGAAAAAAATAGATGGCAATAATTTACCCTGACACCATTCACCTTAGCAAACTCAGCATCCATCCAGCCCTCCAGCTTCTAACCCAAGAGGATTGCAATGAGCCTGAGAGGCAGGGAATTTCGTCCAAAAGAAGTCTCTGAAACCATGATAAGCTGTTCTGAACAAGAGCTATGTACTCATTACATGAGAAGTTTGGACTGGCCTGCAGGCAATATTCTTGTCTCCCTCAAAAATGTAGGGAGTAAAGGTTTATATAGGTGAGTTGAAATTTCACATAGTTTCTAAGAAGTCTGGAAAGCATCTGAAAGTCCCAATTTTTCTTGAATTTCTGAATTAGGGCATTGTTCTTTCTGTGACTCACTTTTGAAGGCTCTAATAACTAAACATTTCTCCTGATTATCTCTAGGTCATAGGAATCCCCTATAAGTTGGGTAAAGGTGACCTATAGAATTACAAGATCTGAATTTAGTGTTAAGGAGACAAGATTGCTTATGTCCACCATGTATATTGAGCTGAGTGCTCTTAGGCAAATGGCAGTATTCTTGATGCTCTCAGTGATGTTGAAGAGTATGGGTAAGATAACTTTTGAGGACTATTTTAGTTCTAAATTTCTACAGTTCTCAGAGTAAATTGTCACATGCTTGTAGATATTTTGGGTTAGACCCAAACACCAGGGCAAATAAATGTCAAAGGTTAGTGCTACTTAGCTGGGCTTTGATATTACCCAGAATTGTAGAAGCTTTGGTTTATATACTTTGATTCCAAGAACTGTTGAAGAGAAAAGTAGCCCAGAGTGAATGTAAGGCTTGCTGTTGCTGTAGTTAACATAAATTTAATAACTTTGAAGTGTTCTTTTTAGCCATCATTACAGAACAACAATGTAAAGTATGTGACTTTTATATTTACTCCTTTTAAATTCTATCATTTAAAAATTATCCTTGTTATCTTTAGTAAAATCCTACCAAGTTTCCCTAATCCAGTGACAATCAGCAACACAAGATTTTTACTGTATATACAATGCTATGTTAGTCACTCTGGAAGGATAAAAACACCCATGGCAAAGCACTTGCCTGTAGGTGCTAGGAGAAGAGAAAAACCATTAAGAAACAAACATATAAACAGGAGTGAAAGAATCAAAAACCCCAGGACATTCTGCAGGAGAATGGATTTAACCAAAAAGGGAAAATGCATGCTTTGGTTTTCTAATAAAATAATTTTGTGAGCACTTTGTTCAATTAAAGATTATTATACTTAGAAGCAGGTTGAAATCTTTTTCTTCCCAGCATGCAAAGCTTTCTTTAAAGATAAAGGTTGTCGTGGTATTTTTAATTATTGAGGTTGGGTACTTATTTCCTTCTTACATTCATGTGCTTCCAAAGGGATTTGGAACATGAAAGAGTTTCATAGCTGTTTAGAGAAATGAGAATTTAGTCCTTTATATTTATAGACATTACTTTCCAGTTCTATCTAAGTTCAGACTCTATTCTCTGTAGTATTGAAACTTCCAAGTTGTGTTACACCAATATAATGTATGATCTGTGTGCCTGGAACATCCAAACACTGGTGAGTTTCTAGAATATATTAAGGCAAATTAGTTTCAGCTAGCTTTGTCCTGAGTAATTTTTTTTTCTATGTGGTTTGTGAATTATCAAATAAACATATCATTTAGGAAATACAATTTTATAACATACTTCTTATTCCCAGTAATTGTAGCTCAAACATGATATAGCAGTAATACAATTTGGCTATCATGGGCTGACTACCTGAAGCAGTGTCTGGGCGTGTTATTCATGAACTTAAGATGACCAGAAAATGATAATTTTGGGGGTAATTTTGATGGATCCTTGCTCACCTATCAAAATCTTATACTATAACCATGTATGTTTGAGTAGTGTTTAGTGAAGGTAAATATTTCTGTCTTGTCATGTATAATTTTTTTTAAGTAATGCTGATCTATCATAAGGGCTTTCTAGGTGGTTCAGTGGTAAAGAATTCGGTGGGCAATGCAGGAGACATGAGACAACGGGCTTGATCCCTGGGTCAGGAAGATCCCTTAAAAAAGGAAATGGCAACCCACTCCAGCATTCTCGCCTGGAAAGTTCCATAGACAGAGGAGCATGGTGTTCTATAGCCCACGAGGTCGCAAAGATTTGGACACAACTGAACGACTGAGCAAGCAAGCAAAGCACATCAATAATAAAGTACTAATTTATAATAAAGTATTGGCAGTTTTATTTCTGATTAAGGTTAGAACATTTCCCTCTATTTTTGAAATAATGTTAATGGCTAATGCTTATATAGTACCCACTATTTGCCAGACACTACGTGTTTTATAGGTATTGGTCCACTTCATGTCCAAAAACAACACCATGTATGTAGTAGGCATTGTGATGATCACAGTCCCATTTTACAGGTGAAGAAAATAAGGCAGAGTGATTCAGTAAATTGTCCCAGATCATAGAGGCACCAGTTTTGAATTTGCACTCAGGCACCCTGACTCCTGACTCTTATTATCATACTGTACTTCCTCTCCTCAAGTCAGCCTGCACCTCAGCAGCCCTTAATTTCGAGGCCTGGAGCCACAGTATGGAACTTGAGCAACTGTAGCCAAATCCTGTTTTTCACTTAATCACTCAACAATAAATGAGTGAGATGGGAAGAACTAGCTTGCAGCCAGCTCTGGCTCCATAATTCATAGAACTCAGTCCAAAATGAAATTGTGGGGCCTCTTGTTCAAAAAGTAGGAAAAAAATAGGATTAACGACACTAAAATATAAAGCCTTTCCCTTCTTTCATGGTTTCCCTCTTGTCATGGAATTTTTCATCTGCTGTTGAATGTTGTTCTAAGTAAAGAAAAATTAAAAATTGAAGTTATTAGCATGAATTTGCCATTCATCTTTGTGTTGTGCAATATCTATTTTCAGGGTAAATAGAAAAGCATTTAACTTTTATGTGGAATCACCAAAATCATACAGTGATTTTTTGTCACTTGTACCTGAATATCTTTTTTTTTTTCTTTCTTACCAGAACAGTGGAAACTCTGCATAAAACTAATTCAACTGTTTTTATTTCACTACTTGACATGCACATTTCACCAACACTTTCTCCTTCTGGCTTACTGATGAATAGGAAGGACTGAAGGGAATGTGAGTTGTCCTGTTCTTTTTCCATTCCTTCTGTGTTATAATTTTCAATGTAAAATAGTTCATCAATAGGAAGGAAGTAGGTTGCTCGGTTGTGTCTGACTCTGCAACCCCATCAGGCTCCTCTATCCATGGAATTCTCTAGGCAAGAATACTGAAGTCGTAACCTAGCCCTTCTCCAGAGGATCTTCCCAACCCAGGAATGGAACTGGGGTCTCCAGCATTGCAGGTGGACTCTTTTCCAGCTGAGCTACCAGAGAAGCCCAAGTTCATTAATAACTGGAACTAATATGAGTAAGAAAGGATATGATAAAATTCCTCAGTTGTTCATGTTTCTTGTAACACCATTGCTTTTCTTTCTTTTAAAAGTAATCCTGTTTCAAACAGGAAGCGTATCCTCTTTGGTTTCAATTGCAGAGGCAACACACTGTTTACTTGATTAGCATCTCTCTCAACCTTCACTTATGGTGGGTCCCCTGGAATCCAGTGTACATGGACACACAAACACTATGTGTGAACTGGGAGGTTAGGAACAGTGCAACCTGACATGCATTTTGCTTGTATCTCCTCTGCTCATGTGTTCCATTGTTCCATGGGACTTTGCTTAAAAAACACAAGTGCAAAAATGAGATTTTGGAGAATGTCATGATAGCAGAGGTTTTTGAGGGCAAGGCTCTGCACAGGTTGTACGCCTGAAGTAAGCCTAGCTTTGGGCCGTTAGATGAGATGGAAGCTGAGTTGAACTAAAACCACTTTTTCAAGTTAACCCCAAACATCATGCTAAAAATTGGGATAGATGTATATGCACTGCCACGGGTAAAATAGATGGCTAGTGTGAATCTGCTGTACAGTATAGGGAACTCAACTCAGTGCTCTGTGGTGACCTAGACGGGTAGGATGTGGGAGAGAGGGGGTATATGTATACATGTAGCTGATTCACTTCATGGCACAGCAGAAACTAAACCCAACGCTGTTAAAGCAGCTATACCCCAATAAATAAGTCATAATGAATAATAATAATATATATTTTTAAATGTAAGAGATTGGCCTGGGACTGTTAAGTGTAGTCACAAGTGATCAAAACAGGCCACCGCGCCTACAAAGGCAGTGGAGTTGGCTGACTACTGCTCCATTGACATGAAGCCCTGCTGAATGATGATGAAAGATGGCCTACCGTTAACAAATGGTTAAGTGCTAAGTGTAAAAACTGGAGAGCCTGGGTGGTTTCAGCATAGTTAAAGGGCAGGTATAATCAAATGGTAGAGAGGAGAATTAATTAGGAGGGTTGCTGAGATGTTTGGACCCTTGGCCGAGGCAGATCTGCCCTGTGAAGGTCAGAGTTCTAGAAGGAAAAACTAGGAATTCTGAGAAGTGGGACAGGGCTCTCTGGGTGTCCCTGAGGATATTGACTCTACAGCCCCTCTGAAGCCTCCAGATGTGCAGAGGTGGCCACCCTGCCCTTCTACACAAAGAGCTGGCACTGCAGCTGTGCTGGAAGATGTGCAGGCTCTACCCACAGGTCAGTTGGTATCCTGGTCAGATTCAGCCCTCATTCATCTCTTCTGGCTGCCAAGCCAATAACTACAGATTGGATTTTTAAGACTGCTTGGTCAAGAGACCAAAATGTAAGCCTGAATAAGCAAGAATGTATTAACCTGAGGGCACTTTCTTGGGAAATAAGGATTAACACCCTAGCAAAGACTCTAGTCATGGGGCACATATGCTGCTGTGGTGGCTTTTGGAAACCTAGAAAAACAATGGCCAACTCGCAGTAAGTTAGGAATGCCTAGGTTGACCTGGCTGATGGTGGATGAAGGGAAAAATTACGCTTGAGAAAGGTGGGCATGTTGGAGTGGCTATATTAAGGAAACCCCACAAAACCCATCATGAGATTATATCCCATGCAAGAGCTGAGAGAGGACCGATCATATGTTAAAACCACCAGGAATGTACTGGAGAGAGATGCAGGCCAGCGATGATGACCATTATCAGGCTCCATTTCAAGGTAGTTGCAAAAAGAATATAGTTGGTTAGTCACCTGGGTTCTAGTCCTCATTCTAAAATAACTGGGTGATGCAGGATAGTTGTAAGACTCTCTAGGCAAATCATTCAGAAAGTTTCATTTTGGAAAAGAGAAGTCTTTATGGTTTTCTCAGATCCATGTAAGTCTATGCCTTACTGCTCTTGCTCTTAACACTTCTCTTCGGCTGTGTTGAGTCTTTGTTGAGGTGTGTGGACTTTCTCTACATGCAGTGCTCAGGCTTCTTTTTGTGGTGGCTTCCCTTGTTGCAGAGCACAGGCTCTAGAGGGCGAGGCTCAGTAGTCGTGGGCTTAGATCACCCTAGGCATGTCCCCAACCAGGGATCGAATCTGTGTCCCCTGCGTTACTGGCAGATTCTTAACCACTGGACCACCAAGGAAGTTCCAGAGTTTTATTTTTAAATTGACTTATTTTTCCCTAATGTCTGAAGAGGTAGATAATATCATTTAAGTTTTAGGGATTGGGAAACAAAAGTTAAGAGAGTCTAAATGATTTAGCATGTTTTAAAGTTGACAAGAGAGAGATAATTACTTACTATTGCAAATCATGAAGCAAAGTGGTCTGTGTTTGAATAAAGGCTCTGTAGCTCACTAACCCTGTGACATTGGGCAGTGATCTAAATTTTAAACTTAGTTACTTCAACTGCAAAATGAGGTTAAGGCTAAAATTTGAATTATAGATTATTTGGAATGTTACCTGTGATAATCCAGGTAAAATGCATGTAGCATATATTTAATAAGTATTAACTCAAAATGCATTTCCTTTACTGTTGCTGTTGGGTTTACCACTTGCATCTGCCTGCCTGATCTTTCAAACTCCATTTTTATTTTGGAATTCCAGGTACAGGAAGATATGACAACGCTCTGTTTTTATTTAAAAAACAAACTAGTATACAAGTAAGAGAAATTTATCACTCTCTCACTTCCAATATCAAAATTTAAAAATCAATGGAGCCCAAATTTGAAAATGTACAGAGAAGTTCACCATTAAATCACTTCATTTATTTTCTCTTTTCAAAAATATATATATATATTTAAAACAGCAGGATAAAAAAAGAAAATCATGTTCAAGAGAGGGCTGTTACCCTACTACATTTCTTCAATGATTGATTGTATTTTCTACCAGGACTCAAAGAAAAGAAGAGAACATGAGGGTTGATTGCATCAAAAGTGTGTCACAAATAGAGGAATCAAGAAATCACATATGTCTGCACAGAAGTCAACTAATAAATCAAAAGCATGTTCTTAGCTAAGTCAGATGTTTCTTTGAAACAGCACATGGCGTAATTCTAACGTACTCTAGATTCAGCTACCTAACAGGCTGTTGCTTTCAACTAGTGAAAAATCTAGCAGCGCAAATGTTTATAAGGCTGGTAAATCGTTTTAACTTTATTTTATGCCCTGATTAGCTATTACTGGTCTGATGATTACATTGTAAAACCTAAAATCACAAATGGAGAAAATAACCTTTTGGCAAGAGTGAACCCTAATTGTTACAACGTCCTATATTATGTGTTCATCATTTCTCTTTAGCAGTTATTTTGATATAAAATTTAACAAGTTTTCTTTCATCCCATATCAAGCCTGTATTTTTCTTTAATTGTGTATTTAAATTTCCACATCACTTTTTAGAGTTGAGAGTCATAAAATTAACATATTTCATAATCATTTTAATCAAATCCTCATGATAGTATTGTGTCCTAATCAGGGAACAATAAAAATTATAACCTTTAAAAATGTTAAGATGACTGTATCTTACAACAAAGAATAAGCCAATCCCATTATAGTGGAAGAAAACTAGTTCACATAGAGTTTTAAACTTTCAATACTAAAAAGTCCCTGACTATGTGAAGGTTGCTGTGGGTGTGTGTAACTTTGTAGCAAAGGAGAAACTTCTTAGACTATGATTAATTGACAGAGGTAGGAGGAATTTGGCTCAGTTGATCATTATTCTATTTTTCAATGATATTTAATTGCTATTATATTGTAATGTCAGTGGTAGTCAATGTCAAATCTGAAAACTATATTCTACCTCCATTTATCCTTTGACCAAAAAAAAATGCAGCTATGTGTTTGTTGGTTACTGATACCAAGGAAGGACAGTCTTCCAGAGGAATTTATGAGCACTGTATTTTATCAGATTTAAAAGGGAACGACGGTCAGCGGATATTAACGAAAAATTGGGGAATAGAAAACTGAGAGGAATCATTGGTTTAATTTTCTAACCAGTAATCAGCTAATTATTCTGAATGGAAACCAATCTTTCATCTTGAGTGACCAAATTCAGCAGCAATGAGAAGGAAGAATGGCCTCCTTCCTATATGTAGAGCTACTTAAGTGCAATGAGAGGGCCCAGGAGTTGCTTTGCCAGAATTCTGAAATCCAGGGATTTTTTTTTGCCTATTTCTTCCTTTCATTAAATCTACTCATTATTTTCCAAGGCTGCCAATTCTTTGTGCAGTGTCTATTCACAGCACTTAATATTTCATCAGAGCCTAGTGCTATCATTAGGAGCCAAACAAATAATGGAAAAGCTAGGCTACAAAGCCAAGTGGTCAAATGGGAGGGCATGGCTACATGGTGCCGAAGTACAGCGGCTGTTTCAGTTGTGTGATTTTTTCCCCATCTGGCTCCCAAATCAAATAATTGAAGAACATAAAAAGGGAAATGGCGCTAGTGAAATGTTCCCCCTCTGATAGACACTTGGCACCTGCTGTCTTCATCATGCTTGCACTGATCCAGGCCCAAGACCAATTCTGTTCATAGTTAAGAAATATTAATGAGGCTTGCAACAGTACCTTGCTGACTTAGTGTCAGGCCATCCCATATGAAAGACCTGGCCCCTTGCTTGTGCCCCAGTTGCAATAAGGGGTGTTGTAAATCCTTTGAACACAAATGTGACCTTTCCCAGTCTCCTGCTTAATTTCTCCATGACTTGTTCTTCTCCCTGAATCTTACCCAATTCTGCCTAATACCAGGCTTCTGGATCTCTCTGTCTCCTTTCCCGTTTGCTTGCTTATTCAGACTTCTAATCACCTGCTTGTTCTTCCCACTAATAATCATGCCCCACATTTAGCTGTTGGGATCTTCCTGCCATGTATTGCCTGATCACTTAGATTTGCTGTTAACCCGTGGACATACCACATGTGGAATCAGAATTACTCCCTTTTCCTACTTTGGCATCCATTTTCATTTGCCTCCTCTTTTCATTCAGGTCAACCTGGCTGGTCTGATATGCCCTGTGTGCTCTGGGTCTTTGATTATGGGAAACAGGAATTGATATATGGGCAGAGGGCCTAGAAACATGGCGGCAGTGAGAAATCTAAACTTCAGAGTTGTCTCTGCCTTGCTGCTATCTTGGATAAATTTTTCCATCCTTTGTTCCTTTCGCATTGTACAGAGAAGGCTTTTGTGAAGTCTTGATTAATCTGAAACTACAGTGTGCGACAGCTCACAGGTAGTGATTTTGGCAGCTATTTTGAGTTTATCCACATGTCAGTAGCGGTAATTGCAAGATTCTTTTCTTGTTAATTCCTGCAGTTGCCACTCTTCTTCCCCTGCTGTGAAATTTTGTCCCTCTCCAAAACAGAACACTTTTTTTTTTCCTGATGTGCAGAGCACACTCATTAATTTCTCACTTAGTGATGATTCATTAATCATGGAAGGGCATGTGAGCTGCAGTTAAAGCAACTCCTTTAATTTAATTTAACAAACATTTATTGAGTGTTTAATGTGCAGAGCAAAGCGCTAAGCATGAGACCCGAAGAGACCCAGTTTGTAGGATATGTAAATTATCTCTTCATCAGGATAAGTATTTAATAAACTTATCTGAATGAAAATCTAATTGATATATATTATGGTTTTATGTTTAGATAAAAATTTAAGAATAAACTTTAGTTATAAAGAAACATACTTGGATTGTTTCTACAGAGAATGAGTATGTTTTATTTAAGTAACTTACCTACAGTTCATAGTCTTATGAAAACAGTGCCAAGTTAAAAACTAAATCCTTCAAAATATCACAGCTTATGCTTCCCTTTTGTACTCCATTTCTTTTCTTCTCTGTTGATTCCATTGTGTGGGAATAATACAGAGACAGAATCACGAAAATGGTTATAAAAGAAATGATCTTTGAGCAAAACTAGGGTACAGTGTGAAATAGTCATTTTATATAATCGAATTATAGAATCATGGAATGTTAGAATAGATAAGATCCAGCCATCAATTTTATTTCAATCATTTTACAGGTAAGGAGGCTCAGACCCAGGAAGAAGGAATGGTTTGCCCATGATTGCCCAACTAGTTGGAATCAGAAACCAGCTTTTGATCCAGGTCTGAAGTATTAATCATGACTCTCTGAATGGTGAGAACCAGAAAACAAACTAACTTGGGAAGTTGTTGGTCATGCGTTTGAGAGGTGGGTGGATTGCAGTCATGGCTTGATCTAAGCGTTCCAGCTGTTTTAGTTTCATTCATTCTCCAACTCCAGAATCAGCTTCTCTCCTTGGTGGACTCAATTCCTCCTCCTGGTAAAGATGTTCATAAGTAGCCACAGGATAAAGTGTTCCTGGCTTACTGACTTCACGGAAAACATGAAAAGAGAGTCATTTTATTATTTGAACATCACTCAGGATCCTGATTGCCTCTTCTTGGCTCATGTGGGCACCAACTCCCAAAACGTGGGGGATCGTGACTGGCCAGACATGGCTCACATAGCCATTGTCTTTGGTCAGAGAAGCCCAACTGCTACCAAAATAAGGGCAATACTAGGAAAATAGTCTGGACAGACAAAAATAGTGGCTTCATAGCCCACTACATTAAAAAAAAATCTTAAAGAATTTAAACTGGCTCATAATTAAAAGAAAACAGAATTGAAACCCAATTTTATATTTTTGGAATATTGAAGAAAGTTGGAGATATTGATTAGGATATTGTTTGCTCTATTAGAGTTTATTGCAAACAATGAATAATTGTTATCAGCATAGTTCACTCTCCTTTTTCCATAACCTTCTCTTTTTCCATGGGAAGGTTCCCCCCGCCCCCAACCATGATCTAAACCTATCCACTAATAATTAGCAACCCCCACCTTTACATTCTCTCTTTATCTCTCTTATTTTTAACTATAAAACTCCAGGTAGACATCAGAGAAAATTCTTATGAAAAAAGCATTTAGGAGTTCTTGTTCATATTTTTGCCCATAATATGTTCATAATTGTTCAATATTGCTCATAAATTATTGTTCATAATATTGTTCATATTATTTTGATTCTTTGATACCTCTTATGCCTATTACATTGTAATGAATACTAATGAGTTAACGAAGGGTGAATAATTTAATTAGGACATTGCTACATGCAGAGAAAGTGCTATAAGGCTTTGTTTTTAGATTAATTAAAGCTTTTTGAAAGTTTACCCCTCTGAATATAATTATTTCTGTCCCTGTGTGTTATCAAATTCAGTCACTGTAATTCAGTGTGCTCAGACTCAAACAACACACATATTCATTCAACACTCAGAAAGTTCTTTCTAGAATGAATTAGCTAATAAATGACCATTTATAAACACAAGCACACACATTTATAAACCACCTGACCTCAAGGCAAAGGGGATTAACAACACTCAACCACTTCTAGACTTTACTGATCTGTAATTCCACCTCTGTGAAGTAGATGTTATTCCTATTTAAATGATTATGTAATTAGACCAGAATAATATTAAGAGTAGCAGTTTTGTCAGATCTGTGGGTTTTAGTTCCAGCTTTGCTTCTTACTAGTTTACTTGCCTTTGCTAAGTCTTAGTTTCCTCACTGGAAAAACAGTGAGAAAAAATAGGATCTAAACATGCTTGGCAAATAACACTTGGGTTTGTCTCATTCAAGATTTTTTGAGGAAAATAAAGTTAGTAAATGATTCCTGTGTTAAAAATCAAGTGAAACATAGATACATTATGGCTTCCCAGTCCTCTTTTACCCCAGTTCCTCCCATTAAGTTGGGTGTTGTAGCCAGATTTAGACTTTCAATTCCTTGAGTTCTTTATTCTTAGTTATTTTCCCTCTTATTTCATCATGGTCATCCCACACCACAGAAATTCTCTGAGCCTGGGCAAATTTTGAATTCCTCTGCCTCTGAAAGGCTGCCTAATAATATTTCATTGTCACTGTCATCTCTTACTTTCCTAACACACATTGAGAACTCCGGGTCTAGAAATCGCTTCTCTCTCCCTATTAGCTTCCTTGCCTACTGCCAATGCTTTAGGCTTATTTTCTCTGAGAGTAGACACTGTCGATATACCCACTTCTCTTTTGCTATTATCTGTTACTCTCTGTGCACTGTGACCCTCCAGCTTTCTCCATCTCCCCAAACTCTATGCTCCAGCAGAACTAAAAGTACTGGAAGTTCCTTAAATGTGCCCTGCTGTTACTGGCTTTTGTTCCTTTGCTTGTACCACTCTCTACTTGAAATACCTGTCATACAAAGATACATTTAATTTTAAAGTCTTTCTGGGAAAAAAATCTCTGTAAAGGTTTTCGTGATCACCCATCCTAGGTTAAATCTATTACTCACCCATTTGGTGCCCCACAGTGTTCTGTATCCATACAGGAAGACACATGTTCTACTTATTTACACTTTTGATTTTTATATCCGCCTTCCATGGCTGCTTAATTTCTGTATGCTCAGCATTGGTGTAGTGCCTCACATGCAGTAGGCTATTAATAACTATTTATTGGATGAATTTATTAAATGAATTAAGCAAGGGGAAATACTGTCTCCCTGGAAAAATTAAAGTTTTTATTTTTCCAGTACTAAGGCACATACAACTCTCACTGCCTTTCTCTGCAGCTTTTAAGAAGTACAGAGTCAAGTGTGTGAACAAAAATTATTAGCTATGTTAACCCTCATTTTTGGTGTATTTGAATACTTTCTTTTACTTTATGTAGAGTTTCACATGAGTAACTTCAGATTATGTGATTTAAAAAAGTAACAGATGTGTGTGTGTGCCTCTGTGTGTAGAAAGGTGGGTAAATAAATAATTTCAACAAGTTATATTTCAGAAAAAACAGTATTTTTCTTGACACATTTTGATACTTATATGTGCACCAGATTAACAGAGTTTTTCAACTTGCTGTAAAATAAATAAGATGAATGTTTTGTATGAAGAAAATCATATTCCAGCACCAAGAGTAAATCTCCCCTTTTTGAAATTTATAATCAATGCACAGAAATGTGAATATATTGAATAAATCTTCCACTCTAATCTGTAAATTTCAAATAATTCCCTTGACACAAACATTATCTACGGCTCCTGAAAATATCTTGCCAAATGTTAAGATCAAATCCGTAAATGGTATTGTGCTGAAGTCTAAAGTTTGTGATCTAGATTTCTGAGAAATATAGGGGAAACCATTGAGATATACAAATTCATTATCCTGTTACTAGGAAAGCATGTGCCAAACCACTCAAAAAAGTCCTCAAGTTTGGTAAACTGGTTTTCACACCAAAAGTATTTAGTTAATTATGTCAAATATTGGAATGCATAATCTAACATTGTAGTTAAGATATGTATTCCCAAGTGGTGCTAGGGGTAAAGAACCCACTTGCCATGCAGAAGAGGTTAGAGACATGGGTTCCATCTCTGAGTTAGGAAGAACCCGAGAACAGAAAATGGCAATCCACCCCAGTATTCTTGCCTGGAGAATCCCACGAACAGAGGAGCCTGGAGGGCTGCAGTCTATAGGGTCTCCAAAGAGACATGACTAAAGCAGCTTAGCATGCACATCACTGTAGTACAATTTGCAGTCACTATCTTAAACTAATAAAATGTGTGTACATGTAATTTGGGAGGAACTTTTGGAATGACTGAGTTCATAATTTATTATACAATTCATTTATCAAACAGAGCATAATTTATAATGATTGATATTGACATTGTCATGTTTTGCATAATTACAGAGGTATGCTGGTATATGTTTAATAACTATTCTTTGAGTAAACAAAGTCCTGATTTGCAATGCTTGCCAATTTCCATGGTATACATTCTCCTACTTTAGCCAACTTAAAGCCACCAACGTGAGGTTACCTAACACGGTGTTAGGAAGAAAAGCACACATTGACTCTCTTGAGGCGTACAGCCAACTCCAGCACACCAGTGCCAAACTCTTCTGTAGGTTTCTGGTAGAAACTCACTGTTTCTATGTAGATACATGTTTAATTAAATCATAAAGGAAGCCATACCAATGAGGCAGACACTTGGAAGAGTTGTATTCAAGACTTCCTTTTGTTTCTCTGAATTCCTTCAAACTATTAAGGGCAATAGAGTTCAAGTTGTGTTTTTTTTTTTTTTTTCCAAATTAAGCTTGGGGTGATAATTTTCTAAGAATTGTATTGAAAATGTCAAATGCAGGAAGGCTTTACCCATCCATTCTGTTGTCTGGGAGGCTTGAATGTTGCTCTCAAATT
This sequence comes from Muntiacus reevesi, assembly GCF_963930625.1. NCBI lineage: Eukaryota > Metazoa > Chordata > Mammalia > Artiodactyla > Cervidae > Muntiacus > Muntiacus reevesi. The sequence goes on along the minus strand of NC_089260.1, from coordinate 39,128,948 downwards.
GGGCCGAGAGTCTGTTGTTGATAGGTCTCAGAAAATGAGGAAATATCATCTTCCAAGCATGTTCTGTTTGAATGTTACATCTATAATTGATGATGTATTCACACATTGGCGTTCGCTTTTCTTTCCTCAGTTTTTGAAATTTTTCCAGATGCCATTATGGGTTAGTTGTTAAAGATTAGGTCTCTAAAGCGTGTTTGCATAGAAAGGATATAAAATCTCTTTATCTGTAAGTTGGAAACAGCATAATATCATGGAGGAAAATAAGTTCGATTTTTATGGTCACTGTCTGAGTGAGTGAGTGAAAGTCACTCAGTCTTGTCCAACTCTTTGCAACCTCATGGACTATTGCCCACCAGGCTCCTCTGTCCATGGAATTCTCCTGGCCAGAATAATGGAGTATTGCCTTTCCCTTCTCCAGGTGATCTTCCCAACCCAGGGATCAAACCCAGGTCTCCTGCATTTCAGACAGATTCTTTATCAGCTGAGCTACAAGGGAAGCCCATGGTCATTCTCTATTGTGTAGAAAATACCTCCTGTTTAAATAAGTGATATTTTAGGTAATATAAGTAAAAACTCTAGTTACTTAAAACAAAACTTATTCAAATGTTTGTTTTTAATATTCAGATTGTTGCAGCTTTATCTTTTACATATACTTAGTGTCTTTGGGATTTTTAAGAGTGATGTACTGGCCAAAGTATGAGTGTGAAAAATGTCTGAATTAAATAAAACCAAATGTCTTTCTAAACCATTGAAGTTCATATAGTTTTAATGTATTTTTATGAGTTTTCTAGAAAGGATTGTCTTCCAGAACACTCTAGTTTCATCAATACTGAAAATATTTCTGCAATAATAACCTTGCCCTACAGATTTCTTCAGATCTCTTGCCCAAATTGTGTACTAGATCACACAAGTCCCATGGGCTGGTCCTTGAAATAAAAGAGGAAATTTTTACAGTCAAGTATGAAAATAGTTATATTCACTGACTCCCTTTAAAGTCAAGATATACATAAGAATATTAAGAACTCTGAGACACGCTGCAGAGAAAGATATCATATTTACCCTAAATCATCTCCCAATTATATTGATCCTAGACTCTCTTTTTATGTTATCTTGAAACAGGGGGGAAGGGAGAATGGGACAGCCTTTAAAAGAATGATATAGCCATAGGATATTGGCGAAAACTGGTTAGAATCAAATAGGTCCAAGATGGCGGAATATTCAACTTCCAGTGAACCTTGAGATGCATCATACAGTTCATTGTAATACATAAGCTGAATGACACGCCCACCAGTGCCATGACAATTCTGAAGTTGACCATCAAAGAGCAAAAAGTGGGCCATGACCCAATTCAGGGAAACCTCTGCCCCATTCCCCAAATAATTGGAATAATCTTCCCACTCATTAGCCAGTGAAATTACCTAGTCCATAGAACCTAACTCCATGGTATCTTGAAGCCTCACCCTCTCTCTCTTCCTCTCTCTCTCATCTTCTGAGATGGCCAATACTCTTGTCTGTGGAATGTGTTTCTTTCTAAATAAATCCATTTCTTGCTATCACTTCATCTCTGAATTCTTTTGCAGTGAAGCGAGAACCTTAAATTCACCAGCAACAATCCTATTAACATCCATGAAACATACTTTTGGCAATATCTTCTTTACAAAATCTTTTTGAAAAATATTGAATTTATACTTTTTTATCAATATTATGCAATACACAGGTAACTTCAGAAACAAGTTTCTCAATTTTCTAGAAATTGGAAATAACAAAAATGGACTCAAGAGACATAGATACACTAAACCAAACAATGATCATGGAAGGAATTCATTATGTTGTTAAATCAGGGCCTGACCTGTAAAAATACCAAAGAATTTCATGGATGAATGTTTTCAAACCTTCAAAGCACAGGTAATTCCTATGCAATTTAAATTGTTTCAGGCATAGAAAATAAAGCATTCCAATTCATTAAAAAAAAAAAAAAGCCCAAACTATTATGACACTGACTCCAAAATCTGAGAAAGGCACCACAAAAAAGAAAGTGATAAACCATCATATTTATGAATATTAATGAAAGGCAGTAAATAAAATCCAGCACTACATTAAAAGAGTAATATGCCATGGCCAAGTGGGGATTATTTCAGGAATGCAAGACTGTTTAACAATATGAAGTCTTCTAGTACAATTGACTACAGGTCAAAGAAGAAAAATCTTTGATAAACCAGTAGGAGAATAATACTTCTTTAAATAAAATGATACGCATATCTCAAGCCAGTTTCTAGAATTGTTCTTGGTGATGAAACACTTCACGCTTCTTCCCTGAAGTCAGAAATAAGTCAGGTGTCTGTTGCTTTCCCATTATTATTTACTGATTATCTGGAAATGTTCTATACAATGAAATTAGACATATGGGTGAAATAATGATGATAAACATTGGAAGAGAAGGGTCAAGATTGTCATTACTTACAGATAATATGATTTTATACATTTGAAAAACTCAAGAGAATCAATAGGAAAAAGTACTATTAGAATGAATAGAAGAATCCAATAATGTGTCCACACAATATTAATATATAGAATGGGTTTGATACAACCATAAGGAAGAAAATGATATTGGGAATATATTCCAGTTATAACTACAAATAATAAAAAAAGTAATAGCAAGCCAAACACCTCAGAATAAGTATAACAAGGAATCTACAGATGCTAAATGAAGAATGATATTTGAATAAATGGACACATATACCCTTGATAACAATATGCAATTTTAAACTATGAAATAGTTATTCTAGTTAATGTATATATCCATTATAATTCTAATTAAAATTCCAACAGAATAACTCTGAAGTTCACTTAGAATAATAAATATGTAAGAATAAGCAATATCTTTTTGTATTATTCAAGCTTCTATAATAAATAATATGAATGGGAAATAACATTAGTTAAACAGCAGAATATTCCTAAGATCTCACTGACTTAATGGAATAGGAATTTATATGTCATTTAAGTCAGTCAGCGGGAGTTTGCCTTGTTGGAGGTATCTCTTTGTTATTGTTCAGGGGTCCAAGCTTCTGTTATCTTGTCGCTCCACCTTTGTTTAAGTCTTTTGGGTTCTACCTCTTAAGAATTGCTTCTTGATGTTTTTGCCCATAAATGTGCATTTCTTCCTGGCCAGATCTCAGACACATAGTCTTAACTGTTTGTGGAGCTAAGAAGTGAAATCTAGCTGTGTATACCTAAAGATAATAGAATGTATTTTGAATGAGACAGAGAAATCAGACAACACTTTTTTAATCAGAAACCAAAAAGCAGATTCTAAAATACATACTGTGCATTACTGTGTCTGTCTTAAAGAAATAGTGACGATCCAAGTAACTAAGGGTATCAAGTAACCAAGGGTATGTTTTTTAAAATAGAGATTTTCCTTCTTAGATTGAATAATGCTATCATTTTTAAAAATTTTGTTCATTTATTTATTGCTGCCTGGGCTCTTCTCTAGCTGCAGTGAGCAGGGGCTTTCTACTTGTGCTATATGGGCCTCCCATTGTGGTGGCTTCTGCTTTGCAGATCACAGGCCCTCGGGCACACTGGTAGGCGCGGCACTCCGGCCCAGTAGCTGCAGCTCCTGGGCTCTAGGGCACAGACTCAGTAGTTGTGGAGCTCAGGCTTAATTGCTCCAGGGAATGTGGGTGTCTCCTGATCCGGGATCCAACCGTGTCTCCTGCATTGGCAGGCTCTTTGTCACTGAGCCGCCAGGGAAACCCCAAACAGTGCTATCTTGCAAAGAGAAACGAATTGTCTTTAGCCTTCTATTGTGTAGAAACATGCTTTATCATTTGTGCACAGCTGGGCTAATTGGAGAAGCTAAGTGGGTGGATTTTCTTGTAGTTCTCAGTGCTTCCTACTGTTTAGGAAACAGAAGTTCACCGAAAATTTGTGTGGGCTTGCTGCTTGCTCCTACATCTGGAACATAGAATGAACAAAGCAGATGGAACTCAATCTGGCGAACGTGTAGTACTGAAGACATCTTGAGAACACGGGTGTCTTTCAACAATTATTACAGTCTGTGAACACTGATTTTATGTTGTGTGAGCTATGAGCTTGGGAAATCACATAAGGATGTTTCTGAAACATATTCTAAGTGTAGCCATGTCAAATTATTTTCATGAGAATCAATTGCAATGATATGTGCAAAATTACTGTTTTATGTTAACAAGTGTGGGCTTCCCTGGTGGCTCAGAGATAAAGAATCTGCCTGCCAATGCAGGAGATGTAGGTTCAATCCTTGGTTTGAGAACATCCCCTAGAGAATGAAATAGCAACCCACTCCATTATTCTTGCCTGGGAAATCTATAGACAGGGGAACCCAGAGGGTTACAGTACAAGAGGTCGCAAAAGAGTTGGACATGACTTAGCAGCTAAACAACAAAAACAATAAGAAATGTACAATATGGTAGCTCTTTTAGATTTTTGTTTTTTCCTCATTATAAACTGAGCACTTACAGCACCCTGACCCTGTTCAAGGCACCGAGATGGTGGCCTTGATGAAAATGGACCCACTTCCTGCTTTCAAAGAGCTTCCAGTTTAGGGTGGATTGCAAGCAGGGGACATGAAATGAATATATAAAAAGTAGAAAAGATCATTTCAAATAGCGATTTGTTACGAGTGACATTAAACAGCCTAATGAGATGGAGGCTGGAAGGGAGCAAGGGCTGACCATAGAGCTAGGTAGAAGTGAAAGTGAAAGTCGTTCAGTCGTGTTCAACTTTTTGCAACCCCATGGACTGTCCATGGAATTCTCCAGGCCAGAATACTGGAGTGGGTAGCCTTTCCCTTCTCCAGGGGATCTTCTCAACCCAGGGATCAAACCCAGGTCTCCTGCATTGCAGGCAGATTCTTTACCAGCTGAGCCACAAGGGAAGCCCTAGAGCTAGGTAGGCCTGGTGTATTTCAGAAGACAGTGCTTGAGATGACACCTGTATCATGAGAGAGGCAAGTTTTACAAAAAAATACACTCAGCAAATGTTTGCTAAATGAATGCATCTATCTATTTATTTTTGGTTCATCTTTAAATTCATTTTACACCATGAAGTAAAAAGTAAAATATTTTCAGCAGCTTAAAGAACTCTATAGTTCAGTTCAATTCAGCCGTTCAGTCATGTCCGATTCTTTGCGATGCCGTGAACCACAGCACGCCAGACCTCCCTGTCCATCACCAACTCCGGGAGTTCACCCAAACCCATGTCCATTGAGTGGGTGATGCCATCCAACCGTCTCATCCTACCAATGAACACCCAGGACTGATCTCTTTTAGGATGGACTGGTTGGATCTCCTTGCAGTCCAAGGGACTCTCAAGAGTCTTCTCCAACACCATAGTACAAAAGCATCAATTCTTCGGCACTCAGGTTTCTTTATAGTCCAACTCTCACATCCATACATGACTACTGAAAAAACCATAGCCTTGACTAGACGAACCTTTGTTGACAAAGTAATGTCTCTGTTTTTTAATATGCTCTCAAGGTTGGTCATAACTTTTCTTTCAAGGAGAAAGTGTCATAACTTTTCTTCCAAGGAATAAGCATCTTTTAATTTCATGGCTGCAATCACCATCTGCAGTGATTTTGGAACCCAGAAAAATAAAGTCAGCCAATGTTTCCACTGTTTCCCCATCTGTTTGCCATGAAGTGATGGGACCGGATGCCATGATCTTATTTTTCTGAGTGTTGAGCTTTAAGCCAACTTTTTCACTCTCCTCTTTCACTTTCATCAAGAGAACTCTACATCTGCATACAAATGCTTTTCCTGGCCTAATGAAGTTATGGGTTTGGACATTAAGCAGGATAATAGTTCAATCTGTCAGCTTTAAAAAAAATAGGATATAGTTGCTTTACAATTGTATTAGTGTCTGCTGTGTAACAAAGTGAATCATCTGTGTTTACATATATCCCCTCTCTCTTGAACCACCCCCCCACCATCCCATCCCCCTAGGTCACCACAGTGCACCAAGCTGCAGCTTCCTACTAGTTATCTATTTTACACATAGTAGTGAGTATATGTCAGTGATACTCTCCCAATTCATCCCTTTCCCCCCCATATCCACATGTCTGTACTCTATGTGGATATGTACTCCATCTCCATTTCTGCCCTGCAGATAGGTTCATCAGTACCATTTTTCTAGATTCCATGTATTTAAAACCAACTAGACATTTTAATAGGAAATAGAATTTTGGAAGGAATGTAGCACTTAAAATTAGCTACATCAGACAGATGTTAGTGTTATGGCTTCTACTTTTAACCACTCTCCTCCCATCTCTGCTTCAACATTTGCCCTGTTCTCTTCTTCTCCAGCATTGTTAGTGTCATTATTCTTGGTTATTTTATCCATGTAGCTCCTCACCATGCTGGCAATTAAACAGCTATCCCTGTCTCCTCATCTATAAATTTGGACTAATTATTCCTATCTAGTCACTCAGAGGGCTGAAGTAATAATCGATTATCATGATTTATGTGAAAATACTATGTTATCATAAAACATTATTTTATATTTTCTAGGCTTATAGGCCATTTTAAAGCATCAGTGCCATCATTTATTAAATGGGTATGTTGTTGACTTTCTCCACTGTTTCCTTCATAGGGAAGAAAATAAAAACGCTTCTTTAAAACAGTGTGTTAGTGAATATGAATGATAATTCTCAGATTTTTGTCCCCTCAGCTGATTATCATCACTTTTTCTGGCTTGTCTTTCATGGGAGTGTTTTAGGAAATTTTGATGATTATCATCCACTTCATGAATATGAATTCTTGGGGTTGAAAAGATCGCAAAGCAAAGAAAAGCAAATAGAAAAGAAACAAAGCCTATCTTTGTGTTAAAAATTCCCTGAGAGAAGGGGATAAGCTGATCAAAGAGTATCCTAAAATATTGTTCTGTAAATAGCTTACATAATTTGATTTTATAGATAGAACATTCCAGAAGTTGAGTGATAAGACTCTTGGCTACCCTCAATAGACCTTTTAAATGTGCTGTTGGCTTAGTGTTTAATATACTGTACAGGGCAATTTAGTCAGGTAACATGAAGTTACTTTTAGTAAGGATTTTTTGGCAGCGTTAATGGTAACTTTGTTAGGAAAAACTCGTTAATTTCTCAATCCCACTCTCAATTATACCAGAAATCGCTGATTTTCCACCGAAAGCTATTTAAGGAACCACTGGTGAAAGATTCTAGCATGGATGGAGAACTCTTACCCGAAATTAAGTCTTATGTCCAACATTAATATGGATTTATTTTAACCAAGGCTCCTTAATTCCTAGGAAATGGGACTGTGCGCATTTCCATTCTTTCCAAGTGGGTGTCAATTTTGGACTTGTAAGCATAAATTCAGGCCAATTCCTGGATGTGCTGTCTGCAAGGTACCTATGTGTCAACAGCCCTCTGGAAGAGTGGTTCAATTTCCCCCAGAAGAAGCATTCTTTTTAGGGAGAAAATTTATGTTGATGATTTTCAAATTATTGGAACTCCTCAGGCAACTTTCCAGCTGGCCAACCCCTATACACTGACTTGAGAAGAAGTGCCAATTTTGGATTTTTGGCAGTCACTAGCATGACCTGGTCAACTTCAAGAGGCAGCTCAGGGAAAGATTTCAGCATCCACATTTTAACGCAATTACCGGTTTACTTCTGGATGGGATCCAGCACTTTATTTCTTAATATTTGAAGCTCAATCTCTCTTTTTTTAGTGTGCAGGAATTTATTTTTTAAAGAAATGCTGTTTATTAGATGGTTAATTTTAGAGATCTCTCTTAGAATATGGAAATCATTATACTATGAAAGGAGTGAACATTTCCCAGTTAGTAAATTACATTTTTTTGAACTACATTCTTAATATATTTAAAAAAATATAAAAACTGCACTGAAAATGGTAACAATATAGGCACATACATATTTATCTATAGATTATTTCTGAAACCAAAATGTTTTTTGCCTTTTTTACAAACAACATAATATTTCTTTATATTCTCAGAATTGGATTAGAAGCTTCAAGCCCCATTCAATTTTTTAAAAAACATCACTAAAATAATAAGCTTTCTAGACTTTAAGCAGTAATACTAGATGCCAGAATAAATGGAACTATATCAAAGTTTTAAGTGAATATAAATTAGAACAAATGGAACCAAAATGTCATAAATTTTTAAGTAAGCAAAAATTCCCTACGTTTCTAATATATATATATTATACATACTATATATCTATAAATATATAATATGTATGTATAGATACATGTATACAAAAAATTTTCTACTATATTTGGTAAAGACTTGAGAAAGAACAGTAACAAAAAAAGAGACTGAGAAACTGGAACACATAAACTAAATGAAATGGGAGCACTGAATATGAAATACAAAAAATGAAGCAAGCAAGATAAAAGCAAGAGATTATCATACAGTCTTGTTATTTTTAAACATGGCTGCTCGTCATAATCACATTTGGAAACTTGGAGAAAAAATAATACCTGGGCATTAGTGTTTTTCAAAAAATTCCAAGATAATTCTAATGTACATCTGGATTTAAAAAGTGAGTGGAGACTTTTCTATGAAATGGTGGTTGTAAAAATATCACTTCAGTTCAGTCGCTCAGTCGTGTCCAACTCTTTGTGACCCCATGGACTGCAGCATGCCAGGCTTCCCTGTCCATAACCAACTTCTGGAGGTTATTCAAACTCATGTCCATCGAGTCAGTGATGCCATCCAACCATCTCATCCTCTGTCGTCCCCTTCTCCTCCTGTCCCCAATCTTTCCCAACATCAGGGTCTTTTCAAATGAGTCAGTTCTTCGCATCAGATGGGCAAAGTATTGGAGTTTCAGCTTCAGCATCAGTCCTTCCAATGAATATTCAGAACTGTTTCTTTAGGATTGACTGGTGAATCTCCTTGCAGTCCAAAGGATTCTCAAGAGTCTTCTCCAACACCATAGTACAAAAGCATCAATTCTTCGGCACTCAGCTTTCTTTATAGTCCAACTCTCACATCCATACATGACTACTGGAAAAACCATAGCCTTTACTAGACGGACATTTGTTGGCAAAGTAATGTCTCTGCTTTTTAATATGCTGTCTAGGTTAGTCATAGCTTTTCTTTCAAGGAGAAAGTGTCTTTTAATTTCATGGCTGCAGTCATCATCTGCAGTGATTTTGGAGCCTCCCAAAATAAAGGCTGTTACTGTTTCAATTGTTTCTGCATCTATTTGCCATGAAATGATGGGACTAGATGCCATGATCTTAGTTTTCTGAATGTTGAGCTTTAAGCCAACTTTTTAACTCTCCTTTTTCACTCTCATCAAAAGGCTCTTTAGTTCTTCCTCGCTTTCTGCCATAAGGGTGGTATCATCTGCATATCTGAGGCTATTGATATTTCTCCTGGCAATCTTGATTCTAGCTTGTGCTTCATCCAGCCCAGCATTTTGCATGATGTACTCTGCATATAAGTTAAATGAGCAAGGTGACAATATATAGCCTTTATGTACTCCTTTCCCGATTTGGAACCAGTCTGTTGTTCCATGTCCCATTCTAACTTTTGCTTCTTGACCTGCATACAGATTTCGTAGGAGGCAGATAGGTGGTCTGGTATTCCCATTTCTTTAAGAATTTTCCACAGTTTGTTGTGATCCACACAGTCAAAGGGTTTGGCATAGTCAATAAAGCAGTAGATGTTTTCCTGGAACTCTCTTGCTTTTTCAGTGATCCAGTGGATGCTGGCAATTTGATCTTTGGTTCCTCTGTCTTTTCTAAATCCAGCTTGAACATCTGGAAATTCATGGTTCACGTACTGTTGAAGGCTGACTTGGAGAATTTTGAACATTACTTTGCTAGCATGTGAGATGAGTGCAATTGTGCAGTAGTTTGAACATTCTTTGGCATTGCCTTTCTTTGGGATTGGAATGAAAACTGACCTTTTCCAGTCCCGTGGCCACTGCTGAGTTTTCCAAATTTTGTGGCATATTGAGTGCAGCACTTTAACATATATTACATACTTATATTATCTAATAATATAAAACCCTATTTTCTTCTATTGACAAATCATGATATTAAAATGAATAATCACAATAAAAAAATAATCACAATAGTAAAAGATGTTTATCAGTTTTCACAATCAATAGCCAGACAAAAATTAAAAGATAATTGCAACTTAAAGCCATACTGGAAACAAGATTAACCTAACAATATAAAATAATTACATACAATTTGATTGGCTAAGTATAGTAATGTGGGAAGTGGAAGTGCATCCATGCGCATATTGTTATCAATCTAGCCAGTCTATGTTTTTTGGTTGGAGCATTTAATCATATACATTTTAGGTAATTATCAATACGTATGATCCTATTATCATTTTCTTAATTGCTTTTGGTTTATTTTTTGCAGGTCTTTCCCTTCTCTTGTGTTGCCTGCCTAGAGAAGTTTCTTATAGTTCAGTTCAGTTCAGTCGCTCAGTCGTGTCCGACTCTTTGCGACTCAATGAATCGCAGCACTCCAGGTCTCGCTGTCCGTCACCAACTCCCGGAGTTTACTCAAACTCATGCCCATCGAGTCGGCGATGCCATCCAGCCATCTCATCCTCTGTCGTCCCCTTCTTCTCCTGCCCCCAATCCCTCCCAGCATCAGGGTCTTTTCCAATGAGTCAACTCTTCACATGAGGTGGCCAAAGTATTGGAGTTTCAGCTTCAGCATCAGTCCTTCTAATGAACACCCAAGACTGATCTCCTTTAGAGACTGGTTGGATCCCCTTGCAGTCCAAGGGACTCTCAAGAGTCTTCTCCAACACCACAGTTCAAAAGCATTTCTTTAGCATTTGTCATAAAGCTGGTTTGGTGGCACTGAATTCTCTTAAGTTTTGCTTGTCTGTAAAGCTCTTGATTTCTCCTTCAAATCTGAATGAAAGTCTTGCTGGGTAAAGTTTTCTTGGTTGTATGTTCTTCCCGTTCATTACTTTAAATATATCATGCTGTTTCCCTTCTGGTTTGTAGAGTTTCTGTTGAGAAATCAGCTGATAACCTTATGAGAGTTCCCCATTATTTGTCACTTTGCCCTTGTTGCTTTTAATATTTTATCTTTGTCTTTGATTTCTTTTTTCAGTTTGATTACTATGTGTCTCAGGTAGGTCTTGTTCCATCTCCTGTGGGTGACTGCTCCTTTCCCCTGGGTCCTGGTGCATGCAAGATTTTGTTTGTCACCTCAAAGAGTGGAGTCAGTTTCCCCCAGGCCTGTGGAAGTCCTGTAATAAAATATTGCTGACCTGTAAAGTCAGATTCCTTGAGAATACCTAGTGCCTTTGCCAAATTCCCAGTCTAGGAAGCCTGATGTGGTGCTTGGAAACTTCACAACTGTGGGAGAACTTCTCTGGTATTATTTTTCTCCAGTTTGTGGATCATCCACTGGGTGGGTATGGGATTTGATTTTATCATGATTACACCACTCCCGTTGTCTTGTTGAAGCTTCTCTTTTGTTTTCGAACGTGGGATATCCTTTTTTGGTGGGTTACAGCATCCTCTCATCAATGATTGTTCAATAGCTAGTTGCATTCGGTGTTCTCACAGGAGGGAATGAGCACATGTCTCTACTCCACCATCTTGAACTAATTCTGAAGCTTAATATCTCTTTAAATTCATTTTCTGTTTATGTTCTATTTGTAAGAAATTGAAGAGGCTTTAATATAGGAAAAATCTAAAGCAAATATTCTTTAATTTATGGATTTTAAGCTTAATTTCTATGTTTGTTTACTCTTAGAGGTTCAAATGTTCTCCATGTGTATATGTTTAGAATGTTAATATTCAATATTCAGAAAACTGAAAAGATGGAGATTATTCTTACAATATTTATAGAAAATGTGGAATAAAGTTTAAATATCCACTAATTTAAAGATGGTAACATTTTCCCACTCATTAGGTGATCATTTTATATTCTTAGTGGAATTAATTTATTTTTGGGCTTAGTAATAATAGTGATTATCTTTAAACTCTTGAACAGTCTATAAATACCATTACAAAAGAATGAGATGATATATTTCTGAAAGAGAACTGTGTTTTCTCTACATTTTTAGTGACTAACTTTGAAACACCTCCCCCTGCCCCCCCCCCCCCCCCCCCCGATGAAACCACATTTTCACAATCCATATCCAACTTCTGGGAACAATATAATTTACTACTGATCATGATAGAATTTTGGTGGGATTGAAAAATTCTAAATTGCTGGGGAATTCTAAATTGCATACTGATGCTAAAGAAAGGAGGGACATAAATAACTTTGAAAGTGTGAACACGAGTAGGTTCCCTAACTTATCCAAGTCTTAGTTTCCATACCTGCAAAATGAGGATAATACTACTCAGCGTATATGATAATTATGAGTATAAGCACTGTTTCTAGTACCTAGTAAATAGTTAACAAATAATAATGCTTCTGAGAATCAATATGAGCTCTGGAGTCAAATTGTACTGGGTCTGAGTTCTGGCTCAACCATTTACTAGTTGTATGATGACTGGACAAATTAATGAACTGGGCCTCATTTCATCTACTGCTAGATGGATAAAGGAAATAAAATATATAAAGTGTGCAGCCCAGATGTCAATAAATGTTGTTTTATGATTAATAAAACATGACCAGTTGGAGGATGCCCCAGTGGTAAAGTTGGGTGGCACCAGCTGGTTCAGTGCTTTCCAATTTGCCTCCCATGGTGCTTGATTATTGGATGGACACTCTCTCTACTATGTTTATGTAAAGTGCAAAATATATTGCTTTTCCACATGGGTTTTCATTTGAAGAAAGAGTTGTGTCGCTACGAGAAGCTTGAAAAACATCCACTCAGTCCAAAGTCATTAATTTACAGATGCAGTGGTTAAAACTCAGGAAAATTAATAATGAAGCAGTCAGGATTGGAATTCAGGTCAGCAAAATTCTGACTCGGAGTTATATGATATTTCCACTATTTCATTCTCAGTGGTACTTTAGTTTTCACTTTAATTAAAAAGCTTCAGAAATTGAGACGTCTGCAATTTTTTCTTGAACCATGCACTAATTAAAAAGAACCATCTGTTAATTTAAAAGAAATGTTTCTAAAATTTGTTTTAAAGAATTGCTAAAAAGGAAATGAGGGGGAAATAGTATTATTAAGTGTATTAGTTTAGATTCTACAGAGATCCAATAGGAGATATGTAGCCTTATCTATCTGTCTGTCTAGCTATCTATCTACCTATCTATCTAGCTATCTATCTGGAGACACCTGTTATAAAGAATTGGCTTATGTGCTCATGGAGGCAAAAAACTGGAATCCCAGGAGTTGCAATGGTATAACTTCAGTCTGAGTCTGGGGGCCTGAGAACCAGGAGAGCCTATCTTGTTAACTTTTTGTCCAAGTTTGATCCTGAAGGCAAGAGAAAACTCAGGTCCCAGCTCCAAGACCATCAGGCAGGGAGAGCAATTTCTCTGCTTGACTTTTTACTCTCTTCAGTCTATTCAGGTGGATGAGGACCACCCATATTGAGGAAGACAGACTGTTTTATAAAGTCTACAAATTAAAATGTTAATCTCATTTGGAAATATGCTCATAGATACACACAGAATAACATTTAACATCTGGGCACCCCATGGCTCAGTTAAGGTGATACATCAAATTAATCATCACACTAGGTAAAATACATTTTTATCACTGATTCCAAGTACAAGGGTACCTAGTTTTATTGCATTTCACTTTATCAAGCTTTGCAGATTTTTTTAAAAAACAAATTGAAGGTTTGTGACCACCTTCTATGGAGCAAGTCTACTAGTATCACTTTTCCAGCAGCATTTTCTCAGTTCATGTCTCTGTGTCACATTTTGGTAATTCTCAAAATATTTCAAACACTCCACTGGGAAAATGATGAGGACTTGCTGATGGCTCAGATGATGGTTAGAATATTTTAGCAATAAAGTATTTTTTAAATTAATGCATTACCTCAATTTTTTTTTTTTTTAAGATCAGTCCTATTGCACATATAATAGACTGCAGTCTAGTGTAAATATAACTTTCACATGCACTGGGAAACCAAAAAATTTGTGTGACTCACTTTATTGTAATATTTATTTCATTGCAGTAGTCTGGAATTAAACCCACAGTATCTCCAAGATATGCTTGTATAGATTTTTGAGATCTGCATATATTCTCCAATATCAATATTCACTCATTCTGAATGAATGAAAACTGAATGAATATGAAAATTCAGTTTTTCATATGTTTAAAGTAAATTTTCTACATAGTATTCTAACGTGTTCTTTCCCCACATATAATACTTGTATAACATTGTCAAGGCTTTCTGTTTTATGATAATTTATTGCTTAAGTTGGGTTTCTCAAGTGGCTCAGCAGTCAGGAATCTACCTGCCAAGCAGGAGACGTGGGTTTGACCCCTGGGTCAGGAAGATCCCCTGGAGAAGAAAATGGCAACCAGCTCCAGTATTCTTGCCTGGGAAATCCCATGGACAGAGGAGCCTGGCAGGCTATAGTCCATGGGGTTGCAAAAGAGTTGAACATGACTTAGTGACTAAACAACAACAACAACAACAGTTGCTTAGGTAACTTGTCTGTCAATCTTGTTAACATTATTTTGTTGTTTCGAATTCTTGTTCTGATATTAGTTCAGGGTATTTGATAGTAGTTTCTTCCCTTAGATCTTGAGTTTGCCTTAAGTCTTCTAAGTATACACAAATATTCTGAAGTAACCCAAATGATTTATTTTGAGTACAGAAGAAAAATAATATTGTGACAATTATAAGAAATGAAACAATGACAAAGATTTGCTGTGGTAATTCATACATAGCAAAATATGAAAGTGTGAATTAATCAGATCCTCTGTCTATACTACCTGACTCCTCAAGATAGGCTCCTCAAGATACTCAAGACTCGTCTTCCCCTGGAAGAGAAGGGGAAAAGCAATACTTTCTTCCCTCTCTCTTCAATATTTGAAACTTTATGGAATTATAAAAACAATTAGGAAGCATGTCATTCAGTTTTTACTTGATGGTATTTGATAGCATATTTCATCCCTTAGTTGATATATTCTGACACCTATTTATTAAGATGTATATTAAATTTTCCAAAAAAATTGAAAGGTAGCATGTTAATAGATGTATTTCTACCTTTATACTGTCTAAATATTGAAATTACTACTCAATTAAAACTCTTCTGAAGTTATGCTGTATTTCTGTTTGAGAAAATTATTATTAATTTCCACGTTACCAAGTCAGCATTTTTGAGTATTTGACTAGGACTTGGATGAGGTTAGCAAAGGGTTTGTGAATAGTAAAAATTGCATCATGATAGAATTTTAATAGAACAAATTTGGAATAATTTGGAAGCACTTTTCTGTATATAATACTTTTGCTTAGAAAGATGGCTACCGGATTATCTTCCTTCATTTCCTTAAGTTATTAACATCATTAAAGCCTTCTCTCTTAAGCATTCAACTCTTCTGGACTCTATGGCACCACATTGTTATCTGCAGCACTAAAAATCCACTCTTGCCTCTCAGAGGGTATGCACACAACCAAGCCTCAAGACCGTCTTATGGCATCTCACATCCACTGGTTCATCTCCTTGATTATGACTTTTGCAGTTTGATCATTCAGTAAGTGACTTCTACATTGCTCTCAGAAGTTTTGTTATGGTGCCTGCTATCTAGCAGGACAAGCTCTTTCTCACCTCATGCTGTAGCTCCAGAGGGTCCAAGATAATATTTTTCCTCTGGTTTTATGTCTTCTTTTGGTGCCCTGCTGTCTCCACTGGCTCTACTTCCTGTTTTATTGTTTTTGTTCAGTTGCTAAGTTGTGTCTGGCTCTTTGCAACTTCATGAACTGCAGCATGCCAGGCTTCCTTGTCCTTCACTATCTCCTGGAGTTTGTTCAAACTCATGTCCATTGAGTTGATGATGCCATCCAGCAATCTCATCCTCTGTCACCCCTTTCTCCTCCTGCATAAATTTGACTAACGCACTTATTTATTTTTTTCCTTCATCACATCACCATGGCTCACAGCCTCAGGTGCCTCCTTGCAACTGAATCCATATCAACTTTGGTCTATCTCCTGGGCTTGCACCCCACATTTAAAATCACTTAGATATTTTGGGGGTGTTTTTTCTCACCCCAAATTAATAAGTTTCTCTTCCCCTCAGTTCTTCTGTATCACAGTCAATGACAATAGCACCAGCTTTGTAATCTCTCTTACAAAGATTACAAAGCTCTTCTCTTTCTTGTTCCACATTAAGACTGTTACTAGAGTACTCCTTTTATTACATCTCTTAGATGTTTCTTAATTCTCGCTCTTTTGACCTCATCCATTGACTGTTAATTCTAATTCACCAACAGTTTACCAAATGAAGCCTCTCTTCTCTTCTCAGGTCCAGGTAATTCAGTTAGATCAATCCTCCTAAAATATCGCTCTATGTTTATTACTGTCTGGATCAAAGCCTCTGCCCAATGAATTGGAGTCCACACTCTTTACACATCATTTAAAATCTCCCATATTTTGGCCCCATCCCAACTTATCCCACATGTCATACACGACTCCCTCTTTTCAAGCACAATTTATTTGTAGTGTTCCAATATGCCTCACATGTTATTCTTTTCACACTTGCACACAAGATCTACATCCTTATCATCATTGCTCTGAATTTTGGTCATTCTTTAGTCATTCTTTGTTTCCCTTGTGGCTCAGTTGGTAAAAAATCTACCTGCAATGCAGGAGATCTGGGTTTGATCCCTGGGTTGGGAAGATCCCCTGGAGAAGGAAAAGGCTACCCATTCTAGTATTCTGGCCTGGAGAATTCCATGGACAGTGTAGTTCATGGGGTCACAAAGAGTCAGACACGACTTTCACTTTAATCATTCTTTAGTCCAACTAAAGTTACCTCTCCTTCATGAAATTTCTGACAGGTAGTTTTTTTTTAATTTTTTATTTTATATTTATCACAAGAATGTGATAATTTCAAGTGTGCCCCAGAGCAACTCAGCCATCCATATACAGGTATCCATTCTCCCCCAAGTCCCCCTCCCCTCCAGGCTGCCACATAACATTGAGCAGAATTCCCTGTGCCATACAGGCCCATGTTGGTTATCCATTTTAAGTACAGCAGCGTGTCCATGTCGATCTCAAACCCCCTAAGTATCCCTTCCCCCAACCCTTCCCCTCTCGTAACCATAAGTTTGTTCTCTAAGTCATGACAGATGATTTTTTTTGAACCTCTGCAGAACACCTTTCACTCATTTGGCATAACTGTTAACACACAATACTAATAGACACTATCTTAGAGGCATATATTCTTTCTTTTCAAAATAAAGTAAATTCTTTAGGTGAAGTGTCTTAGGAGTTTCATATTCCTGTTGTCTATAATAATTTGCATAGTTTATTTTGATGTAATGAATAAATCTGCTGTTGTATTTTAGTCAAGCATTATTTTTCAAAAGTTTGATTTCTGTTTTCTGAAGCACTGCATACTAGTTCAGGATTGGGTGCAGGAGTGTCCAGGAGGGAGAGATGAACTAGTGAAGCATGTGTCCCTCTTCAGTTTCTTATTTTAAAAGTTTATATTGGGGGTACTCCCCTAGTGGTCAAGTGGTTAAGACTTCACCTTCCAATACAGGGGATGAGGGTTCAATCCCTGGTTGGGAAGCTAAGATCCCACCTGTTTGGGGGCTACCCAAAACATAAAACAGAAGCAATACTGGAACAAATTCAATAAAGACCTTAGAAATAGTCCACATCAAAAAATATTTTTAAGAATCTATATTAAGGGATTTTATTCTATGATTTTACTAGCACAAAACTCTAGATTGGAAAGGTGAAACTTAAAGTCACATGGACATTTAGTACTGTCTCTTTTAACATTATCTTTATTAAATAAAATTGGTATTTTGGAAATATTTTACCTATAAGCAAAATTTTATAAAATAAATTGAGGATTTTTTGTCAACAGAGAGCTCAGAAGATAAACTGTATGGTATATCTAATGAAAAATGAAAGCATATTTTTAAATTGTATTTGAAGAAATGTAGTGTTTAGAACAATTCAATCACTTTAAACACCTTTACAGAATGAGACACTCCACTTGTAGGAATATTGACAGAACATGAGAGATTTAGAGGTTAGTACACTTTACGTTGAGGGGAGTAAAAAACCATAACTTTAAGAAATAAAGCACTGAGAATAGTGTTTAGCTCAAAAAGAGAAATATTCATAGAAATATGATACATATTTTGAAGAGCTTGTTGTTCAGTCACTTAGTTGTATCTGTCTTTGTGGCCTCATGGACTGTAGCACGCCAGGCTTCCCTGTCCTTCACCACCTCCCAGAGCTTGCTCAAACTCACGTCCATTGAGTCGGTGATGCCATCCAACCATCTCATCCTCTGTCATCCCCTTCTCCTCCTGCCTTATGTTTATAATGTAGCTTGTTTTGCATGATTTCCAAAGCAGAACCAGTAACAGTGAGAGTTATAGAGGCATGTGTTTTAGCCCAGTATCAAAAATCATATTGTATTGGAGGGTCTGAAGCATGAGATGAACTGCTACATGATGTATAGATATTTCTATGTTGTGGAAAATGTTTAAAAATGATTATTTCTTTATCATTGTTCATGTTTCCTTTGCACTTAAATTGTACTTCTTTTATGGCACTTATCCCTTCCTATCTAGCTAAATAGCGAAATAAAATATTAAAAGTAACACACATGTATATGTGTGTGTGTGTGTGTATGTATGTTATTTTGAAATTCATTCTTTTTTAGTATTAGCTGAGACCCCAGAGGTGAAAAACCATATTGTTCTTGTCCAGTAGCCAAGTTATGTCTAACTCTTTGCAACCCCGTGATTTGCAGCATGGCAGGTTCCTCTGTCCTCCACTATCTCCCCGAGTTTGCTCAGATTCATGTCAATTGAGTTGGTGATGCTATCTAATCATTTCATCCTCTGTCATCCCCTTCTCTTTCTGCCTTCATTCTTTCACAGCATCAGGATCTTTTCCAGTGAGTCAGTTCTTTGCATCAGGTGGCCACAGTATTGGAGCTTTAGTTTTAGCATCAGCCCTTCCAATGAATATGCAGGGTTGATTTCCTTTAGAATTGACAGATTTGGTCTCCTTTCAGTTCAATAATCCTTGCCAAGTAGCCTCACCTCCATACGTGTTATAGAGGAGCTAAGAGTTTGGGAAAGCAGCAGTTCTGTTAACATTAGTGATTAACCACTTTAATTTGTTATATGGGCTTAAAGGACTGATGGGGCTTCCCTGGTGCACAGTGGTAAAGAATCTGCCTGCCAATGCAGGGGACACAGGTTTGATCTTTGGGTTAGGAAGATCCCCTGGAGAAGGAAATGGCAACCCATTCCAGCATTCTTATCTGGAAATCCCATGGATAGAGGAGCCTGGTGGGCTACAGTCCATGGCGTTGCAAAAGATTCAGACATGACTTAGTGACTAAACAACAACAACAACAAAAAGGATTGAAAGAGGATGCTTTTAGAGAAAAGTTATTCTTCAGCAGCAGAGAGTAGTAAGCTACTTTACTCTTACCTGGAGATAGTGTGTAGAACTTTAAAGTTTATTTGTATCCTTTGAGTTTAGGGAACTGGTGTTTGCTTCTTGACAGGAGAATTCTAAAGGCAAAATGAATGTAGGCAAAACACCTCTTTGGCAGCAAAGACAAAGGGAAAGCCAACTGCCTTGTAAGCCAACTGCACCTTCATATTTGGAGAAAGTTTGTGTACATTTTTGCTTGAACCAAGTAGACCCGTGGGAGAGAGACATTGAGAGGAATCCTTCAATGTCTTCAATCTACAAAGGCCTCTGGGAAGATTCAAAGTTTAAGTTCCTGGAAGGAAAAGAGTTGTTGTCTGCATCGTGAAAATTGCTTTTGGAGTTATCTAATAGTGTAAACTCAAAACAGGGTCAGCACTGAGCATATGAAACCCAAAGTGCGTGGGTGCTTTACAATGACAGTACCAACCAGCCACACAAACCCGGGGGGTGATCACTTCCACTTCTCTCTCCCCTGGGCGCCATCTTGGGAGGACCAGATACATGACTTGACAGTAAGGCTGAGTGAAGCTGTTACTAAGAGAAGACCTCTCCCTCTGCTAACTTTTCCAACTTGTGGTAGCACTAAGCTAGTTGAGGGAAGAACTCAGTTGTCGATGGTTCAGAATTTTGATTATTACACCAGATTGGACATTTCAATTACCAAAATGAGACTGTTAATATGAATACAGTGATGAAAGGGCTATTAATTATCCAAGACCAAAAGTCATAGGATTTGCTTCAGGTGTCGTCAGGGGCAAGAAAAGAATAAATCCACAGAGTTGGTTATTTTTAATAAATAAACCAGGAATCTATGAATTTGTGAGGCATGTCTCCATAAAGAATGTCAAGTAAGCTCTACAACACTCTGGAGTATGAAATGATAATATTTCATGATTTAAGTACTCCTGGCTGTATGTTTGAGACCTCTTCAATTTTTCTAGGCCAGAGGTATATGTTCAACACAGGAGGGGACATGGAGAGACACACTCAGTCTGCAGGTTTCTCTCTGCTTGTGTCTTGTTTATCTCCTTGAAATTACTAGTAAATCTTGAGATGAAGTGAGATAGCTATTCACATGCATCTAATTTCACCATCAAACTTTTTGGGTTATTTTGTAACTTTATGTAATAATCAGACTAAGCTGATTTTTATTTACCTGGACTTAAATGAATCAGTTATGAAACTGCTCCAAATTTCATCTAGTTGTTAGCAAAACAAGTCAGGAAAGTCGGTATGAATACACAGGTAGGGAAAAATAAAGTTATTTTCCACTTATGCCCTTCAAAGTCCAGAATGTTTGACAAGTCACACACAACACTTTTTGTGTGTGAAAGAAAATGAAAGTCGCATCCAAGTCTTAGAGACCCTACGGACTATGTAGTTCATGGAATTCTCCAGGCCAGAACACTAGCATAGGCAGCCTTTCCCTTCTCCAGGGGATCTTCCCAACCCAGGGATCAAACCCAGGTCTCCCGCATTGCAGGCAGATTCTTTACCAGCTGAGCCAATACATGACTTTTATTCTCTTTTAGACTGTAAGCTCCTTTATCACAGCAGAAACATCTTTGTTCTCACTTTCTATTACATTAAATTAAATATGGAAGGGTTTCTAATGTTAAATATGGAAGAATTTCTAATGTTGCCTGAGGATGAGAGTAAGTTCATTCCAACTTTTATAATGGGAAATTTTATTAAATATTTTAAATATTCAATGTTTAACCATTCACAGTATGGGCCTGTAGTTAAAAATTGAAATTTCTCAAATACCATTCTCTTAAACATGTTTCTCATAATGAAAAGCTTCCAAGGATCAGAACTGACTTATTCAAACAATACTCTTTTTAAAGACAACATCAATGTAAGTATTTTGGTAACTCCATGAAGTTAATTACTTATAACTGGATTTGAAATGTGCCAATAATTTATGTGGAAACATCATTATGTTAAGAATTACTTGAATTCTGATAGAAATAGAATTTATTAGCTTTGTGACCCATGAAAGTGTTCACTTCGACTAATTTTGTGACTCCCCGAATCATAATATTTTCAACTCAATCTACAGAATGTGAGAAATAGTGTTTGTTTTGCTTAATTTCCAGATAACTATCCAGTAAATGCTTTTAGTACATATTTAATATGTAGCAGAATGGTGGCTCTTTGTCATGTGTGAAGATTTCTTCCTAATTTATTCTAATCTATTCCTTAATTTATTCTAATCCATTTCTTTATTTACTCTTCTGACTTTTAAAACCAAAGTTATTAAGATCTATTTACATATCAAAGATGCACCCAATTTAAGTGTGTAGTTTAATGTGGTTTCAACAAATGTACACCTAGCATGGGCTTCCTTGGTGGTTCAGTGGTAAAGAATCCTCTTGCCAATGCAGGAGTTCAGTTTGGCTCAGTCGCTCAGTTGTGTCCAACTCTTTGTGACCCCATGGACTCCTGCCAGGCTTCCCTGTCCATCACCAACTCCCAGAACTTGCCCAAACTCATGTCCATTGAGTCGGGGATGCCATCCAACCATCTTATCCTCTGTTATCCCCTTCTCCTCTTGCCCTCAATCTTTCCCAGCATAAGGATCTTTTCCAATGAGTCAGTTCTTCATATCAGGTGGCCAAAGTATTGGAGTTTCAGCTTCAGCATCAGTCCTTCCAATGAATATTCAGGACTGATTTCCTTTAGGCTTGACTGGTTTGATCTCCTTGCAGTCCAAGGGATTCTCCAGAGTGTTGTCCAACACCACATTTCAAAAGCATCAATTCTTTGTCACTCAGCTTTCTTTATGGTCCAACCTTCACATCCATATGTTTTGGTCTGCATTTTGTTTGAAAAAGAAAATGATAGGATCACTAGGCTATATTGTGTTCTCTGTGTTAACTCCTCCTTTTAAAAAAATATTGGTATAAAGTTGATTTACAATGTTGTGTCAGTTTCAGGTGTACAACAAAGTGAATCAGTTATACATATACATGTATCCAGCTTTTAGATTCTTTTCTCATATTTAGCATTACAGGGTATTGAGTAAAGTTCCCAGTGCTATACAGTAGGTCCTTATTGAAAGTGAAAGTGAAAGTCATTCAGTCGTGTCCAGCTCTTTGTGACCCCCTGGACTATACAGTTCATGGAGTTCTCCAGGCCAGAATACTGGAGTGGGTAGCCTTTCCCTTCTCCAGGGGATCTTCCCAACCCTGGGATCGAATCCAGGTCTCCCACATTGCAGGTGGATTGTTTACCAGCTTAGCCACCAGGAAAGCCCAGGTCCTTATTAGTTATCTATTTTAGATGTAGTAGTGTGTATATATGGGCTTCCCCTGGTGGCTCAGTTGTTAAAGAATCCACCTGCAATGCAGGAGACGTGGACTTGATCCCTGGGTTGGGAAGATACCCTGGAGGAGGGCATGGCAACCCACTTCAGTATTCTTGCCTGGAGAATCTCCATGGACAGAGGAGCCTGGTGGGCTACAGTCCATGGGGTCGCAAAGAGTCAGACATGACTGAGCACCTAAGTACAGCCCAGCACAGTGTGTATATATCCATTCCAATCCCCCAATTTATCCCTCCCCTTCCTTACCCCCTGGTAACCATAAGTTTGAAAATATTTAGCCACACCTTTTACTCTTATGGAGATAGTAGATGAATAGGTGGTGGGGAGAAGTCTATTTTTTGGTTTTTCTTTTTAATAGTTGTTAATAGTGATGTCAGTTATTTTTTGTGGACTATCTATACAAAATGCTTTCAAATTTCTTCATAATTTTAAAGAAATCTTGTAAAAATAATTGTTGAAATAATGACTCCAGGGTGCACATATTTTAAAGATAGTTTTTAGAACACAAAAAAATCACTGTGTAGTAATTGGGACTAATTCCAAAAGCAATATAAAAACACATTACTTTCCTCTGTATTTACAAGCACTAATATAGGAAAATATATTAAACCAAATCTTTGGGGACTTAAGTAATATTATGTGTCATATACTCGATGTTGGAATAAGTGTTTACAGATTTTTCTGTATTGGACTTTGATTTTTTTCTTGCACGTTTTGAAGCTTACTTGATTGTGAATGTATATGTTAAGTTGGGAATTTGATTCATGCTTAACAGGGAGGTTTTATTTTTGATGGCCTTCCTTTTACATTTAGTGCACTAAATAATCCTCTGCTTCTATATTACATCATTTTTACAAAGCCTACTAACGTCAGGGTTGACAAATTTTTTATTTCTTTTTTACCAGCCACATATAGGTTACATATTGGCATTTTAATGAGGTAACATACTGCTATATTTTCAAGTGAGAGAAGGCAATTTCCTTTTTGGTAGGCGGTTTTCTTTTAAAAATCTGATTTAGTTTTTAACTCGATTCAGTTTTTAAAAGAAATATGACTCAACCTTTCTCATTTTATACATGAAGAATGATTCCTGTAAAATTCAGTAGCAAATGCAATAATTTTTAACTCTCAACAAGAAAGATCTTTACCTCTTGGACTACTTTATTTGAATACTAGTTGTAGTTCAGGTTTCTTTTTTTTTAAATTTATTTCTTTAAGATGATACATCATTCCCTTTGATATTAACTTTACTCCAAAATTTGACCTATTGAAGAGTCATAGGTCAGTTTTCTATTGTTTGAAATGTCAGTATTCTCTCAAAGACTGAGTGGGAGTGTCATTGGTACCATGTTTTCACAGGGCAGTTAGTCATATTGATGATAATTTTAAAACTTGCATCGTCTATAATATAGTGATTCTAGAAAACCATATAACAGAAAATTTGTTTAAGTATACAAATTACTTTTAAAAATGCATTGCAACATTATCTGAAATATTAAAAAGATATAAATCACCTGCTCAGAAGCTCCTTGAGGGCAGGGACTTTGTCTGTTTGATCTGTTTTGTATATCAGGGCCAAGGACACAGTAAGCACTCATTAAATATTTATTTAATTTTTAGAATATATTCTCAAGGATTTTGTTCTTTGTGATACTATTATGAGTGAATTGATGAATGAATAAACTGTCCTCCTAATTTCATTTTCAGGTTGTACATTGCTCATATATAGCAATATAGTTCATTTTTGTGTTATTAATCTTGAATGCTTATTTTCATAATATCAGTAAAAGCTTTCTCCTGTATTTTTTTAGATCCTCTTCCCATAAGATAAGCTGTCATGAAATTTTAAAATAATTCCTAAAAATAATTCAATAATTATTTATTAAAAATAATATTGATATATGCCCCTTAACAGACTTACCAATATAGAAAACTGTAAGGAAAAACATAAAAGTCAGCATCCATATTTAACAGTGAGTCTAAACATGTCTGATCGTGGGGTTCTCAAGGCAAGTATGCTGAAGTGGTTTACCATTCTCAGTGGTCACGTGAGCGCTGGACTGTAGAGATGGCTGAGTGCTGAAGAATTGACACTTTTGAACTGTGGTGTTGGAGAAGACTCTTGAGAGTCCCTTGGACTGCAAAGAGGTCAAACCAGTCAATCTTAAAGGAAATCAATCCTAAATATTCATTGGAAGGATTGATACTGTAGCTGAAGCTCCAGTACTTTGGCCACCCGATGCAAGGAGCCAATTCCTTAGAAAAGACCCTGATGCTGGGAAAGATTGAAGGTAGGAAGAGAAGAGGGTGACTGAGGACGAGATGGTTGGATGGCATCACCAGCTCAATGGACATGAGTGTGAACAAGCTCTGGGAGTTGGTGAAGGACAGGGAAGCCTGGCGTGCTGCAGTCCACGGGGTCGCAAAGAGTCAGACACTACTGAGCGGCTCAACAGTAGCTAAGTGCGTCTGTGGTTGTATGTAAACCGATGTGTATTTGATCACAGAAAGACATTTGTTTTACACAGATGGATTCTCATATTTTTGTGTAAATAAGCTAGTTTTACATCATTAATTTTAAGGACTGCCTTATATTCTATGTACTATGTATTTAATATGTATAATTTATTTATGTTAACATTAAGTTAAAACTTACAGTCATTATAAATAAGAACAAAATGAACATTCTCCAGTGCATAACTTTGAGATAAATTTGTGTTATATGTCTTCAGGATATAATTCCTGGGAAAGGTATTGTTAGATCAAGAAATGTTCACACACAACCCTAAACTCCTGTAAAATCTTTAGAATAATTTACTTTCCTATCAATATTACATGAAAATCTCAATTCCCTACACCCTGGATAACACAATTTCTTTTTGTTTCCTTAAATTTTTAAACCATTTCAAAAGTATCTTAACCATTTATAATCTATTCCTAGTTATCAAGGATTCCCAACTACTCAATTTTTCTTAGTTCCAAAAAAGAAAGAAAAAGAAAAGGCAAACAGTCAACAATTTTCCTACAGGTGTTATCTTTAGACCATGTTATTCAGAATTTTAAGGGACAATAGTGGTTCTTTTTTGACCTTAACTGTTAATAAGCAACCCTGAAAGATAGTTGTCATATTTATAATGACTACCTCAATTGAAAGAGAACATGACTAACCTCAGGCAAATAGATAATTAGATATTTTAAAGTGTTAAAACTTTTCTCATTGTGGGTGAAAGTCTACCCTTTTGAAATTCTACCAAACTGGTCAGACTTTTTTCTGAGGCAATGGAAACTTTTTCCACTACTTCTTCCACACTAGAGGTCTTTATATATGAAAAGACATTTGTTGTATATCCCATTAGTTATTCGTTTCTAGAAACTTTCTAGCATAATTAAAGAATTATAATATTCAATTTTTGTGGACTGTGGTTTGATAAATCACCTCAATCTCTATTTAACAAAATATTTATTCCTTCGCTCTGTGTTGCTAATAGGTTTTAGAAGTTTGGTAGTTTTTATATGTGGTCTAGATACATTTAAATAAATAAGGTATGGTTTTGAAGAAGCAAAATATTAAAAGGTAATCTGAGGACAATCTGTCTGCA
The DNA here is from genome assembly GCF_963930625.1 of Muntiacus reevesi. Lineage (NCBI taxonomy): Eukaryota > Metazoa > Chordata > Mammalia > Artiodactyla > Cervidae > Muntiacus > Muntiacus reevesi. The sequence continues at coordinate 39,102,442 of NC_089260.1, read as the reverse complement.
ATTTAGTACAGAAAGTGGTTTTTTTCCATTTGGTTAAGACCATGAGAAGCAAAAATATATGTGAATGTGGTTTCTGTCTACTAGAAGTACCTCACACTTTTATTCTGTCCTTCATATTATATGTTAAAATCTTAAATTTATCATCTGCTTATATTTTAACACAGATATGTACAAAATCAGAAAAACTGTGATACTCCAATGTTCTATTTTTTTATTTTTTTGCTTAGAAGTAGTTTCTATAAACTTATGGCTATGGATGAGCTCATTTGAAGTACTCATTGGCTTTTCTAATAGAGACTTTATTGACTTTGGTATACAGTTTGTTAAAATTAAAACATTAGGTTTATATTCCATTGTGGCAAATGGATAAAGAGTAAATATATGTCTCCATTTCTGTGAAGGCATTTTGAAGATTTCTATTTTTTGGTCTTCAAAAAAAATAAGAAGAAAAATGTCTGAACTGTCAATACAAAATGCATAAATATTTATAAATACTTAGATTCTTCCTTCTTCTTTGTAGTTGTAATGCTAGATTTAACCAGGATTGGATGAATAGTAATTGGACCTGTAATAGCCTGTGGCTTCTTGACCTATACTGTATTGTAATTACTGCTTTTTGGTCAAGACTACTCTACACCTAATGGACTCAGTGTAACCTTTTTTCTACTCTTATTAAAGTTAAGAAATAGGCAATAAATATAGCACAGGGTAAATATGAACATTATCATCCAAAATGGGAGCCCTACCACCCTTGTACTCATTGTTCATTTACCGTTAAGTGTCTGCAATGGGCAGGTGATACTCTTTCTTTTTCATATGTGAATGATGAATATATTTCGTTCTATTTCACATTTTGACACTGCTTCTCATTACAATTTTTCTTTTCATGTTATGCAGTTGATGGGAAGTCAATTTTTCTGTATATGATAGATTCTATCATTTGCACTGTAGTGTATCTCTTGGCAGTGAATATATTACAATAGCACATCCCAGTGGTTTGAACAGAAAGAACTCAAGTTCTAATCTAGACCCAGACCCTATGTTTATCTGTTTCTCAAATGGACACCTTACTCATGAAAAATAAATGTTCTTAAATGGTTCTTATTTCATTTGCCCTCTACCTCAAACTCTAATAAAACTGGAAAAAAATTATTTGTTACTAATGTTTGAGTATTATTTATGAGAAATTTTCCATTTAATAACACCTGTACAATATTGATGTTTCATTATTCATTAATTCTACCAGACCATGGTTTGGATGGTAAGTACCTGAATACTTTTTAAAAGTTATGAAGTATTTTGGAACACTTCCACATATTGACCCTTTTATTTCATGGCATGAAAAAGGTAAAGAAACAATAGAATTGTCATAAAAGTGAAGAAGATGGGAATGAGAATTTGAGAATGTGGAGCTTATTTTTTTAAATAAATTAACAATAGACTAAAAGTAATCAATTTCTCAGAGAATTTGAGAATGGAGGAATCAGGTAAGACATGTTATTTCAGAATCATGTGAATGTCTCAACCATTCAGATGGCACTTAGTAACATCCTATTTTAAAGTGTTTTAGTCTAGTTTATTTTTATTAATCAACTTCTCATTAAGTCTAAGATAAAGAATTTTTTTAACTATTAAAAATTGTATGTCAATTTTTTGAAAACAATTTAATCAGCTACTATTTGAGCACTTATATCTGTTATTTTAAGAAATAAAGTTTTGAGTTTTGTTCATTAAAATTTTTGTTGGTTTTAAATTATTTTCTTAGATAAACATAATTATTTTAGCTTCTGTTTTTCCCCTTTTTCTTTTCTCCTCACTTACTCACAGATGGAATTTCTATTGAAAGAATTCTTTTTCAACTCTCATTCCTGAAAGATAACAAAACAATGAGAGAAATGATACATAGATTTTAAAAAAGACAGAGAACTTTTGTCTTCAATGTCACTAGAGACAGCATCACATGATTCTGTTCAAAACTCTTCTTTGAGATGACATGTTAACCTTCTCTCCAGGTTTCACTCATTCCCACTTTTCCACCCAGTTCTCTTATTTTGGTAAGAAATACTTGCCAGAGTACCTTCCATCCCGCTGATCTTATGTTTATCTTTGGGTAAATGAAATGTTATCAAGGCAAATAAAGTTTTAAATTGCTACACTGACAACCGGTGGAAATTCCAGTTGATGACTAAGAAGTTGAAATCTTTCATATCCATATTTTGACTGTATTTTGCCATCTTGCCTCTGTAAGCTTTGTAAAGTCACCAGAGATGTACCATTTCATTGCATCTCTTTGGCTACAAAAAGTGATGCTACACTCTCACACTCATATCTTTCTTTTTATTCTCTCTTCTTAATAGTCTCTCCAAATCTACTACCAAGATTGTTAATAGAAACTCAAATTACTATCCTCAATTGAAACTCCAACACGTTGGCCACCTAATGCGAAGAGCTGACTCATTTTTTTTTTTTTTTTTTAATATTATTTTATTAGTTGGAGGCCAATCACTTTACAACATTTCAGTGGGTTTTGTCATACATTGACATGAATCAGCCATATAGTTACATGTATTCCCCATCCCGATCCCCCCTCCCACCTCCCTCCCCACCCGACTCCTCAGGGTCCTCCCAGTGCACCAGGCCCGAGCACCTGACTCATGTATCCCACCTGGGCTGGTGGTCCGTTTCACCATAGATAATATACATGCTGTTCTTTCAAAACATCCCACCCTCACGTTCTCCCCCAGAGTTCAAAAGTCTGTTCTGTATTTCTGTGTCTCTTTTTCTGTTTTGCATATAGGGTTATCGCCACCATCTATCTAAATTCCGTATATATGTGTTAGTATACTGTAATGTTCTTTATCTTTCTGACTTACTTCACTCTGTATAATGGGCTCCAGTTTCATCCATCTCATTAGAACTGATTCAAATGAATTTTTTTTAACGGCTGAGTAATATTCCATGGTGTATATGTACCACAGCTTCCTTATCCATTATGACAAACCCACAGCAAGCATCACCCTCAATGGTGAAAAATTGAAAGCATTTCCTCTGAAATCAGGAACAAGACAAGGATGCCCACTCTCACCACTACTATTCAACATAGTGTTGGAAGTTTTGGCCACAGCAATCAGAGCAGAAAAAGACATAAAAGGAATCCAGATAGGAAAAGAAGAAGTGAAACTCTCGCTGTTTGCAGATGACATGATCCTCTACATAGAAAACCCTAAAGACTCTACCAGAAAATTACTAGAGCTAATTAATGAATATAGTAAAGTTGCAGGATATAAAATTAACACACAGAAATCCCTTGCATTCCTATACACTAACAATGAAAAAACAGAAAGAGAAATTAAGGAAACAATACCATTCACCATTGCAACAAAAAGAATAAAATACTTAGGAGTATATCTACCTAAAGAAACAAAAGACCTATACATAGAAAACTATAAAACACTGATGAAAGAAATCAAAGAGGACACAAACAGTTGCAGAAACATACCGTGTTCATGGATTGGAAGAATCAATATTGTCAAAATGGCTATTCTACCCAAAGCAATCTATAGATTCAATGCAATCCCTATCAAGCTACCAACGGTATTTTTCACAGAATTAGAACAAATAATTTCACAATTTGTATGGAAATACAAAAAACCTCGAATAGCCAAAGTAATCTTGAGAAAGAAGAACGGAACTGGAGGAATCAACCTGCCTGACTTCAGACTCTACTACAAAGCCACAGTCATCAAGACAGTATGGTACTGGCACAAAGACAGAAATATAGATCAATGGAACAGAATAGAGCTGACTCATTTGAAAAGACTGATGCTGGGAAAGATTGAGGGCAGGAGGAGAAGGGGATGACAGAGGATGAGATGGTTGGATGGCATCACCAACTCGCTGGACATGGGTTTGGGTGGACTCCGGGAGTTGGTGATGGACAGGGAGGCCTGGTGTGCTGTGGTTCTTGGGGTTGCTGAGTTGGACACAACTGAGCAACTGAACTGAACTATCCTCAAAATATTAGGTTCCTTTCCTTCCCCATTATGTGAAATGGCTTATAGAAATAGAATATTTGTCCATTATAGAAATAGCTTATGTAAAGTTACATTTTTAATTTTGCTTAGTTTTATTTTTACAGGGAGAATCTTCTCATTCGTCACTTTCAATTTTGAATCATACATCTATATATATTAGGGAAATTTAGGAGAAATGTCTATTACCTTTTCTGAAATAAAACAGTATAATGTCAGATAATTTAAACTCAGTATATTTAGTTGCCATCAGGGATTGTAAGTATTATTTTTGAATCCATTGTCCTTTTCTTTTGTATGAATCACTGAATGCTTTCTAACACTGTCATTCCTTTTCCACTTTCATTAGTCTTTTACCATAGCCTCTTTCTCCAAATTATTTAGGGGCTATTTTCATCATATCAGCTAATCTCTGGAAAAATGAGCTTTGATATGATTCTAGCCTTTATAAGACCCCACTGCTTTTGTGTCATTGTTTTTATACATACGTGGCAATTATAATTTTATGATTCCAGAGTCTTGACAAAACCATCTAACTTTTTCATTCCATTTCACAAGGATTTTGAAGCTACTGACTGCCTTGTTGTTCAACTCTACTGTATCACTATTTATAGTCATGAAATGCTGTAAATCTATTTACACATTTCTTTTAGTTTGCCACTAATTTTCTTTGAATTCTTCTCCCCAAATCTATTATAACTTGAAAGTGTCTTATGTTATTTAAATCTTTTTTCATTTAGTATACAATTCTAATGAAATATGGATTATTAGTCCTCAAGTAAATAATTTATGTCACCATGCCTTGATGTCTTCATGTATAAAATGTGGATTTGAAAACAAATGGTTCCTGACACTAAAAGTACTTACTTTCCCACAAAATACAAAGGGAATGTATACTAGATTTATTATGATTTATACACAATTCCATCATATTTACCAATTGCTTTTTAAAATAGCTTTATTGAGATATAATTTACATATAGAGTTCACTGTTTTGAAATATATACTTCTGACATTTTTAGCATATTTTCAAAACTGATCCACCTTTATCACTAATTTTAGAATGTTTCCTCACTCCCAAAAGAAGTTTATCCACATGAGCAATTATTCTTCATTCTTTCCTGCCCCGCCCCCCCCAGCTTCTGATGACCACTAATATACTTTGTGTTTCAACTAATTTGCTTATTCTGGAGGTTTCATAAAAATGAATCCTGAAACATGGTCTTTTGTAACTGTTTTTCACTTATTATATGCTTCCAAAGTTCACCATGTTATAGCATATTTCTATACTTCATTTCTTTTAACCCTTGAATAGTATTCCATGGTGGGAATATAGCACATTTGCTTATTCATTCATCAGTGATTAGACATTTATGTTGTTTATACTTTTTTGGTGATTGGCTAATGTTGCTCTCAACATTTGGAGACAGATTTTTGTGGGGACATATACTTTTATTTCTCTTGGACATATAGCTAGGAATAGAACTCCTGGATCATATAACTCTGTGCTTAACATTTTTAGAAACTGTCAAAATACTTTTGAAGTGGTTGTAACATTTTATAATTCAACCAACAATGAAAGAGGATCCAAATTTTTCCTTATCCTCACCAGAATTTAATATTATCTGTCTTTTTTTTTTTCATTTTTGTCATCCCAGAAGTGATGTCTCATTGTGGTTTTGATTCGTATTTCCCTAATGAGTAATGATATTGAAGATTTTTCATATAGTTCTTTGATATTAGTATAACTTCTCTTTAGAAATATCTATTCAACTCCTGTGCCCAGTTTTCAAGTTAGGTTGTCTTTTATTGTTAAGTTGTAAGAGTTATTTATATACTCTAGATACAAATTGCTTGTCTGATATATAATTGTAAATATTTTGTCCCATTCTATGATTGTCATTTCATTGTCTTATGATGCCCTTTAAAGCACAAATTTTTCTAAATTTGGTAGATTCCAGGTTTCCTATCTTTTCTTTTGTCCTTTGGGCTTTTGATATTATTTCTAGGAATGCTATGCTTAGTCTGGTTTACATATATTTACATCTATGATTTCTCTTAAGAGTTTTCTTATGTGAAATCTAAGATACATTCTGAGTTAATTTTTGTATATAGTATGAGATAAATTTGCACCTTTTTTTTTTTTTTTTTTTTTTTTTTGCCATGTAGATATCCAGTGTCCCAGCACTGTTTGTTGAAAAAATTCTTCTATGCCCATTGAATTGTCTTGATACCCTTGTTTGAAATCAATTGATTATAGTTGTATGGATTTATTTCTGGACTCAATGCTATTTGACTGATCTGTATATCTATCCTTATACTAATATACTGTGGATTACTGTAGCTTTGTAATAACTTCTTACATGATGTGCAAATCTTCTAACTTTATTCTTTGTCAAGATTGCTTTGGCTATTCCAGGTTCCATAATGTTTTTCAAATGTGGTAAATATGCTTAAAAACCATTAGTTCTTAAGTAGCAGTCAATTACTATCATTGTAAACTGTGGCTTGTGTTTTTTTGAAACTTGCATTTTCTGTAGCTTTTACCACCTTACTTCTAGGAGTGCTAGAAATTCATACGTTTTCCACATATGTGGGTAGAATAATTGTTAGCTTGGCATCTCATGAAACACAATATTGGCTCTATATTGTTGAAGAGCTCCTATCTATGCTTGATTTGAGTGTTAAAATTTGCATAGGGCAAACACCAAGCACATCATCTGCAATTATGACATAGGCTTTTCCATGCTGTAGAAATAAAGGGTAAGAAATAAAACCAACAGGTTAGACTCAGTGACAGTCTTTGTAATTGTCCAGCCTCAGACTAGCCTTGGTAAAACACTAAAAAAAGAATCTCTCTATCCTCTCTTATGGAGAATTAATCATTATTGTGAATTTTAATCATTTGTTTAATTTTTGCTTTTAATGATGAATTAAAAATTTTTATCTAAAATTGCTGTTTGTACTAGACACACTGCATAAACTAGATAGTCTGTCTGCAAGTGCCCCAAGTTGAGAAATTCGAACTTGGAGATTGAAGAGAACATTTAAAAAATAACTAAAACATTTTCGAACTTTCCAGGAATTGTCCTGTGCCTCAGAAACCATGTGATACTTTACCATGATTTGAAAACCATTTTCTGCAGCTCATGGAGAGAGAATGACCGAGGCAACGATGAAAGCCCCCGAACAGCTCATGTGTGGTTTCTTTTGCCTTTGTGTCTGGTGTTGTGATTGCTGTTGGAGAGCTTTTCTCTCTTTAGCAACACAGAATTGATTTTCTAAATGAAATGCATCACAGAAAAAGTGTCTAGTGAATAATTTTAATAACAATTTATGGAGCTATCATGGGACAAGCAGTCCTCTAACACTTGTTTGCCCTTGAGATTTAGAAGAAATCATATCTCTAGTGCTCATAATAAGGAGCTAATTTAACTGAGTTCAAGTTAGCTGTGAACAAATGGATTAACAAGCACCTTATTAAAATTTTAATTTACATTTCATTTATCACATTTAATAGAATCAACTTTGTTGTTTCAGGGAGGGGAAAAGCATTAATTTCCAAGCATAACTTTAGGTACCATTAATTTCAAATGTTTTTATTGTTGGTTTTCATAGTTACCATAATTAGGTACCCTCTACAGCATGGAAATAGAAGACCCATAACATAAAATTTTGTTGTTAAAGACCATTTAATTGTTCAACAAATTAAAAACATTTATATTTATATAGCTTTTGAATTTTCTTTCCACTGTAGAATGTTTAATTAAGGTAATTTAAGATCTTTGGTCCTTTTAGGATATAATTTATGTAGTTATATATTTCTATGTCTGGAGGAATAGTCTGGATTTCCAATGATAATGTTTTGACTTAGGGCTTTATTTCTCATGCTACTATTTTTCCCTTTGTCTTTAAAGTATTTCTGTTATTTGCATATGACAGTATATGTTCACATTTGTTAACAAAGATTCATGCATTTTATTGATAATAAAAGAAAACTGCTATATGATCAGGAAAAAAATGATTTTTGTATGATTGTATTTACTATAATATCATCAAACGAGAGACTGATGACAAAAATGTTGGAATACACAAATATTAATTTTAACAATGAAAAAGACTTAAAATCATTTGTGCATATTAAAAGCCTTTTATTCAGCCTTGCCTCTAAAGCAAGTCAGCTGATTAGTTGAACAGGAGTGAAAGGATGTTTTTACCTTTTGCTTTTGATTTGTCTTTAAAATTGATTTATACTTATAATCCTTGAACTTTGCTGGCTCTTATGAAATAATTGATGACCTTGATCCAGTTTTACAATGGCAATCATAAGGATTTGATATACTTGAAGTAACAGCTTTAATTACCTTATAGATTTCTGAATAAGGAAAAATAAGTATATTTGAAGGGCTTGTATTCTGTTTTCAGAAGTAGTATCCTGTCAAGATATTTTTCAGATTATATCATCAACATAGTAAAAAGTAACATTTCCTTAAAGTGAGAGAAGTGATCTAATTTTAATGACAGTTCGTGTGAATGTCAGGCACCCAGATATAGTTTAGAATGCTTAGTAATTACAGCAATCTTTCTTCTCTTTTATTAATTATTTCAAGAAAAAGAAGTAAAAGCTTGAAGAATGGGCACAAAAGGCTGTTATATTGGATCTTTTTTGTAAAGCAAATAGCTTTCAAATCATTCCATTAACTGTCATCAGAGAACAAAAAGAATTAATCAAAAGTGACACCAATTTCAAGGGCCTGCCAAAATCTCAGGAGAAAAACAATACCATCATAAAAAAAAAGAGAAATTAAAGAGTACTGCCCTTGATTCCATAAAGAGATTTCACTTCTTTCCCTTGTGCAACCACATTTGTGCTTTAGAAGATTATATAGAAAATGTATGTTTTGAATTCTAGTGCATTTATTGCAAGTGCACTACTTAAAGTGAATCAATACATTCTTTGATAACTGTTTTTTTTTTGTTGTTTTATTCTTTTTATTGGACAATTAGTATCTTTGTTATCTTTATATCTTTGTTAGCTTATTTTCTTGATTTTGACTAATTTTTTAGCATGCTATTTGAAATTGTTAGAATCTTGAATGGAATGGCAGAGAATCACAATAGATAATTAAAGCATACATTGTTTGAAAACTAAAAGTAAGATAAAAGTGAGTGAGTGAGTGAAGTCACTCAGTCGTGTCCGACTCTTTGTGACTCCATGGACTGTAGCCCACCAGGCTTCTCCATCCATGGGGTTTTCCAGGCAAGAATACTGGAGTGGGTTGCCATTTCCTTCTTCAGGGGATCTTTCCCACCCAGGGATCGAACCCAGGTCTCCTGAATTGAAGGCAGACACTTTACCCTCTGAGCCAACTAAAAGTAAGATAAAAGTAGGGAAGGACATATGGAAAAAAGGTATTTTTGTTGAGCTTTAAAATGGAAATTCCTGGTGGCTCAGGTGGTAAAGAATCTGCCTGCAATGCAGGAGATCTGGGTTCTATCCCTGGGTTGGAAAGATACCCTGGAGAAGGAAATGGCAACTCACTTGCCATTTGCATGGAGTATTCTTGCATGGAGAATTCTATGAAGAGAGGAGCCTGGTGGGCTATAGTCCATGGGTTCACAAAGAGTTGGAAACGATTGAGTAACTAACACTTTTAAAATGGAAATATCCAAGAGTTTCTAATTCAGGATCATTTATTGCATAGTTGCTTTTAAGTACCTGCTAAAAAGAAAAGACTTAATGTTTAGTTGGAGTATTTCAAACCTGCATGTATTCCAGTATTGGTTAATACTGGTAACTGGTAACTCTGTGATGTACGTGCCTGCGTGCTCAGTTGCTGAGTCCTCTCAACTCTGCGGGATCCCTTGGATCCCAGCCCTCCAGGATCCTCTGTCCATGTAATTTTCCAGACAAAAGTGCTGGAGCGGGTTGCCATTTTCTGCTCCAGGGGATCTTCTTGCCTCAGGAATTGAACCCATGTCCCCTGCATCTCCTACATTGGTAGGCAGATTCTTTACCACTGAGCCACCTGTGATGTGCATAGGGGTAAATATTACTTCTATGTTTTACTAAAGTTAAGCAAGGCTCAGAGTGTTGAGATTACCAAGATAAGAATTGGCTAAAGGGGGCAGTTAGTCCTAGATCTCTAATTATTTCTTCAATACTCTTCTCACTACACTACAGCTCCTATCTTCATATGTTCTCTGCAAAGCACCCTAAGTCTCAAACTTCAATAAGATGTGAACAGGAGAAACACATTAAAGCTAATTCCTTCTTTCTAATTGTTCACTTGGGAACCATCAGAGAACAAAACAAAAGTACCTACCTCTGTGACACAGCAGAGGAAGACAGAAAATGAGTAATAAAAACAATAAATAAATTAACAAATGAATGAGTGAATTAATAAATAGACAAATAAATAGAATTTGTTAAAAAATAATAAGTTCTATAGAAACAAAGCAGATCAGGGGTTGGCGCACGGGGGGTGCTGGGTGGAGGTGTTAGACTGCCCTCTTTGAAGTTTCTTTTTTCTTTTGTTTAAGAAGGTGTGTCACAATCTCTACATGCCTCATTATAATGTACATAATAACTGCACGTGTGTGTGTGTTAAGTCACTTCAGTTGTATCAGACTCTTTGTGACCCTATGGACTGTAACCTGTCAGGCTCCTCTGTCCTCACCTTGGAAGTCCACATAATAAATATTAAATATAACAATTTAAAAATAGATTCTGTAAATTATATATGTATGTGTATATATTTACACACACACACATACACACACACGTTTGATCACTTTTCAGATTCTGAATTTGTGAATTTACCTACTTGCTAAAATTAAACCTCAAGTCAATACTCAAGGTACTTTATTGATCACTCACAGATATGCACATGTGCAGAGTAGAAAAACATTTGAGTCACCGGATGTGCATGCTCCCAACTGAACAAGGAAATGCTGCTTTCTTATTTCAGATCTCAGTCTAGAAACAAGTGGCCTCTTCACAGTATATTTAGTGTCACCTTTTTACAACTTTGTCTTTTTGTTTTTTGATAATGTTGCTGCTTAAAGTGGACTCCAAGCAATGTGATGAGATTTGTGTAGTATTCCTAGATGCAAGACATTATATTGTGCTCAATGGATAAAATAGGTGTGTTAGATTAGCTTCATTCAGACATGAGTTGTAATGCTGTTGACTGTGAGCTTTATATTAATGCACCAATGATATATATTAAATGATGTCTTGAAGCACAAACACATAAAACAAGGTTATGTATTGATAGGTTGATCAAGATGTTGTGACTAGAGGATCTTAGGAATCTAATCCTGTGCTTTCCCTAGGGGAAATGATTCAGTGCTTGCTAATTTAAATTTTATATTGACTTTATGGAACATAACTTCTGTGAATAATTAAAATAACTATATAAGATTATATAATTATTATATATATTTTATGATATATACTTGATATGTATACATTTATATGATATATATTTGATATATATTAAAATTAAAATTCTAATTGCAAGTAATTCTAACTTTCACCAATAAATCTGATTATTTTTCATGTTTGTTATTTTAGTATTATTCTATACAATGTAAGAGCTTAAAAATCATTTTCTTGAGGAATTACTCAAGAAATTCTGTTTGAGATTTCTCAATTTGATTCTGTTTTCTGAGAAATTATTTTAGAGCTCCTTGAAAATATTCTATGACCTAGGATCTTACACTTGATTTGTGGCTCACTTCAATATCTTCCTTATAACACTTTGCTCATTTCTGTATTTTTCTTCCTGATTTTCTCTTCATGCTTCAATCTGGATATTTTCTATTGATCTATCTCTTAGTTTACTAACCTTTTCTTATACTGTATCTAATCTACTGTTAAATTTATTAGTGCATAATTTCAGTTTTTATATTTTCTTTTGTAGAATTTCCATGAGATTCTTTTTTATAGATTTTAGTTCTGTTTGAATAGATGTTGCAATGAGTTCTTGAATATACAAAATTAAACTCAGAACTGACTATGTGGTAGAAAGTTAAGTTGTTCTGTCTAATACAGTGAAATAGTTTGGAAACAGAGAGGTAAAAGACAAAGAGAGATTATTGAGAGTAAGAGTGTGTTCAGAGCAATATGGTGAAGGATTGGACAGAAAGGTAATCAATGAGAAATGTACTATGATTATCTGCCTCTCCCCTCACTGCCACACACACACATATTAATACATACCATACACACACCACCACCCCCCCCACACACAAAAATTACCTATATCTTCTGCTAAGATTATTGCTCACACATGCTCTGGTGAATTACTTTGAGTAAGGGAAATCAAGAAAAAAAAAAAAACAGCTATGTTCACATCAAAAGCAGTGAGATTAAAATCATTGAAGAGTATGAAATACAGGTAAGATTAAGAAATTTGGAGCCAACCTAACTCCCTAAGAATTCGCAGAAATCTTATGTTAAGGCGTTGGGCTTCCTTTGTAAAATGTGATAAGGCTCACCAAGCTGATATGTTAGGCTTCCCCAGGTGCTCAGTTGTAAAGAATCTGCCTGCAAAGCAGGAAACCTGTGTTGGATGCCTGGGGAGGGAAGATGCCCTGGAGAGGGAAATGGCAACCCACTCCAGTACTCTTGCCTGGAGAATCCTATGAACAGAGGAGCCGGGCAGGCTATAGTCCATGGGATCACAGTCAGACATTTCTGAGTGACTAACTTTCACTTTCTGTTCAAGTTGATATCAAAAATATAACTAATTAAAGCATAGGGCAGCTTGCAGAAGTTTTTTCAGGAAGAATTACTGCATGAAGTCAAGGATGGATCTATGTGTAACAAAAAATATCTTTGAAGGAAGGCACTCACAAAGGTAGGAGGGTAACAAGATTGATAGTGTCTAACAGTCAAAGCAACAGCCTGTCTCAAGGAGAAAGGAGTGGTCAACAACATCACATATAATTACTAAGTAAGATCAGTTCAATTCAGTTGCTCAGTCCTTTCCGACTCTGTGACCCTACGAATTGCAGCACACCAGGCCTCCCTGTCCATCACAAACTCCCGGAGTTTACTCAAACACATGTCCATCGAGTCGGTGATGCCATCCAGTTATCTCATCATTAAGTAAGATAAGACTGGATAAATATATTCTTTTTTTAGGTTACTTAAGTCACATCATGGAGAAGGCAATGGCACCCCACTCCAGTCCTCTTGCCTGGAAAATCCTATGGATGGAGGAGCCTGGTAGCCTGCAGTCCATGGGGTCGCTAAGAGTCGGACACGACTGAGCAACTTTACTTTCCCTTTTCACTTTCATGAATTGGAGAAGGCAATGGCAACCCACTCCAGTGTTCTTGCCTGGAGAATCCCAGGGACGGGGGATCCTGGTGGGCTGCCGTCTATGGGGTCGCACAGAGTCGGACCTGATGGAAGTGACTTAGCAGCAGCAGCAGCAGCAAGTCACATGAAGCTTTAACAAGAACAATTTGAGCCAGTAGCTATGGTACTAGATGCCAGAAAGTAGTGGGCAGAAGCATAAACTGCAAATAATAAATGCAGTAAGCACTTTGTAGTTTTCCAAGAAGCTTTTCAATAAAGTAAGGAGGGTAAAAAGAGTGACAGATAGAGGACGGTTGTAAAATGTACTGACAAGAAAGGGCCAGAAGAAAGAGAGAGAAATTAAGCCTAAACCGGAACACTCCTTTTATATATTTTTTCTGGTAAATGTGAGACAGACTCTTTAATTACTCAATGAAATCTCTTCACTTCTAGAAAAATGCTTATTAGATGTACTTACAAAAATTTTCATGCCATTTAAGGGATTTACTGGTGTTCTGACAGGGTAATTGGTTCTAGGTTAAGACCTTTCGCACCAAAGAGAGGGAAAATGAATGATGGACCAAGGTTCTTGAGACAGAAAGAATGCGTTCAAGAACAAAGATGAGGCATGTCTTGAAACTGATGGAGTTACCATAATTATCTTCTTTTAACATTAGTGCTTTCAGAGACAATAAAGGGATGGCTCTTACTTTACATGCATTGGCTTTGTGTGTGTGTGTGTGTGTGCACTGACTTTCTGAATAGTTCAGCAAGATTCTAAGTCCACTCTATCAGTGGAAAGATGAGAGGCTGATTTGAACTTTTTTCCAATCAAAAGAGCATAAAGTTTCTTTATGGAATTCCTCAAACCTGTTATCAGTCTGGTCGCTATCCTAATCAGAGACAGTCCTTTTTCTGTGCTTCAAGGGTGATCTGTACCTGCCTCATTCAGTTCAGTTCAGTTCAGTGGCTCAGTTGTGTCTGACTCTTTGTGACCCCATGAATTGCAGCACGCCAGGCCTCCCTGTCCATCACAAACTCCCGGAGTTTACTCAAACTCATGCCCATTGAGTCGGTGATGCCATCCAACCATCTCACCCTCTGTCGTCCCCTTCTCCTCCTGCCCCCAATCCCTCCCAGCATCAGGGTCTTTTCCAATGAGTCAACTCTTCGCATGAGGTGGCCAAAGTATTGGAGTTTCAGCTTCAGCATCAGTCTGTCCAATGAACACCCAGGACTTATCTCCTTTAGGATGGACTGGTTGGATCTCCTTGCAGTCCAAGGGACTCTCAAGAATCTTCTCTAACACCACAGTTCAAAAGCATCAATTTTTTGTCACTCAGCTTTCTTCACAGTCCAACTCTCACATCCATACATGATCACTGGAAAAACCATAGCCTTGACCAGACGGACCTTTGTTGGCAAAGTAATGCCTCTGCTTTTTAATATGCTATCTAGGTTGGTCATAACCAGATATCAATTAATCATCAGTTTTGACCTTTGCAAATTATCTATTTATTTATATCCCTGCCTCATGCTATTAAAGAGAAGTGTGTGCTAAGTTGCTTCAGTCGTGTCTGACTCTTTGTGATCCTATGGTCTATAACTTGCCAGGCTCCTCTGTCCATGGAATTCTTCAGGCAAGAACACTGGAGTGGGTTGCCATACCCTCCTCCAGGGGATTTTCCCAACTCAGGGATTTTACCTGGGTCTCTTATGTCTTGTGCATTAGCAGGCAGATTCTTTATTACTAGCACCACCCGGGAAGCTCTAATACAGAGGCAGATGGATTAAAATCACCACATTATGTTGTAATTGCTTGCCTCTGTCTGACCAATTGTTGACAGTAGAGGTCTTTGTCACAGTTTTTTCCTCAGTTGCTAAATGTGTACTGTATAAACGAGTTAAATTATTTTTCAAGTGGCAATGTAGTGAGCACAATGAGAAATCCGATATATATATAAGTGATTTCTAGGAAACCCACAGACTGACTCTGAGTAACCATTATCAGCTGAAACGTAGTGCTTGCTCTTAGTATTTCCATATGAAAATGCAAACAAGGGTATAGACTGATTAACCCCCAATACTGAATTCTAACTCTTGTAGGTATGATTTGTATTAATTAATAAAAGTAATAATGAAATAACCACTATCTTAAGTACCAACCCTGTGTAGATACTTATGTGCATATGTTCATATATGTGTGTGTGTGTATACACACATGTGGAAGATTGAAGCTGCAAAAAGAATATGTACCTTGTTTAAAGACATAGAACTTGAAAGTGGAGAAGTAGAAATAGATCAAAACTCCCACTCTTCCTTGAAAATTCTATATCCATAACTCTCATGAATATGCTAAAGGAGCAAGTATCTTTTCTGATTGGTGCCTAAGTCAGGAAAAATTATTGTCCTTCTAGAGAAATACTTTAAGTCAGTTTTCTAGTACATTATTTTAGAATTAGAAGAACTTGAGTCAGGGAACAGACCCTCTTTAATACTACAGATCCCCTTTCCTTAGGACATATGATCTATAATACATTTTGATGTGGTTATTGGTGAGTTATCATGTTAAGAGACCCACTCAATTAAAATGTCATTCAAACCAGTCAGTTTCTCTTGACCACTTGATTCTGCAGAAAATATGAAGGATCTGAGATTTTATTCTGCTTGGAAACTAAGAATGTGGCTTGTGGCACTGTTATGCAGGCTAACAGAAGACACAAACTCCAAGGTCAGAGAAAAAGACCGTAATTGTTCCTGGCACATCAGTGAGCAGAATGGATACTGGCATATTTGCACCAGTTTTCCTTGGCTTCTACTTCTATTGTGCAATGCGAATGGGCCCAGATGGATGCCTGTATGTACAGTATATGTTACTGGACTCAGAGAGGTACCCTGAGTTTAGGGAACCTGAATCTTTATAATGGGGAGTCAAATGGGCCTTCTGGAGGGAGACACATCTCTACCTGTCCAGACTGCAAGCAAGGCTGTCTTTTGTTTTGAAGGGAGACACTATATTTTCTAAGGCTGCTTGCCTTGAAAAAATAGGCTGGAACAAAGGGTAGTCAGTGACTTGAAATGAACGTCAATGTCTCATTTCACAAGATGGGCAGAAATGTGGGAAACTACTCCTGGAGAATTATCTTTCAACAGGCTCTAAAAATTCATCTTTCTTTACAGACTTGGACATTTTGCTGGGAGCTGTTTCCATTTTAATTGTTCAGTACACTATGCCAGTTAGTCAGCATCCTAGCTTAGGAAAACGCATTTTGATCTTATTAGGCTGTGGGTATGATTATCATATGAATCATAAATGATGGTATGATAGGCTCACCACCTTAAAGCAAGAGCAGCTCTTATTTTCTTCAATTACATATAATTACTCTTGGAAAATTGTATGAAAAGACTCATTTTACACTGGTGTGTCACTTAATTACACATCAGGAGTGACGTGAAAAACTCAAAATATTCTATAAAATTTCTTAGAAAAAAAGAACTGAAACATTTCTCACTCCAGTATTAACCAAAATTAAAAGTTTTAAGATCATCAAGTTTCTTGCATATAAACTGAGGTTTCTATTACTCTCTCAAACTGAGTAGTAACCAAGCCTTGCTAGAACTTTCAGTTTTGAACCTGGGGAGGTTGTAGGAGGCCCGAGGGTCTGTCGTTTACTCTACTCCAGACTGTCTGCATGCTCTCTTCCTTTTATGGTTCCTGTGGGTTTGTCCAGCCCATTTCATCTCCTGACACTTTTTAAAAAAAAATACAAGCCTAATTGCAGAATGTAGTGTCGTCTCCCTTACTTTTCTCTTCGTAGCTACTTTGGGAAACAAAGGCCAGGATGCTTTTCTGTTGGAGTATTTTAATGATAGTCACTGTGGAGAAAGCAACTGAGATGAACTGCATTCAAATAAGGTAGTGGCAAATTGGCAGATATCAGATAAAGTCCTTCTTGTGTAAGAATCTTTCAAAGGCTTTCCATTTCTACACGAAGTCCAAACACCCTAGCCAAAATAGCTTGCCCATCATCTTATCCCTACTTCACTTTCTATCCTAGTACTGCTCATCACTCAGCACTTGTGGTGCTGTTGCATATTCCACAATGTTTCTGGTCAAAGTTTTCCCTGTATTCATACTTTCCCATCCTTCTGTTCAGTTCAGTTTAGGAGCTCGGTTATATCTGACTCTTTGAGACTCGATGGACTGCAGCACGCCAGGCCTCCCTGTCTATCACCAACTCCCAGAGTTTACTCAATCTCATGTCCGTTGAGTTGGTGATGCCATCCAACCATCTCATCCTCTGTAGTCCCCTTCTCCTCCCACCTTCAATCTTTCCCAGCATCAAGTTCTTTCAAATGAGTCGATTCTTCACATCAGGTAGCCAAAGTATTGGAGTTTCAGCTTCAGCATCAGTCTTTCCAATGAATATTCAGGACTGATTTCCTTTAGGATGGACTGGTTGGATCTCCTTGCAGTCCAAGGGACTCTCAAGAGTCTTCTCCAACACCGCAGTTCAAAAGCATCAATTCTTCAGCACTCAGCTGTCTTTATAGTCCAACTCTCACATCCGTACATGACTATTGGAAAAACCATAGCCTTGACTAGATGGGCTTTGTTGGCAAAGTCATGTCTCTGCTTTTTAATATACTGTATAAGTTGGTCATAAGTTTTCTTCCAAGGATTAAACGTCTTTTAATTTCATGGCTGCAGTTACCATCTGCAGTGATTTTGGAGCCCCCCCAAAAATAAAGTCTGCCACTGTTTCCACTGTTTCCCATCCTTAGGAGTTTTCTTTTCCTCCTATATTTGCCTTATTCTTTCTCTTTTTTAAAACTCTGCATTCAGAAGCTTTTTGAATGATCTCCAGGAAGCTTTCTCTGACTTTAAGAGATACACTCATAATATACCATGCATATTTTTATAATGTGCTTAACCCAATTAAAATAATATATAATTATAAAATTACATATCTATATCTATATATCTTTATCTATGTTGTTGTTCTGTTGTTGAGTTATGTCTGACTCTTTGGACGCCATGGACTGCAACACGTCAGAGTGCTCTGTCCTCTACTCTCTCCTGGAGTTTGCGCAAATTCATGTCCCTTGAGTTGGTGATGCTATCTAACCATTTCATCCTCTGCTGCCCCGTTCTCCTTTTGCCTTCAGTCTTTCCCAGTAGCAGGGTGTGTGTGTGTGTGTGCTCACTCATATCTGACTTTTTGTGAGCCCATGGACTATAACCCACCAGGCTCCTCTGACCATGGGATTTCCCAGTCAAGAATCCTGGAGACGGTTGCCATTTCCTCCTTCAAGGTTTTATCTATCTCGATCTCTCTTACTTCTAAACTGTGTCAGTGAGGACAAACATTTCCCCAGGACACATGGTAGGCATTCAATCTTTGTTGAATGAATGAGTAAACTCTTCTTTCCAGGCTCACCCCTGCTGGTCCCAGTCTCACGCTGTATAGTCCTTCCCACCCTAGCAATTCATTTGTTGTCTTTGCACTCCTTACTATACTTTCACCTATGCTCTTCCCTTCTCAGAATGGCAAGCTTTGAATAAGCCCAACTCCTTCCATTATGCTTTTGTTGATAAACTGCCACCTCCACCTCTGGTAGACTGAAAGGATGCTGTCAATGAATCCTGTATAGATAACTTCTATGGTCACATGTAAAATATTTTTAACACATTATTTATTTTATGTCTTTCACTACTTAAGTTCAAAGCCTTTGACAATAAAGACAGTATAGTAATTACTTTTGTCAGTCCAGAACCTAGCAAAATGCTAGGTTTGTTAAATGATAGTTTGTTCAATGAATAAATTGATTATTCAGTAAATGAAACTCTTTACCTACAACATTTGACTTCCAAGCTGATCCAGTAACGGAAGCTCATGCCTTCTGCTATCCACTTTTGTAATATTGAGGGTGGCATTTTTTATCTTTGTTGCTTTTTATCTTTGACTTTTCCCCTCTCCCTTGAAGAAGTAATGAAGGCAGGTTAGACATATCTTTTCTTTCAAATAGAACATATGTGTTTCTGAAGAACTCTTGACTAGTTAGCTCCTCATTATCCTGGCTGTTAACCAGCTAACATATTCTAATCTCTAGCTAGGCTTTTTTTCTTTTAAACAAAAACATGTTTGCATTTAAAGTGTCTTGGATAAAAAATATTTACTTGAGAAGAGTGCTTGAAGAAAGTTTCCTAGACATTTGGTCAAAACAGTTCATTCAGGAATAATGGCATACTTTTTGAACAACCACTCTGAGCTGGGCAAATCCTGCTAAATAGAAATCAAATGAAGACATAAGATTTGACTGGATAAAAGCTGAGTAAGGATTATATTAGAGTCATTTTTCATAATATGCTAGGTTTTCTGACTACTTAGGAATACAAGAGAAGAATATATGGTAATATGTAATAAATATTTATTTAAAATACAAAGACATTCTCACTATGTTTTAGGAAACACAGAGAACACAATGTCAATTTAATAGTCACCTTGACAAAATATTTAGAAAACCAGAGGTTGGAGGAGATACAGATACAACATTCATAAGTTAGACTTGTAGATCTGGTGGCTAGCTGCAAATATATACATATATGAAAGTGAAAGTGTTAGTCATTCAGTGATTTCCAACTCCTTGAGACCCCACTGACTATAGCCCACCAGGCTCCTCTGTCCATGGAATTCTCCAGGCAAGAATACTGGTGGAGTGGGTAACCATTCTTTTCTCCAGGGGATCTTCCTAACCCGGGGATGGAACCAGTGTCTCCTGCTTTATAGGAGACTCATATATATATATATATATATATATATGTGTGTGTGTGTGTGTGTGTGTGTGTGTGTGTGTGTGTATGTGTGTGTGTGTATAAAATATATATGTATATATTTAATAATTATTCAATGCAAACTCATTTTTGTAAAACACAATTGTAGGTATCATAGTGTGTAGAAAACTAAAGAAAATATGCTCCCTGCACTCAAAAAGTTATTATTTTGGGGAAGAGGGTGAGAGTAACTTTCTTCTCAGGTTTAAAGGGATTAATTTATAACGGAGACCAAGGACATTTTTGTAGCATGACAGATGCCGTAGTTGAGTTAAGAAGATCTAATGATAATTAATGCACTTCCCTGGTAGTTCAGTTGGTAAGGAATCAGCCTGCTCTGAAGGAGACCCTGGTTTGATTCCTGGATAAGGGATAGGCTACCCACTTCAGTATTCTTGGACTTCCCTTGTGGCTCAGTTGGTAAAGAAACCACCTGCAATGTGGGAGACCTGGGTTCCATCCTTGGGTTGGGGAGATCCCCTGGAGAAGGGAAAGCCTACCCATTCCAGTATTCTGGCCTGGAGAATTCCATGGACTCTATAGTCCATGGGTTCACAAAGAGTTGGACATGACTGAGCAACTTTCACTTCACTTCAATCATAATTAATTGCAACAAGTTATTAATTGCTCTATAGTTAGCTTTGAAAGCACATCCACCTAAAACCAAAACCAGTTCATTTACTGAGTTTATGATTAACCTCTCCAAAACTTTATTCTCTATCTTGTTCTCTCTGACCTCAATCCTGTGCTAACTGAGCTCTAATCAACCAGAGTCAGATGACTAAAATTGCTGTTATTGATAACATTGTTAATGTACTAAATTTGCTGTGAGGCATATCATCATTAGTGTACAAACTCAGGTTATTTCTCCAGGGCAAGAGGAGTTAACATACCTTCAAGCCACAGACCACCTGGCTGAGAATTATAAGCCAGAGACAGCTTGACACCTGAAACTATGATTAAGAAATGTCAGGAGTGTCATAAGATGATGACTAGTCACAGCTTCTTTGTTCTTCCCTGTTCATAAGACCGCCTAACTCAAAGACCAAGTGGGAGTTTTCTGAGGCTTATCTTCCAGTCTCTGCTTTGTGTCCTACAATAAACCATTACTTTGCTACAAACCCACTATCAGTGTTTGGCTTTCTGCTGCACTGTTACCCAAGCTCATATTTGGTTATAGTTTCTGACACCAATAGACTTGCTTGGGATGGGTAGGTCACCAGATAATGCTGAAGGATGGACTGAAACATGTGGGCATGCAGGGGACTTTAGCCAAACTAATTTTTTAAAAATAACTGTTCAACATTTGTTCATAAGAAATGCTGAATAAAATACTGAAGGAATGCATCCTGTAGGGAGAAATCTAGAGAGAAGATCATCTGTAACAGTATTCAATGCTTTTCCTTTTACCTCCCCTTTTTATTTTTAGCTCTGGCTGAATTGTGTTTCCCACACAAACAGCAAGTCAGAATTACAAAGTGATTCATGGCTACCATGTTACTTGGGCATGCTCTTTATTTGGTAAGAGCTGTTGCACACCAGATCGTGCGTTTGTGCGTGCTGAGTTGCTTTCCTTGTCTCTGACTCTGCGACCCCATGGGACTGTAGCCCTCCAGGCTTCTTTGCCCATGGGATTGCCCAGGAAAGAATACTGAAGTGAGCTGCCATTTTCTCCTTCAGGGGTTCTTTCTGACCCAGGGATGGAACCTGTGTCTCTTGCGTCTCCTGCATTGCAGGTGGATTCTTTACCCACTGAGCCACTGGGAAGCACTGTTGCATACCAGCTTGGTTCAGTTGCTCAGTTGTGTCCAGCTGTTTGTGACCCCATGGATTGCAGCATGCCAGGCTTCCATGTCCATCACCAATTCCTGGAGCTTGCTCAAACTCAAGTCCATCAAGTCAATGATGCCATCCAACCATCTCATTCTCTGTTGTCCCCTTCTCCTGCCTTCAATCCTTCCCAGCATCAGGGTCTTTTCCAATGAGTCAGTTCTTCACATCAGGTGGCCAAAGAATTGGAGTTTCAGCTTTAGCATTAGTCTTTCCAATGAATATCCAGGGCTGATTTCCTTTAGAATTGACTGGTTTGATCTCTGTGCCGTCCAAGGGACTCTCAAGAGTCTTCTCCAACACCATAATTCAAAAGCATCAATTCTTCGGCACTCAGCTTTCTTTATGGTCCAACTCTCACATCCATACATGACTACTGGAAAAACCATAGCTTTGACTAGATGAACTTTTGTTGGCAAGGAAATGTCTCAGCTTTTTAATATGCTGTCTAGGTTGGTCAGGGCTTTTCTTCCAAGGAGCAAGCGTCTTTTAATTTGATGGCTGAAATCACCATCTTCAGTGTTTTTGGAGCCCAAGAAAATTAAGTCTGTCACTGTTTCCATTATTTCTCCATATATTTGTGATCAAGTGATGGGACCAGATACCATGATCATAGTTTTTTGAATGTTGAGTTTTAAGCCATCTTTTTCACTCTTCTCTTTTACTTTCATCAAGAAGTTCTTTAGTAGCTCTTTGCTTTCTGTCATAAGGGTGGTATCATCTGCATGTCTGAGGTTATTTATATTTCTCCTGGCAATCCTGATTCTAGCTTGTGTTTCATCCAGCCTGGCACTTTGTCTGATGTACTCTGCATATAAACTGAATAAGCAGGGTAACAATATATAGCCTTGATATACTCCTTCCCAATTTTGAACCAGTCTGTTGTTCCATGTCCAGTTCTAACTGTTGCTTCTTGACCTGCATACAGATTTCTCAGGAGGCAGGTAAGGTGGTCTGGTATTCCCATCTCTTTAAGAATTTTCCACAGTTTGTTGTGATCCACACAGTCAAAGGCTTTGGCATAGTCAATAAAGCACACCAGAGAAAGCTCTAATTCACTGTATTGCACACCAGAGAAGCCTCTAATTCAAAAAGATACCTACACCTCAATGTTTATAGCTACACTATTTATAACAGCTAAGACATAGACCTACCTGTCCATTGACAGATGAATGGATAAAGAAAATGCTTATAGATATATACGCACACACACAATGGATACTACTCAGTCATAATTAAGGATGCCAACTTGCAGTAACATGGATGGACCTAGAGATTATCACAGTAAGTGAATTAGGTCAGATAAAAACAAACATCATATAATCTCACTTATATGTAGAATATAAAATATGACACAAATGAATTTATTTATGAAGCAGAAACAGACTCATGGACATAAAAAACAAGCTTATGGTTACCAAAGGGGACTAGGGGGTTGGGGAGGGATAAATTAGGAGTTTGGGATTAGCAGATATAAATTACTAGTTATAAAATAGATAAACAACAAAGTCATACTGTATAATGCAGGGAACTATATTCAATATTCTGTAATAAACAATGGGACTTCCCTGGTGGCTCAGAGGGTAAAGCGTCTGCTTTCAATGCAGGAGACCTGGATTCGATCCCTGGGTGGGGAAGTTCCCCTGGAGAAGGAAATGGCAACCCACTCCAGTATTCTTGCCTGGAAAACCCAATGGATGGAGAAGCCTGGTGGGCTACAGTCCATAGACTCACAATAATGGAAATGAATATGATATATATATATATATATTAAATGCATATATATAACTGAATCACTTTGTTTTATTCCAGAAGCTAACATAACATAAATCAAGTGTATTTTTTTAAAAAAGAAAGAGTTGTTGCAAACCATTTCTGCTCCCAGGAACTTAGCAAAGTATTACCTTGCAACTATAAATGGTACTTTTGCTGAAATTCTTATTAAATTTCTTTCATCCTTAATTCTGGACTTCAGAAAATGTGTTTGTTGGAATAAGTCTTGACCAGGAAAACTGTCTTATTGGAATTGACTCCACTCATTGATAAATGAATTTTGTATTTGAATACTCATCACTTTGCTGACAAAGGTCTGTATAGTCAAAGCTATGGTTTTTCCAGTTGTCATGCACAGATGTGAGAGTTGGATCATAAAGAAGCTGAAGAATTGCTGCTTTTGAACTGTGGGGCTGAAGAGGATTCTTGACAGTCCCTTGGACTGCAACAAGATCAAACCAGTCAATCCTAAAGGAAATCAACTCTGAATATTCATTGGAAGAACTGATGCTGAAGCTGTAGCTCCAATACTTTGGCCACCTGATGTGAAGAGCCGACTTACTGGAAAAGACCTTGATGCTGGGAAAGATTGAGGGCAGAAGGAGAAGGGGGTGGCAGAGGATGAGATGGTTGGATGGCATTATCAACTCAATGGGCATGAGTTTGAGCAAACTCTGGGAGATAGTGAAGTACAGGGAAGCCTGACATGCTGCAGTTGATGAAGTCACAAGAGTTGAACAGAACTAAGCGACTGAGCAACAGTAGACTCATGGAGAGGAGTGTCACTCAATTTTGTCCAGCTTCTAGCTGTTGCAAATCTTGTTTAGCTCTATTTCTGCTGTTGCACACTTGTGTAAGAGGGCACCACTAACCAGAGGAGTATGTTTTAGTACACAGGCTTATTTTGAATATAAAAGGTGGCTGAAAATTTAATCAACTGTGCAAGTGCATAGGTGAGCGGCATGAACATTGGTTAAGTCTTAGAGGAACCTCTTCACTTTGGGTCACCAGCCAAAATTTCAGGACTAACGGAAGTCTTCATCAAGCTTCACAGGTTTTTATTCAATAGGAATATGACCTGGGTCATACCAATATCTATCTATCACCTATGTATTATCTGTCTATGTCTCTCTATGTATGTGTCTATTTTATCATGTATCTGTTATCTGTTTAGCTATTTATCATCTATCTATGTAACTATTTATTATCTAGCTAGCTGGTTATCTACAAATCATCTGTAATATCTTCATTTTACTGTTAGGAAGTTGAATTATTTTGGAAATAATAAGTAACATCTAGTGATAGGATGTCAAAATTAAAGATTCTCTTCAATTCAAAACCCTATTGACAACACTGCCCTGCCCATGAAGGCATATACTACAAAAATCTCACAGTGAAATAATATCATTTTTGAAATAGACCTAAGTGATCTATGGTAAATTCTGAGGGAGTGTGGGGTCTCTTTTAAGACAGTCTTGTTGTTACCTGCTCCTCTTAGCACACTGAGTCCATCATTTGAGGTACTGAGTGGCATCTTATGGTGGAGATAGGAAGAAGGGGGTCTTCTCTCTCTAAAATGCACAAAGGTTACAATAGAGCAGAGTAGTGAGACTCTAGGGAGACGCCTTCCTTCACTTACCAAGTAAGAGTGGTTGGTTGCATAAATTTCATCAGTCAGGTAATGTGTCACTTCAAAAGTTGCTGAAAGCTTAGCCCAAATAAGAGGCAAAGGAAAAAGAAAAAAAAGTGCTGGCTATGTTTGCAAGAATGATGACTTTGAGAAACTCTGATCTGAGAGGTAAGTTTCCAAGTTTAGAGAATCTGGAGTGGGTATTGAAGGGGGAAATCACTGGAAGACATGAAACCAAGAAATAACATCTTCTACCTTACAACTGCACCTAAGACTAACTTTCTTTTTAATTAAAGAATATTAAACCCTTAGAGACTAGGTTAGAGGTCTCAAAATTAGAGATAAGTTATCTGGAGTAATTTATATAAAGTTGAATTAAAACATCCGCTGCTATTAAAGAAGTAATACCCTCTGTACTTTCTTAGAGAACAGGCTCAGTAGTCAAGGGTATAGATGTGGCCATCACATGCTTACTCATTTGTTGTACAAATTTAATGGGTTCCTACTTGATGCCAGGGACTATAGTCAGTCTAGGAGGTTCAACAGTAACAAAATACTGCTGACAACTGCTCTCATGGACCTCTGCCCTTTGAGATTAGGGTTGATTTCTTCTTCTTTTTGCTCTGTTTGAAACTCTCATTCACTAGCATTCTTGTCAATGTATCCCTCCTCATTTTCTGCCATTATTTCTATGCATCTACTATAGTCTAAACTTGCAGCAATTTCAGTATCTTTTTCTAAGCCTGATTGATTCTAGGTGTGTGGAATACCATAACAATTGCTGGTCTAGGTTGGCAGAAGGCCACCATTTCCTCCTGAAAGAAATGTTTTGTTTTTATTTTTTAATATAAGTTAAAAAAAAATTGTCTTCTTTTAAATCTTTTTTTTTTTTTTTTTTTTTTTTACAAACCCTTGTGTCCAGGGCTGACTTTCAATAGATCGCAGTGAGGGAGCTGCTCTGCTACATATGAAACTCTGACCCAAAAGCAGGTTGTCTACAAATGGTTTACCACCAGGTTTCCCATGAATGTGTGGTGAGTGATGGGACAGGGGGCAGCTGCCTTTCAAGAAATTTTTTTAAATCCCATACTTTGACATTTGTATGGGCAGGAAGGCAGAATCCATTTATGTAGATGAGAAAATATAGGCAAAAATCAAAGCAGGAAACCAAGGGATCCCTACTTGCCGACAAGTGTTGAGGACTAATCACTAAAAGCAAAAATAGTATTAAGTCCTAAAAACTAGTGTGGGGTCTTTGAATAGTCTTTAAAGTAAGTTGAGGGTGGAAACAGAAATCTGAGCTTGACTTACATCATTTTGAATATTGAGCTGGCAGCAAACCAGTAGACAGCAATTAAAACCAAAGAGAGGGGCTAACTTAAAATAACAGGTCCACAATAAATGGGGAAACTAAAGAAGGTAAAAAAGATGGCAAAATGTTAGGCTGAGGTCAATAGCAACAATTGGAATTTCTCTCTGAAAGGCAAGACGCATAAATCAGGCTTGCTACAGAGTACATTTTCAAAGTGTTATTTGGCATAAAATTCTGACCCCAGGTGTCAGCTTCAGTTTTACTCTACCTTCTTAGTACCAGTGTGTTAGTCCACTTAGGCTGTTGTAACAAAATACCGTAGATTGGGTGCTTAAAAACATACATTTGTTTTCTCATATATCTGGAGACTGGGAAATTCAAGGTCAAGATATTGGCTGATCAGCTGATTCAAGTTGTCCATGGAGGCTCTCTTATTAGTCTGCAGATTGCTGTCTTCTCTTTGTATCCTCACATGTTACAGAGAATGAGACCGAAAGACAGAGAGCCAACTCTCTGGTGTCTCTTTTCATAAGGCTCAATCCCATCATAAGGGCTCCATTCTCAAGATTTCATTAAATCTACCTACTTTCCAAAGGTCCCTTCTCCAAATACCATTCACAGTGGAGGTTAGGGTTTCAACATATGAACCGTGGGCTTTGGGATTTGCACAGTTCATTCCATAGTGTTTTACACCTGCACTTCCAAAATTCATGTCCTTCTCCTATGCAAACTGCTTTCATTTCATCCCAATATCCCCTAAAGTCTTAACTCATTCCAGCATCAACTCAAGAATCTAAAGTCACATCTACATATCATCTAAATCAGATATGAACGAGATGAGGTATGATTCATCTCGAGGTAAAATTTTTCTCCAGCTGTGAATCTATAAAATAAGACAAGTTGCACACTTCCAAAATACAATGGTGGAGCAAGCATAGGAAAGAGAGTCCCATTCCAAAAGGGAGAAATAGGAAAGGAAGAAAAGAAATGATAAGCTCTAAGAAAGTCCAAAACCTTGCAAGTTAAATTCCATCAAATTTTTAAGTTCAAGAATAATCCTCTGGTTTCAGGCTCTGCCTCCTTGACCCCTGGAGTGATGGTCCACAGTAACCAGTAAAATTAAATTTTTCACCTGCTCCACTCCGTTTCCATGTCCTGTGGAAAGGTTGAGCCCTCTCCAAGATGTTTGGGAATCTCTAAGGCTTAAACTGTCATAGTTTTTTAGAACTGTGAGCTTTCCCTCTTGGGTGAAGCAGCTTTGGTTAGCACTTATATTCAGAGAGGCTCTAGAAGTCAAGAGCCTTGGTTCTTTCTGAAGTTAAGCTAAGAAACTGACTCTAGCATGTAACATCCACAAGCATACTGTACTTCAATGAAGATTTTTGGAGTAGGTTTTAAGGAACTCATGCAACAAATGTAAAAATATTAAGTTGAACACTAGTCATTTTATTCTTTAAAAGTCCTTTCGCCAATGCAATTCAGGTGGGTTTCCACTGGCTGATTTCTGGCAGTGTCTCCATCTCTACATGTTACCCTTGTTGGCCTTCTCTGTTCTCCTTCCTCTTGAGAACAAAATAGAGCCCTCTCTTTGTAAGCTACATTTGCTTTTCTTGTCTTGAATACTGATGACACTGTTTCCCAAGCTTTCAGCTTCCACCCTCTGCTTTAATTATTTCATCAAGTTATTTTCTTAAAAACATTCCCTTCCTAGGATGAATTATAATGACAAGGGTTGAGATATATATATACATATGTATAAAATACTTTGAAGCATTATATATAACATCTATAAAATATTTTGATGGACTATATGTATTTCTTTTCCAAAATACAAAAAAATAAAGAAAAGCATGGAGAATAAATATAATCTCTGATTTTACTATTCTCAGATTATAACATTTTAACCTGCCGGTTTTATTCTTTTTTCTTATGATTATTTTGCACATCTACATATTCAGACATAACAAAATAGTATCACAATTAGCAAATTAACTGATAATTTGTTTTATCCACTTACATTTAACAGGTATCTTTCAAGGCCATTACATATCTTCTTACATCATTATTTATAATGACTACTTAGTATTTAACTGAATACAAGAATAGAGCATAGTTCACTGGTTCTCTATTACACACGTATGTTTGTTTCTAATTTTTGCTAATATAAACAACACTTTAAAATGCATTCTCAAATATATACCATTGCTCCACAGAGATCCACAATGATTTTTGAAGATAAATTCCTAGAAATGAGATAGCTACATCAAAGAATATTTGTTGCTGCCTTGAATAGTGTTGTTAAAGCCTTTTCAGGCAGCCCAGCCAGAGATAACCCACCTTATGTTTAATGGGGCCATGTCCTCTAAGCAGAAAGGGGCTCTGATGGGGTCCTGGCAGAGTGAAGCTGAGCCAAGAGTTATTTATTGTGGTCAAAAAGAGGTTAGAACTTCAACGTGAATCCTGTTTGTGGATGACCTAGGGACAGGGACAACGCATTTTTTTCATGCATGTCTACTCACAATGTATATAAATTCTCACAGACACATATATTGCTTCTTCCACCCCATCTCAAAATGCACACAGTCCTGTACCGGCACACAGCTCTTCACATTGGCCAGGACGGTGCCTCCCGGAGATGTGGTTGCTTTCAAGCAGCTAGAAGAACTCTTAAGAGTTTAAAGTTGAATTTTATTTTAGAATACCATTTGCTGTCTGAATGTTTTTGAAGTGTGCAAAAATCACCCTTTCTTCAAGTGACAAATTTAAAAGTGAATTTCTATATAGGAATGTAGCGAGGTGTTTGTGTGAAGTGGTACTAGATGAGTGTTATCATCACAGTTTCTGTAAAAGATCCTCTCAAATGAGGGAAATATTCCCCGTTGTGTCAAGTGCCCTGTGGTTGCATCACATCCTCCCTCCCACTAAAGTACCACTTAGTACGATGGGGTGCAATTAAACCAATAGAGCGCTGGTGCTCTGAAAGGTAGCTCATTTCCAAAGTGTTTCATTTACTCCTCTGGGTTACTAATGGGTGGTTTCCCCACGTAATGATGGGTAATTCAGGAGTAAGAAAATATTTTGATCTAGACTAAATGGCATAGAACTGATTCTGTTTGATTAGCATTATTTCAATTCAACTTCTCTAGAAACATAGCTTTCATTTATCATTATCTTTCCTAAGGACTAATAGAACGATAATACCCATATGTAGCATATTCTAATATTTTGTGGAGAAAATGATTTCTAGATTTTCCCCAAATGTATTTTATTCTTCTCTTGTGTTTTGCCTTTCAGCTTGAATTATAAATTCATACTGAAGTGGTTATTTCTACCATAAGTACAGTCCTAATATATTGCTGATATTTAGACATATGATTAAGAATTATAACAATAAAAATTTAGTTCCATAGAAACATTATTAAATTTTCCTTTATTGTAGATCATCCTCCTGGTAATATGTGATAGCTGGGTGATTTATGTGTTCTGAAAATTTTAAAATATTTCACTAACATTATAGCTTTTTGGGCTAGTTTTTCAGAACTTTCTAACTCTACAGATTTCATTTCTTCAATTTTTCTACCTAAAGATTGATATGAAAAGCTTTTCAATATCCTAGCCATTTTCTATTTATAATGAATTTAATGCCCCTCTTGGTTTATTAAGTCTATTTTTCCTCAATTATCTTTTCCTCAACATTGAATGTTTATAAAATTCCATCTTGTTGCTGTATTCTTATGGCTAGTACTTTACCCTGATTTATCTTTTCCCCTTTAAATTTAAATTACTGCAATGTATTGTTGCTTTAATCCTGTTTATATTCGTTTCTAGGACCTTTAAATAGCAGTTTTGGAGTTACTTTTCTTGAATTCCTATTAACTATTTCTTTCTGTTTTGCAATGGAAATTGTACATAGTGCTTTTTAAAGTTTTACACTAATGATATAATTCAGTGTACTTTAGTCATTTGCCAAACTTTCGTCTTTAACATAACCTGTTTGTGGATTATCCACCTCCCTGATGCTTCTACTTCACATTTGCAGAGTAAAACAATCTTAAGCTGTGCTGGTGGTAACCTGAGTTAGAAACAAAAACAAAACAAACACAAGACAACCATCTCTCTGTTCTCTATGTTCATAATTTTGTTTCTGATTCATAGATAGGTTCATTTGTGTCATGTGTGAATGATATCATAAGGTATTTGTCTTCTTTTGACTTACTTCACTTAATATGACAATCTCTAGTTGCATCCATGTTGCTGCAAATGGCTGGTGATTGCCAAGAGGAAGCGGGTCAGAGAAGCAATGGAACGGGAGGTTAGGGGTTAGCAACTCTATGGACCATATCCCACCAGGCTCCTCTGTCCATGTGATTCTCCAGGCAAGAATACTGGAGTGGATTTCCATGCCCTCCTCCAGGCAATCTTTCCAATCCAGGGATTGAACCCTAATCTGTTACATCTATCTGCATTGGCAGGCAAGTTCTTTATCACTAGTGCTGCCTGGGAAGCCCTAACCTGTGGTTAGTTGAATCCAAAGATACAGAACCCATGGATATTGATTTCCAACCCTATTTATTTATTTAGGTGTACTTTGTAGGCACTGGATGCTTTAAATCTGGTCACTTTTTCAATTACTAGCATACTGATCTTTTGAGATCTAAGTTTTGGTAATTTTTGAATAATTTTTAATGAATAATTAAATTCAATCTTGTATATAACTTCCTAATCATTAAAGATTACTTGATTTTTCTAAAATTTTTTCTACTCTATTTTCAGGAACAGATTCTAAGTCCTACTTTGGAATTCTAGAAGCTACACATTTAAAAAATTTGTAAAATTTCCTATATTCTTTGAAAACTCTACTCTTCCTCTGAGAAGAATCTGTATTTATCACTTCTATCACTATCATGATAACTTTAATGATCAATTATACCACCAGTAGGAGGCAAGGAGGAAGGAGAGACTTCAAGTTCAATATTTAATAATTATCGCCATGCTAACTAATTAACTAAGTCTCTGAGGGGAAATGTTATATAGATTTCCATGACAAATAAATAAAGTGAGATTCTATTACTAAGCATTGATTTGACAGAGATTCAAGACAAATTCATCTATCTATACAGATTGACAAGTATCTAAATCTATCCAATCAATACAATCCTGGTAAAGAAGAATGTGAAAATGGCAGATGGCTATCAACTACAATGCCAATACTATTGACTGTCTAATGGCCAGAAAGGAAAATAATTGCATTCATTTTATCATAAATAGAGATATTTTCAACCTCACTGAGACTGAAAATGAATAAACAAGTTAAGACATTGCTAGTAGTAGGCAGTGCAAAAGTGAAATAAAAAGTGGAAGTAGGGATGTTAAGGGGCTTTTCTGGTGGTTTAGACAGTAAAAGAATCTGCCTGCAATGCAGGAGACCTAGGTTCACCCTGGGTCAGGAAAATCCAATGGAGAAGGGAATGGCTATTCACTCCAGTATTCCTGTCTGGAAAATTCCATGGACTGAGGAGACTGGTGGGCTACAGTCCATGGGGTCGCAAAGAGTTGGACATGACTGAGTGACTAATACATACACGCACAGGGATGCCAAGAAATAAAATTATTAGATATTCAAGCATAGTCCAGGCATCACCAAAGTCATAGTTTCTTTATCAAAAAGAAGTAAACAGAAAGATATGAATTGTGTTTTAAGGTTGTGGTCTGTCATCTCTGTATTGTCAATAGAATAATGAATAAATTTATGTTACATTAACATATGAACTTTGACAGCACAAGGCTGATTACAATATAAATCTATCAATTGGGGTTTACTCAGAGAAATAAATTGTAGGAGTATGTATACAAAAAAATGACGGCCAACATGGGACAAAATAGAATCAAGAAGGTACCATATTATCCAAGATATTATCAATTGCTTATCTAATATATGTTTTTTAATATACATAAGGAGACCAAACTGATGTTGATTTTTTCTATGGTATGAATGATATTCTAGTTCACGCCTAGTTGATTTTGAATGGATGAATTTTTATTGTTTAGAAAAAGATATTTTATATATTGAATGAGGATACATTATATTTTTCCTAATACATTATTCATTTTCTCTAGTATGATTCTATGTAGTAAAACATGGCATTTCCTCACCGTCTTTTTAATAAATGTACTTTTTAACTGGGTCAGAGACATAAATACTCCTTCCAGTGCTTTCATTCAGGACAGTTAAAAGGTGCCTATGCATGGCCCTAGTACCCTCACAAATCTTGGAACAGAAAAGACCCAGAGACCCCTATCCTCTTAAGCAATGGGCTGTATCATGTAACATGGTAGGGTGACTACAAAATTTATTGTCCAAACGGAGACACTTTTGAAAATGAAGGAGAGGGCTATTAATAATTACACCTGGACAACAGGCATAAACCACAAGCGTCCTGGGCAAACCAGGACATATGGTCATTCTCTTATATAGAGGCAGCACACTGGGGCATGAATGGGATAGTTGAAGCCTAGAATGTAACTTGGTTTGGGGTTTTCTTAGCTAGAGCATCTTTTGTTGCCTATGTGTAAGTTCTGTTTTCTCAAAGTTTTGTAGGGAAACAAACTATTTTTCCCCCATTATGAAAGAAATTTAAGTCATTACCTATCTTAGATGCTGTAGAAGATAATTTGAGTATGGGATATATTGCAGTATTGGCTATCTTCGATCCATGGGCTAGTGTTCTCTTGATATTGATAATAGGATAAGAGCTTCTGAAGAGCTATGGCATGCCACTTTTTTTTCCTCCCAGGATTTGTTTGAACAAATTCTTTATATGATATCAGTCATCATTTTCTTAGTTTCTAATTGAATTATAACAAAAAGTAATTTTAAAGATTATATTGAGCTTTATGTTGAGACCAAATTAAACATATAAAGGAAATATGTAGTCTCTATTCAAAGGATTTATTTATTAAGCCAGTTACTATTCAGTTTTTCTATGACCTGAATTTTTTCTATTAGACCTGCCAAATTCTGAGATATACTAAAGTTTCATAGTCTAATTTATTCAATGTTTTATTTCACTTTCAATAACTTTTGCTTTATACCTTTACACTATCATATTGCTGATATCTGACATGAGCATATTATTGATATGTGTGTGCGTTTAAGGCTGCTTTTATCTTTATCTCCTTTATGAATTGCAATATTTATCATTAGACAATGTCACTTTTTATCCTATTTTGCTGCTTTTTAGCCTTATAATCCACATCATATATGCATTCTAGTTTTCTTTAATTTCATATTTGCCTGGTATCTCTTTGTCCACTTTTTTATTTTCAATCTTTTTTTAGTCGCTGAATTTTACTTGTGTGTATCAGTTTAGATTTGAAAATACTATATTTCACCAACAAATTAAATGTGACATTTCAGAGACTTAAAAAAAAGCAAAAACAAAGTTCATTTTTGTCTCACACTAAATCCAGTAAAGATTCTTTACTTTTTTTTTTAAACTTCTTTTCTTGGTTGCCCTGTATCTGTTGTTACCATAACCCAGGTTGTTTCCATCTAGTTGTTCCGCCTTCTCGAGATGTGTTCACTGCAGCAGAAGAAAGAATTCGTGTGCATGCTTCCTTACACAACTATCTGGCTCACAGTTTATTGACTAAAACTAGTCATGTGACTCACTGACCAGCTAGAGGTCTGGGAATGTGGTCTTATCACTCAAAAAAAGAGAACTTAATAATGCTTAATGCTTTTAATATCAAAGCGTTACTTTCAAATAAAGTACAAAAAAAAAAAAAAGTACAACTTTAAAAAAAAGTTAAATAGAATCTCTAGCTTTTATGCAAGAAATTCACTGTTTACATTTAGTAAAGTGAATGATATACTTGATATTATAAAGCATTTTTTATTCCTTTTTCTTATTTGTTGTGGGTCAAATTGCTAGTTTTTCTTTCCTTTTGATCCTTTTTTCTTCATTTTGATTCCTTCTCTTTCACTCATCTTTACTTTTCCCTGTCTCTGTTTTTATATATAATCAAAAATGTATTTCTGCTAATACCTAAAAATAAGATACTAATTTCCACAAAGTTTTACCTACTGTATTGGTTGGGGTTCCTGTAACAAAGTATCACAAACAAGGAGGCTTAAACAAGAGAAATTTATTATCTCACAGTTTTGGAAGTTAGAAATCTGAAACCAAGGTGCTGGCAAGTGCTCATTTCTACTGAAACTGGGACGGAGAATCCGTTCCATTTCTGGACTAGTTTCTGGCAGTTGCTGGCAATCTTTGACATTCCTTGGCTTGTTGACACATCACTCTGGTCTCTGCCTTCTTCACATGATCTTCTCTCTGTATACATCTCTGTGTCAACATTTACCCTCTAATTATGACCACAGTCACATCACAGGGGTAGGATTTCAACAAATGAAATTTGGGGAAATATAGTTCAGTTCATATTTGTTTTCCACATGTTTTATTTCTCTGTTATTCCCCAACCACACCAACAAGTAAAGCTCTCTAGGAAACTTACTTTCCCTTCTTCCCACCATCTGTAATTATTAAATTTGCTGGAGGTGGATTAGAGCTTTGAATTGCATATGCTTTATCATTAAGAATACTTATTTATTTTTATTTTTCAGAAGATCTTTAAATATTTGAGAATATTTTTATTCTTTTTATATTTGGCCGCAGGGCATGTGGGATCTAGTTCCCATATTAGGGATCAAATCCATGCCCCTGAATCGGAAACAGTTTTAACCACTGGACTGCCAGGGATGTTCTAAAGAATGCTTTTTTAGTATTTGTAGTATACATTTTCAATAATGTCCTTATCCAGTTAGATTTTATGTTTGCTATAAAATATAAATAATTATGTATATAATAAATAGATAATTATAAAAATGTTTATAATTTTGTTTTTTCACTGCTATATCCTTTATGTTTCATTATCCATTGCATCAGTGTCTCTCTTTGGGTTCACTTGTAAATTGGTTGGTTTTGTTTTTTTTTTTGCATGCATTTTCTTTATATGGAATTTGTAGATGTATACTCTGAATTCTTGCATAGCCTCAAACATTTCACTTTCACCCCAAAAGATGAGTGGTGTGTGTTGATTAGTGTCACCTGCAGACTTTTCCGTTGGAAGTTTCTGTCACTGCAGTTCTACTGTCTCGTTTCCTCCAAAATGCCATATAAAAAGCCTGGAATCATTCAGATACCTATTTTTTCAATTGTGTGCATCTTGTTTTTCTTGGCATATTGTAAGATCTTTTCTTAATCCTTAGGGTTTGGGAATGTTGAGACTATATGCCTAGGAGGTTACCTGTTTTCCTTAACACCTGAAAGCTAGCTAGCTAATTAGTCTGAAGACTCAGGAAATTCTTTATCTTAAGGAAATTTGCTTCAAAGACTATTTTAGTCTATTGACTTTCTGTTACCTCTTTCCTTTCCTACTTCTGAAGTCCTGTTGTTCTAATGGATGGGCTTGTTTTGAGTAGGTCTTAAAGAGGCAGACAGGACACAGTGACTGAACAACAATAACCTATCAATAGATCTGCTATTGTCCAGGATTGCCTAGGGCACTCACCTGAACTCCTGTGACACTTGGTAAGCACTATTCAATGGTGTAGATGGACTGGTCCCTGTGATATTTACTAGGATTGCAGGACACATGTCAACAACAAGCATCAAGAAATCTTGAAAAAAATATTTATCACTCACAAGTTCTGATGCCCAAGAGCCACATAGGAAAGATGTGGGGAGAGAGAGAGGGGAAGAAAGAGTGGACCTGAGGTTTCATCTTTATTGGGGTAGGAGGGTGGGGCACCTAGGGTGTTGAAGTTCTATCTTTATTTGGGTACATTCATGCTTAGTCACTCGGTCGAGACAAGACTTTTTGTGACTCCATGGACTATAACCCGCAGGTTCCTCTGTCCATGAAATTTTTCAGACAAGAACACTGGAGTTGGTTGTCATTTCCTACTCCAGGGTATCTTCCCAACCCTGGGACTGAATCCGCATCTCTTGCGTCTCTTGCATTGGCAGGATTCTTTGTTGGTGAATTTCGAACATAAGAGCAAGAGTTAGGTTGTGGGAAGTGACGGTTGGTTATCTAGGTTATTCAGGGCTTTCTAAAAGGGGAACTCATGGATGGGGAAGCCTGGCTTCTTATGTATTTGTGTAACTAGTAGCTGCACCATACAGCTGGTCATATGTTTGTTTATTTGAGATGAGTGACTTTGGAATGAATGCCTTAGGGATCAGAAAGTTCAGTGTCAGGCCTTTACATTGTAGGCCTCCCAGATCTACCTTTCAGGTCTTAGCTCTTTTCCCTTATGATTTCCCTTCCTTTGTAATTTTCCTCCAAGTACTGGGAAGTTTGTCACGTGTGAAAACTCATAAGTAAACATTCTTTCCTTTAAGTCATCTATTGAGTTATTTAATTTATATTAATTAATAATTTTAATTATTAATATTTAACAGTTTAAAATAATTATCTAATTTTAAAAATGTTAAATTTTTTAAAGTATTTTTATTTGAGCATTTTCCTAAAATCTGCCATCATTTCTGTTTTGCTGGGTATGTGTTCTGATTGTTTCTTTTCTCTTCAGTTGCTGGGCGCCTTAGATGAATTGCTATTTTTCTTTTTTGGCTTCCCAATGCTCAAGTTCTATCAACCATGCTTCCAGCTT
This sequence comes from Muntiacus reevesi, assembly GCF_963930625.1. Classification (NCBI taxonomy): domain Eukaryota; kingdom Metazoa; phylum Chordata; class Mammalia; order Artiodactyla; family Cervidae; genus Muntiacus; species Muntiacus reevesi. The sequence continues at coordinate 39,065,037 of NC_089260.1, read as the reverse complement.
CTGTAAACTTGATGTTTGAACATCTGCCCCACAAGCCTAAAGCAGACGTGCCTTGTTCTGGACAATTTGACAACGTGCCTGAGTCACTTTGTCTTGGCCTCGTGCCTCTCTCGTCACCCCTCCTCCTTGGGAGAGGTCCTACTTCCAGGCATGCTTTTCTTTCCTTTCTTTTTCTCTTCAGTTTTGTTGGTGTATAGTTGATTTATTATTATACATTGTTGTATTAGTTTCAGGTGTATAGCAAAGTGACTCAGTTATACATATACATACTCTTTTTCAGATTCTTTTCTCATATAGGTTATCACAGAATATTGAGTAGAGTTCCTTGGACTATACAGTAGGCCCTCATTGGTAATCTGTTTTATGTACTGTAATGTGTGTTCATTAATCCCAAGCTCCCGATTTATCCAGGCATGCTTTTCAAATACAAACCAAGCAGCCAGAGTCTATCTCTGTTATCAGCTCTCAGACCCTGGACCACAACACACTTGCCCTAACCACCCCAGGGCCAGGTATTTGACAACTGGGAGCCTCAGAGCCTCGGTTTTGAGTAACTGAAATTACTCACACCAGGCAATCTTAAGGCTGCTTACCCTGATCCGTTCCTTCCGAAGAAAGCTATAACAAAGGCCCTTGCCCATCGTGCTCTCCCCTCCTTCTGTCTCCTGTGCAGACCCCTCATCTTGGGAAGGGTTGGGGTGTCCTTTCCTCTCGGGAACTGTAAGTAGTAACCGATCTTTAAATATCAGTTATCTCCTGGGATTCCCTGGTGGTCCAGTGTTTGAGACGTCATGCTTCCCCTGCTGGGGATCTGGGTTCAACCTCTGGTCAGAGAGCTATCTCAAGATCCCACAAACTGCACGGTGTAGCCAAAAAAAAAAAAAAAGTCAATGGTCTCCTGCTCTTCTAGCCTTCTATACTTCAGATTTGCTATTAATACACCATGTTTCAAAATACAGTTCCAGGTGTTGTAGTTTACCATGCATGGCAGAGACGCCTTGGTTGATGACATTAGCCCGTCCCGCTGTCCTGTGCCGAGGCACCAGAGGCTCTCCCAGACTCGGAGGAAAGGAAACAGCATTACATCCTTTTGGTTCTCAATCTGCTTTTGTGATCTGGTATCCTGAACACGATTTCACAGGATGCCTGTCGCCTTGCCTCCAGGCATTCACAGATCTCCAAGAGCCATGCTATCTACTACTCAGGATCTGCTACTCTCCAAATTGCCTCCCAAATATTAGCACTGTTTGTCCTGTGCTTGTTTGGGCTTCTGTACCAAGATCTGTATCTAAAACTCTCCATGTGCATCATCAGTCCCCGTGAGAGTGCTTTGGCTTGGCTGAGGGAGCCAGTTGAAGATTTTGAGTGGAGAGGCAGTCACATATATGGTGCTATACTGGGACTCTGGAGCCACACTGTCTAGGTTCAAGTCCTAGCTGTGCTATTAATACTAACTAACTATACAGATTCAGTCACATCCCTTAACCTCTCTACCCCTTGGTTTTCTCTTTTATAAAATAGATGATGATAACAGTACCTCTTTGTAACTTTGTTGTATGAGTTATTACATCTAAAGCACCATGTAGGCGTTACCTCTCACTGTTTATTCTATAATGTAGTCACACCTTTCCTAATAAAACACAAGGAATTAACAAAGAGAACACTTTTTGACTTCCTGACTATTCTGAATTCTAATAGAACTGTAGCATCTATGAGAAGACCTAAGGAAATAAAGAATCAGGATAACAAGTTTCTACTATCATGATCACCATATTGGAAACAATTGGAAAGTACATGGCTATGTATGACTTTGTTTCAGTATTTGAAAATTAAACACACTTGTTTTAAAGGCAGATAGATTGTTTTTAAATGAGCAAAGAACATGAATAAACATTGTAAAGAGGAATAAAAAGAAAAAATACAAACAACCATATAAATAAAATAATGTTGAACATCATTTATGTTTAGGGGACCAGGGAATCCAGGTAGGCCTTGGATCTTGGTGGATTATATTGATAATAAATGCTTAGAAAATAGGAAATAAAGTATAAAGAAGAGAATACACAAAATCAGTTATCCGACTATGTAGGAATGACTATTATTATAGCATTTTAATCAACTACTTTCTTATTTTTCCTATTTGCTAGTTTCATACACTTTTTATGGTGATGTATACAAAATCTTTTGAAACATATTTTTTTGCACCTAAACTAGCACCATGAGCATATTTCATACCATTAAATATTATTTAAAAATTTTTAAATTTATTATTTAAATTTTAGCTATTTTCCTATTGAGGCATACTTATTATTTCCAAATGTCCATGAGTTAAAATAATGCTGAGATTGATATCTTTACTTTTTTAGCTTTCTTTTCAAATTTTATTTGCAAGTATGAGAAACCATCTTGAGCTTGCCTAAGGCCAAAGGAGGGAGAGTGGTAAAAGAATTTATTGAAGAATTGTGTGGTATCTAAGAGTCACAGAATTAAAGTTAAAATAATGGTTATCATTTTTTAACCTGTCAAGCTGAAATTGTCCCTTTTCCAAATTATAACAGTTAACATTAGCAAGTGTATGAGAAAAGAGATAATCTCAGTTAATGTTGGGTTGGGAGAGAGGTGCTCATAGAATGGGTTTTCTGCAAAGCAAATTGGCAATAATTCAAAGAGGCTTCATAAAAATCATTCTTTGATGAAGTAATGTTATGCTACTAATCTACATTCTATGGAAGTAAGCTGATGGAGTCAAATTTATGGTTAACAAATTATAGCAAATTTTGGGGAGAGTTGTCTGTTTAGACGTTTCTATTCTGCCTCTCTTTATTTAGATTTGTCCATTATGCTTATAGGACAGTTTCCAGCATTCTGAAAATCTCTGTATCACCTTGCCTCTCCTATGTAGGTTAGTTTCCCAAAGTGGGCATCTAATGAAAACTGGATCAGAGATTTCCCAAAGATTTGTAATACTGAAGTAAGGGATGTGGTGAACGGCATTGTTGGCAGCAGAATATTATTAAGAACAACACTAAGTGGAAAGGTACATGGGATCATTCTGCCAAGATCCCAAGGCCTGCTTGGGTTGCCCTGGTCCCCAAAGGTTTAGCTGAAGTTCAACTCTATTTCAATAACTATTCTATTCTTTTTAGAAATTCTTCTTTACCATGTTTAGTCATGTCTTTTACTCATGTAAAATTATATATTTGCCTTTAAAATTTTATTTAATTTATGAGAACAGACACAAATTTGGGATTTAGATTTATATCTTCAAGTCATACATAGCCATGTACATTCAAATCCTTTCAAATATGGTGAGTAAGGTGGTGGAAACTTATCCTGATTCTTTCATTTCCTTAGGTCTGCTCAGTAGATGCTTACAATCCTGTTAGAGAGAAAAACTGTCATTAGGCCAAAAAAAAAATGTTTTGTTTGTTAATTCCTTCTGTTTCATTAGGCAAGGTGTGACTACATTTTAGAAAGGTGTGACTACATTTCCTTAGGTCTGCTCAGTAGATGTTTACAATCCTGTTAGAGATAAAAACTGTCATTAGGCCAAAAAAAATGTTTTGTTTGTTAATTCCTTCTGTTTCACTAGGAAAGGTGTGACTACATTTTAGAAAAATAACAGTATAGCTAGTGTTTGGGGCTTCACTGGTGGCTCAGTGGTAAAGAATCTGCATGCAACTCAGACATGAGTTTGATCCCTAGGTTGGGAAGAGCCTCTAGGGAGGGAAATGGCAATCCACTTCCATATTCTTGCCTGGAAAATCTCATGGATGGAGGAGCAGGGCAGACTACAGTCCTTGGGGTCGCAAAGTCAGACACGAGAGTGACTGAGAACAAGCATATAGTACTTCAGATATAGTAACTCACACATCAAACCTATGAAGTAGGTACTGTTACTATTATTATCATATTTGTTTTACAGATGAGGAAACTGAAGCACAGAGGGGTTAAATGACATGACTAAAGTTATACAGTTAATAAGTAGCACAGCTAGAATTTGAAGCTGGTCAGTGCGACTGTAGAGTCCAAACTCTTAATTTCTAAGCGATGTGGTTTCTCATAATAAAATAAGTTCATGTAAGAAGTATTGTACTTTTCATATACCTAACATCTTATTAAGCACAGTTTAATATGTTGACTATTAAAGAGAAAATCAATCAATATATTTTTTTCTTTGAGAGTATAAAATTAAGAATATTTTACACTAAAAATTCAAAACTGATCATCTGCTGAGGAACTTCATTTTTCTGGCTAAGGATAACTCTGAAGCAGTGTAATAGAGCAAGAATCCATGTGATTTTTTTTGACTGGTAACTTAAACATTAAAGTCATATTTACTACCAGCAAGATAAATATATCTACCTTATTTGCTTTCTGAAGTTATTGAGGATATTAGGTGAGCTAGTTCATGAAAAGCTTTTGCAATTTATGATATCTTATAAAAGTAAACTTTTCATTATTATTAATATATTTTGTGCTGTAGGGAGGAAATTATATGTTCTTATTGATTTGGGAAAAAAAGTTTTTAAAATTGATTTTAAGATAAACAATATCCCTTCTATTGGAAAATGATGCAAAATTATGTTAAGACTAGGAGGAAAGAGTTCAGAGGGTCAACACAAAATATGGTCAACATTGTAAAACTATGATTCTTATTTACTTGGCTCATCAGAAACCATGCTGAAAAGTCAATAAATATAAAAGAAATGAAAGATGTTGGAAGAACTTCTTTCTGTATATCTGGAGGTTCTCTGTGTCTTGTCTATATTTTCAAGGCCACTTTGGGGTCCATATGCTTAAATGATGACAGAAGATTTCATTTAGAGTGAAATCTTTGGTGACTCACAAGCTTGCTCTGCTTAAGAATAAATTAAGAAAAAATACTTCTTTTGGCAGTTTTGAATATTTTAATAGAGTATAAATATGTGCTAATTATCTCTTCTGTTTAATTATCTGTGGGCTATTTTAATTGTAAGCAACCTTTTCCTCTCCTACTCCCCAGTCTTCATCAATTGCATTTTTTTGGGGATGGGGGGACATGGATTACTTGGATGCTCTTCAGTCTTTATCCTCTTCACTGTCTTGCAACACTGGGCACTCTTGACCATTATCTGTTTAAACTTCTACCTTGGACTCTGCTTCCTTTGAGATTCTTTCTGTTTTTCTCACTGATGTTTCTTCGACATATGCCTTAAAAACTGAGATGCCCTTTGGTTACCTACGCATCCTTCTGGATACTTGCGCTAACTGATCTTATAGACAGCCATAAATTCCAATCACAGGATGTCCTGAAAATACATAGCCTTAGATCTGTTCTCCCAGATTCCCTCAGTCCCATATTCCTGTCTTCCTTCTTCATAAGTCTTTCTGCATATTCCAAGGGCATCTTAAATTTAACATGCCTCAGAAGGAATTCACTGCCAGTTGAGCACACTTCTTTAGCTCTCCATATTTCCTAATGTTGATAATGGTACTACGTGGTGTGTGCTAAGTTGCTGCAGTCATGTCTGACTCTTTGCGACCCATGGACTGTGGCCCATGAGGCTCCTCTGTCCATGGGATTCTCCAGGCAAAGATACTGAAGTGGGTTGTCATACTTTCCTCCAGGGGATCTTCCCAACCCATGGATAGAATCCACGTCTCCTGTGGCTCCTGACTTGCAGGCGAATTCATTATTGCTGGGCCACTGGGGAAGCCCAGTGGTACCATGCAGCCATCTAAATTCAAAAGGTTGGCTTTCTACATATCCTTCTCTAATCCTCACATCCATACCCTATCACACTCCAACTCTAGTCCCCTTTCAAACACATCTCAAAGACTATCTCCTGTTCTAGGTCACCATGTTAGTTTGGGCCCCATCCTTTCTCATTAGACAGAAACTAATAACTTTCTAACAGGTGTTTGAGATTTTGGGATTTTGTCTCTGCTGCAGTCTCCATCCACACTGCCATTAGAGTGATTTTCCTAGAACATAGTATGGATTTACTGTTTCTTTACTCCAAAAACATCCATTGATTTTCAGCTGGATAGAGTAGGCAGATATATATAAGGTGCTTCATGTAGATGTCTTTTTCTACCTTCACTTACTTCCATTCTCCCTCACTCTAAGTACAGTATATATAACAACACTGATTTGCCACTCCTTCCCTCAGCCTGCCTTGTGCCTTTATACAGGGTCTTCCTCTGCCTGTGATTTCTCCACTTCTGTTTCCTGCCTGGTCAACTCACACCTGGTCATTAAGATCTAACTCAAATGTCATTTTCTTGGTGATTTTCCTAAACAGGTATTTTCTCAATACTGGTACTCACTTCAGTATTCTCTTTGTGACCGCATACACTGTACCCTGTCAGGCTTCTCAGTCCAGGAAATTCTTCAGGCAAGAATACAGAAGTGAGTAGCCATTCCCTTCTCTAGGGAATCTTCTTGACCTAGGGATCGAATTTTCGTCTCCTGCATCGCAGGCAGATTCCTTACCTTCTGAGCCACTAGGGAGCTTAGTTAATTTATTTTATACTTAAATACCCAGTGAATGAGATGTTGGTGTACTGACAGAAACCATATATACGGTAAACTAGATGAGGCATTGTTTTAATTGATTTGGGATGTATTCTATTTATTTTCTAAAGATTTTGTTGTTGTTGTTGTTTAAACCTTTTAATCAAATAGATGATCCATGATTTTGTTGAAAAAAGCAAGATCCAAATTTCTCTTATCTGTTCTCTGTATAGTTTACAATCAACTCATGGGGTTATAATCTAAACATCCTGATGACATGCTAATTGCATTCTAAAAATAGTTTTCACAAACTGTTGAGAACTTTAGTTCTAAAGATCAAATGACATCTTCAAGGGTGGTTAATTATTTTTTAAAGTATTGTTATAAATAAATCACTTATTTTTCTGAATAAGTCCCAGTTTATTTTTATTGACTTCTTGTCAGCAGGATTGTTCCTGTTTTGTTTTGTTTATTAAATTGCACTGCACAGAGACCTCACTGTCAGTGACCCTTCCTCTGTTGCTCTAGCATGAACGGTCAGCAAGTGCAAAATTTAAGATGTGGCAAGCAGCTGATAGATAATTATTTGCAGTTATAGAAGTCTCTTAATTACAAATCCATTTCTAGGTAGTCACTGTGTTGAATAATTAGTGCTGAATAATTAGAATCTAGCATGAAATGAATGAGACTTAATAATTAACCAGTGGAATATAAGTGAGCATGCATTTAATCTCTCTGAACCTCAGTTTCTTCATCTGTCAAATAGACATTTTGCAGTTTATTTAAATAATATGAGATTGTTTTCACCTTACAGTGAAATAGTGAAGCACTACTGAGTCGTGCTATTGAGTAGCAACATAGTCCAGTCTTATTTGTGCTGTGTTCATTACAAAATTATAAAATTGTCGACTGTCATCCATTATGCATGTCACGTGTACATATTTATTGTTCTCTTAATATATATTTTAATGAGAGACATGTGGAATATATATACTTGAAGGCAGGTAGTCCAAAATTTATAGTAAGTGCCATTTAAAAATGACCCATTAGGGAAAACAAGGCTTCCCTGGTGGCTCAGATGGTAAATAATCTGCCTACGAAGTGGGAGATTAGGGTTCAGTCCCTGGGTCGAGAAGGTTCTCTGAAGGAAATGGCAATCCACTCCAGTATTCTTGCCTAGAGAATTCCATGGACAGAAGAACCTGGCGGGCTACAGTCCATGGGGTCACAGTCAGACACGACTGAGTGACTAACACACACACACAAGGAAAACAGTAAGGAGAGAATGAGCTTATGCAGTATTTCACCTACTTCAATCCATATCCAACAAACATTATTGAACACTTCTCTTTGTGTATAAAATATTCTGTACTGAGTCATGTGTAGAATACAGGATATTCTGGGACAGATGGGTTCTTATTTTCTGGAAATGTACAATTTCATAAGTGACTCATCATCCATTGACTGAATTTTTAATTCAAAAGTCACCCTTTTTTCATCCAGTATTTATCTTCCATGCACTTGTTTGAGGCTCAAATTGAGTCGAATGATCAATACTTTTAATATATCTAAAATCTACTTTTAATTTCAGTTAATTATTAAGCAATAATTATAGAAATGCAAGTGTTAAGATAAAGTGCAAAAGATAACTTTCTGGTAAAGTTGCAGTAGAGATGTTCTTTGAGGCACTTAGAGAGTTGGTAATGATTGTTTCTAAACTCATATTTGTTTCCACAGTGTACATTTCACAAAAACATGTTTCTGTTGGGCTTTTCCCACTCTTTACCTTTGTGGGAGTTGTCAAACAATCTAAAAATAAGACATAGGAATCTTATAAATGAAGATCAGTATATCAGTTTTATTATTCAAGTTGTCGAGAGAATATGGCTTAAATCTGCATCCAATTAGGTTTCCTAATACTTCCCCTTTTGCACATACCCTCTCAAAGTCAAAGGTCTCTCTTTTACTGCAAGTACCCTAGGATTAAATCCTGCCACTCTAGATCAACCAAGGTAGATAAGCAGATATGAGAGCAACTTGAGAACAGGTTCCCAGAAGGGGATAAACCTAGAAGGGACAGAATCAGTTACTCCCAAGTTCAATTCACTAATTAGTAAAGCCACCTCTTCTCCATTAGACATGAAGTAAAATATCTATGTCTTCTAAAAATCTTGAAAAAGAGAGGGCAATGTATCCCCTTTACGTTACCTCATAATATGTCTGTTCATAGTCCTCAGATGCTTCAGGTAATGCCTAAGAGATTATTGTTCCAAAAACCTGTGCATATATGAACAAGTAATATTATGGGCTCTAGAGTTGTGCTCCATGGTCTACAATGATGGCTTGGACTCTATAATTCTAAGACAATCTTTCAAAATTTATAGAAAAGTTATATAATTTTAAAGGTGCGAAGATTATAGAGTGTAACTAAATACTTTTATAGATAAGGAATTTAAGATTCATAGAATTTGAGAGGCTTGACTGAAGACATGTATCTTGACTTTTCTACAAAAGGGAGTCATTAATTTTTTGAGTACTAGTGCCTTACAAGTGCTTGGCACTCAGCTCTACTTGTTGAATGAATGAAAGAAAAATGAAATTAAGAAGGCAAGAAGGAAGGAAGAAAGAAAAAAGAAAGGAAAAAAAAAGAGAGAGAACACAGTCTCAACATTGATTTGTTACCAACACAAATATTTTGATATTATGTCATAGTTCCTGTGGGCCAGAAAGAAGAAAACCAGGGTTTTCACTCTACATTTGAACAGAACAGAGAATTTAGACAGATATCTATCAACTGAATCAGAGCCTTCAAGATAAAAAATGATATGATTAAAAACATTACTTTAACCAGCTATAGTTACTAATCGATGAAAATTGAAATTTTGTTTTCCAACTTTCACTGATTTTTTAAATAAATTGATAGCTTAAAAGTTCCCAAAGTTCTTTTAAAAGAAATATTATGCAGATTTTTTTGGACAGGAAATTTATTCACTAAGAGAAAAATACACTTGAATCCATAATTTTAAATTTTTTGCATTTCTAATTTCCACTTTAGAAACAACTTTTTACGGTCAATAGAAACCAATGGAAACTTTTTTTGCATATTTGTTTGATAACAGATAGGAAAATTTAATTCAGATGACCATTACATCTACTACTGTGGTCAAAAATCCCTTAGAAGAAATGGAGTAGCCCTCATAGTCAACAAAAGAGTCTGAAATGCAGTACTTGGGTGCAAGCTCAAAAATGACAGAATGATCTCTGTTTCCAAGGCAAACCATTCAATATCACAGTAATCCTAGTCTATGCCCAAACCACTAATGCCAAAGAAGCTGAAGTTGAATAGTTCTATGAAGACCTACAAGACTTTCTAGAACTAACACAAGCAAAAGATGTCTTTTTCATGGAATGCAAAAGTAGGAAGTCAAGAGATACCTGGAGTAACAGGAAAGTTTGGCCTTGGAGTACAAAATGAAACAGGGCAAAGGCTAACCGTGTTTTGCCAAGAGAATGCACAGGTCATAGCAAACACTGCTTTTCAACAACACAAGAGATGACTCTACACAGGGACATCAATAGATAGTCAATACCAACAGCAGATTGATGATATTCTTTGCAGCCAAAAATGGAGAAGCTCTATTCAGTCAGCAAAAACAAGACCGGGAACTGACTATGGCTCAGATCATGAACTCCTTATTACAAAATTCAGACTTTAGATTGAAGAAACTAGATATTCAGGTATGACCTAAATCGAATCCCTTACAATTATACAGTGGAAGTGACAAATGGATTCAAGGGATTAGATCTGATAGACAGTGCCTGAAGAACTATGGACAGAGGTTTGTAGCATTGTGCAAAGGACTGTGATCAAAGCCATACCCAAGAAAAAGAAACACAAAAAGGCCAAACGGTTGTCTAAGGAGGCTTTACAAATAGCTGAGAAAAGAGAACTGAAAAGGAAAGAGGAAAAGGAAAGATATATCCATCTGAATGCTATCTAAAGGATAGCAAGGAGAGATAAGAAAGCCTTCCTAAGTGATCATTGCAAAGAAACAGGAAAGCAATAAATGAGAAAGACTAGAGATTTCTTCAAGAAAATTAGAGATATCAAGGAAACATTTCATGCAAGGATGGGCACAATAAAGGACAGAAACAGTATGGACTTAACAGAAGCAGAAGATATTAAGAAGAGGTGGCAAGAATACACAGAACTATACAGACAAGATTACCCAGATAACCATGATGGTGTGATCACTCACCTAGAGGCAGACATTCTGGAATGCGAAGTCAAGTGGGCCTTAAGAAGCATCACTACAAACAAAGCTAGTGGAGGTGATGGAATTCCAGTTGAGCTATTTCAAATCCTGAAAGATGATGCTGTGAAAGTGCTATACTCAATATGCCAGCAAATTTGGAAAATCAGCAGTGGCCACAGGACTGGAAACAGTGATTTCATGCCAGTCCCAGAGAAAGACAATGTCAAAGAATGTTCAGACTACCATACAATTGCACTCATCTCACACGCTAGCAAAGTAATGCTTAAAATTCTCCAAGTGAGGCTTCAGTAGTACGCGAAGCAAAAGCTTCTAGATATACCAGCTGGATTTAGAAAAGGCAAAGGAACCAGAGATCAAATTACCAACATCCGTTGGATCATCAAAAAAACAAGAGAGTTCTGGTAAAACATCTACTTCTGCTTCATTGACTATGCTAAAGTCTTTGACTGTGTGCATCACAACAAACTGTGGAAAATTCTTAAAGAGATGGGAATACCAGACCACCTTACCTGCCTCCTGAGAAAATTGTATACAGGTCAAGAAGCAACAGTTAAAACCAGACATGGAACTGCAGACTGGTTCCAAATTGGGAAAGGTGTACATCATGGCTATATATTGTCACCCTGCTTATTTAACTTATATTCAGAGTATATCATGCAAATTCTGGACAGGATGATGCACAAGCTGAAATCAAGATTGCTGGGAGAAATATCAATATCCTGAGCTAAGTAGATGACACCACCCTCATGGCAGAAAGTCAAGGGAAACTTAAGAACCTCTTGATGAAAGTGAAAGAGGAGAGTGAAAAAGATGGCTTAAAACTCAGCATTCAATAAACTAAGGTCATGGCATCCAGTCCCATCATTTCATGGCAAATAGGTGGGGAAACAATGGACACAGAGACAGACATTATTTTCTTGGGCTCCCAAATCACTGCAGATGGTGACTGCAGCCATGAAATTAAAAGATGCTTACTCCTTGGAAGAAAAGCTATGAGCAACCTAGACAGCATATTAAAAAGCAGAGATATTACTTTGCCAATAAAGTTTCCATCTAGTCAAAGCTATGGTTTTTCCAGCAGTCATGTATGGATATGAGATTTGTACCATAAAATAATCTGAGTGCTCCAATACTTTTGCTACCTGATGTGAAGAACTGACTCATTGGAAAAGACCCTGATACTGGGAAAGATTGAAGGCAGGAGGAGAAGAGGACAACAGAGGATGAGATGGTTGGATGGCATCACCGACACAATGAACATGAGTTTGAGCAAGCTCAGGGAGTGGGTGATAGACAGGGAGGCCTGATGTGCCGCAGTCCATGGGGTCACAAAGAGTTGGACATGACTGAGCAACAGAACTGAACTGAACTGATGTTACAGTTGAAATCTTATCTGAAATCTTATCCTTCTGGCTAGCAAACAGGTTAGCCTGACACAATTCTTAGGATGCTGGCAAGAAGACCCAAGAATCCTTAGTTAGAGATAAAGGACTCTATATCTAATGACCTTGAGCAGTGTGACCTATTTATATCAGTTTTCTTTAGCCCCACGTCCCACGTAGTGTCCTGATGGATGTTTGCAATGAACTGTTACAGGAGGGGGAGACTGGATGTTTTCTGATGGTCAGTACACATCTCTGTTCTTTGCTCTGGAGGAGGCACTGTCTCTCTCCTCTAGGGCAGGAAACACACTTTAGAGGAAGATACTATCTTTGTCTTTCAAGGGTGTTTGCTATACGAACATTGCTGTGAAGACTTGTTCAGTTGCTCAGTTGTGTCAGACTGTGTGACCCCACGGACTATAGCCCATCAGGCTTTCCCTGGAATAAATGGTAGTCAGTACATTTCCAATATGTGTAGAACCATGAGACACTCCTGAAAAACTGTCTCTCCATAGCTTTCTCTTAAATTAGGCAAGGTACATAAGTACAAAGCCTCCAGTGTTTATTGAGACTCTACTCTGTAAAACTTAGTATTTGGCACTGAATGATACACAGTGGTAGAGAAGCCATGTTTCATATCCTTAAGGAGTTAAAGGATGTGTGTACATGCATAATTTAAAACACAGTGGTGTCTGTGCTCTGAGACAAATCACAGAGAACTTAACAATGTTAGCCCTTGAACAGAGATACTGGAATCCCTATAGCACAGTAGATAACAGCTGAGGCTGAACTATCTGAGTTTAAGTCCTAGTCCCACCAATCAGCATCTCACAAGCAGTATTTACCTTCCCTGTCTTCAGCCCTTACTGGTGAAATTTCTGTTACTCCCTACCTCACAGGGTAGTCGGACTTCCCTGGTGGTTCACTGGTAAAGAATCTGCCTGCAATGGAGTAAGGAGCCACGGGTTTGACTCCTGGGTCTGGAAGATCCCCCGGGAGGAGGAAATGCATCCCACTCCAGTATTCTTGCTGGAGAATCCCATGGACAAAGGAGCCAGGCAGGCTGCAGTCCCTGGGGTCAAAAAGAATCTGATGCGAAAGAAGCAGTTAGCACATATAAAAAAGGTACTTGGGAGGATTGAATGATTTACTATGGGAAAGAGCAGAGAATAGTTTCTAAAACATGCTATCTGTTGAAAAAATGTTAGCTCCATAAAATGGAACTTTTATCACTTTTTGTCATTGTGATCTTAAAAAAAACTTGACTTCCTTTCTGAGTCACATTTTCCTCACTTATAAAGTGGGAGTAATATTATTTCATTAATTGATGTGAATCACCAATTAAAAGCATAATGAATATGCTTAATAAAGACTTAAAATTGGCAGCTGCTATTATTAATAAAAGAATATATACTACATATAATTCAAAGGATAAATTTAGCTTTCTTGCTTTTACCTTTTATATTTCTTTCTCTGATTCACAGCTGGTAGACTAATGCAACAGGGGTGGGGTGGGGCATGGAGAGAAAGGGAAACATACCAGAGATCAAGACCTGGTTCTCTTCTTGATTTTGTCATTAATCAATTTATTATACAAATACATATGTATTATTTATACAATATACAAAGTACATTGACTGACCAGTGCTTGGCAAAAGATAAATATGGCAGGATCCCTTACCTTTAACAAACTCACAGTAGTGTCTCAAGGCACTTGCATTCTCCTGTGCAGCCCAGAGGAAACTAGAGTGATCAGATGGTCACATTTGACCTGAGTCATGAAAGATGGGCCGGGACACTGTGAACAAAGATACAGAGATCAGAAAACAACTTAGTGTGTTTTGAGAAAACATAGAGTCTGAAGAATAGGTTGGGTTGATTGGGGAAGCATGCAGGGTAGCATCTAAATGCATTAAAGGCTTAATCTTAATTCCATATGTCCTGCAAAACTATTAAGGACTTTAAAAAAAATTATTGAAGTATAGTTGATTTATAATGTGTTAGTTTCAGGTAAACAGCAAAGTGATTCAGGCATACATACGTGTGTGTGTATCTGTGTATGTGTTAGTCCTTCAGTCGCGTATGACTCTTTGCAACCTGATGGACTGTGGCCTGCCAGGCTCCTCTTGTCCATGGAATTCTCTAGGCAAGAATACTGGAATGGGTTGCCATTTCCTTCTCCAGGGGATCTTCCTGATGCATAGATTGAATCTGGGTCTCTTGCATTGCAGGCAGACTCTTTCCATCTGAGCCACCAGGGGAGTCCCATACACACACACACATACATACATATATATATAAAGATACGTATATATATTATTTTCCCTTATAGATTATTATAAAGTATTGAGTACAGTTCACTGTGCTTTTCAGTACATTGGCTGTCTGTTTGCCATTGGGCAAAGCTGGGCAAGTGCAGGACACTTAGAGAACAATCACACTTAAGCCTGTCCATCCTGGAGACATAACTGACCCCATCCTTCTGTGTTATACTAATAAGTAAAGAGAAGTGCTTTGAACTTAAAAGCAATAGAAGGAATCATTCCTCCACACAAAGTGTTTCCCTCATCCTTAGTTGTTGGAGGCCACAAATACCTGATTAAGTCCCTAAAATAGAAATGCTGACCACTGAGTTAGGGAAAAGACAGTTCAGTTCAGTTCAGTCGCTCAGTCGTGTCTGACTCTTTGTGACCCCATGAACTGCAGCATGCCAGGCCTCCCTGTCCATCACTAACTCCCAAGTCCATTCAAACCCATGTCCATTCAGTCGGTGATGCCATCCAACCATCTCATCCTCTGTCGTCCCCTTCTCCTCCTGCTCCCAATCTTTCCCAGCATCAGGGTCTTTTCAAATGAGTCAGCTCTTCGCATCAGGTGGCCAAAGTATTGGAGTTTCAGCTTCAACATCAATACATCCAGTGAACACCCAGGACTCATCTCCTTTAGGATGGACTGGTTGGATCTCCTTGTAGTCCAAGGGACTCTCAAGAGTCTTCTCCAACAAAAGCATCAATTCTTCAGTGCTCATCTTTCTTTGTAGTCCACCTCTCACATCCATACATGACCACTGGAAAATCCATAGCCTTGACTAGACAGATCTTTTTAATATGCTTTTTAATATGCTGTCTAGGTTGGTCATAACTTTCCTTCCAAGGAGTAAGTGTCTTTTAATTTCATGGCTGTAATCACCATCTGCAGTGATTTTGGAGACCAGAAAAATAAAGTCAGCCACTGTTTCCACTGTTTCCCCACCTATTGGCTATAAAGTGATGGGACCACATGCCATGATCTTAGTTTTCTGAATGTTGAGCTTGAAGCCAACTTTTTCACTCTCCTTTTTCACTTTCATCAAGAGGCTCTTTAGTTCTTCTTCACTTTCTGCCATAAGGGTGGTGACATCTGCTTATCTGAGGTTATTGATATTTCTCCTGGCAATCTTAATTCCAGCTTGTGCTTCCTCCAGACCAGCGTTTCTCATGATGTACTCTGCATTTAAGTTAAATAAGCAGGGTGACAATATACAGCCTTGATGTACTCCTTTTCCTTTTTGGAACCAGTCTGTTGTTCCATGTCCAGTTCTAACTATTGCTTCCTGACCTGCATACAGAATTCTCAAGAGGCAGGTCAGGTGGTCTGGTATTCCCATCTCTTTCAGAATTTTCCACAGTTTATTGTGATCCACACAAAAGCTTAGGCATAGTCAATAAAACAGAAATAGATGTTTTTCTGGAACTCTCTTGCTTTTTTGATGATCCTGTAGATGTTGGCAATTTGATCTCTGGTTCCTCTGCCTTTTCTAAAACCAACTTGAACATCTGGAAGCTCATGGTTCATGTATTGTTGAAGAATGGCTTGGTGTATTTTAAGCATCACTTTACTAGCATGTGAGATGAGTGCACTTGTGCGGTAGTTTGAGCATTCTTTGGGATTGCCTTTCTTTGGGATTGGAATGAAAACTGCACTTTTCTAGTCCTGTGGCCACTGCTGAGTTTTTGAAATTTGCTGGCATATTGACTGCAGCACTTTCACAGAATCAACTTTCAGGATTTGAAATAGTTCAACTGGAATTCCATCACCGCCACTAGCTTTGTTCGTAGTGATGCTTCCTAAGGCCCACTTGACTTCACATTCCAGGATGTCTGGTTCTAGGTGAGTGATCACAACATTGTGATTATCTGGGTCATGAATATCTTTTTTGTACAGTTGTTCTGTGTATTCTTGCCACCTCTTCTTAATATCTTCTGCTTTTGCTGGGTCCTTACCATTCTGTTCTGTCCTTTATTGAGTCCATCTTTGCATGAAATGTTCCCTTGGTATCTCTAATTTTCTTGAAGAGATCTCTAGTCTTTCCCATTCTGTTGTTTTCCTCTATTTCTTTGCATTGATCGCTGAGGAAGGCTTTCTTATCTCTCCTTGCTGTTCTTTGGAACTCTACGTTCAAATGGGTGTATCTTTCCTTTTCTCCTTTGCTTTTCACTTCCCTTCTTTTCACAGTTATTTGTAAGGCCTCCTCAGACAGCCATTTTGCTTTTGCATTTCTTTTTCTTGGCGATGGTCTTGATGCCTCTCTCCTGTACAGTGTCATGAACCTCTGTCCATAGTTCATCAGACACTCTGTCTATCAGATCTAGTCCCTTAAATCTAGTTCTCACTTCCACTGTATAATCATAAGGGATTTGATTTAGGTCATACCTGAGTGGTCTAGTGGTTTTCTCCACTTTCTTCAATTTCAGTCTGAATTTGGCAATAAGGAGTTCATGATCTGAGCCACAGTCAGCTCCTTGTCTTGTTTTTGCTGACTGTAGACTGTATAGAGTTTCTCTATATAGTCAGGGAAAAGACAAGGCTTTGGAATTAAACTAAAATCTCTACTTCAGTAGCTCAGTGATGGGCAGGCGGGGTGTGGCCAGGGATTAGAAGTGAATTGACTTGATGTTCATGAGATTATTCAAACAGCCCCCACCCCACCTCCAGGCCTGCAGTAATTCTATTTCACTATTTAAAGTTAAAAATACTGCTCTGTGGGAGCAGTGTTTCTTAATTCTTAACACGTGAGACAGTTTTTTCCAAACATTTCCCAACTTTACAATGTTTAGTACAATGTTTAGAACTGTGGTGTTGGAGAAGACACTTGAGAGTCCCTTGGACAGCAAGGAGATCCAACCAGTCCATCCTAAAGGAAGTCAGTCCTGAATATTCATTGGAAGGACTAATGCTGAAGCTGAAACTCCAATACTTTGGCCATCTGATGTGAAGAGCCAACTCATTTGAAAAGACCCGGATGCTGGGAATGATTGAAGGAGGGCAGCAGAGGATGAGATGGTTGGATGGCATCACTGACTCAATGGATATGAGTTTGAATAAGCTCTGGAAGTTGGTGATGGACAGGAAAGCCTGGCATGCTGCAGTCCATGGGGTCACAAACAGTATGACACGATTGAGTGACTGAACAGAACTTACAGTGTTTAGTGGAGTTGGTATTGAATTTCCAGAGATGTGCATTTTATTGTAATGCTTATTGGAAGGCAGTTAACACTAATCCTCAAACTCTGGCACAAAATATTGTCATTAACTATTACCTTCATCCAACAAGTAACCTCTCAGCAGTGCTCTCGCTCCATAGGCAAGCCCATCGTCAGCCCCTGCACTTCAAGCGAGAGCTGTTAAAGGTTCTTTCAATGCAGCTGTCAAGCCAGGTGTGGTGAGCGGAGTGCTGCGCTCTGATGTTGATGATGGATTAATTAAACTGCTGTGTATGCAGGCCCTGGAATCTGGAGAGCTATCTGTGCGCTGCTTCTGGAGGGTCTTTTGAGGCAGGCATCTCTGTACTCGTTGGGGGCTTTCCTCTCTACTTGCCAACAGGTCTGTACACTCCTCTTCAAAAGCAAACAATCAGCTTATCTGAATTAAAACCAAACAACCCCATGACTAATTCACCAAAGCTCATGATCTTGACAGAGAAAGCACAGTGCTTACTTGATAGGTCATGAAAGGAGGTGAGGAGGTGGAAGACCATTTCCTTTTCCCTCTTGTGGAGTGGCCTAATCTATTGCTTATGTGTCATCAACCATCAACACATCAACACATGGGTTATGCTTCTTAGCTTCTAAGAGTATAGAATTTTGCAATATTTATTCTCACTTTATTTAAATTTTTCTAAAGAAAATGAAGACTAGTTGATTTACAGTGCTATTAATTTCAGATGTACAGCATAGTGATTCAGTTATAAATATATATGTGTATGTGTGTGTATGTTTTCTTTTTCAGATTCTTTTCCTTTATATGTTACTACAAAATATTGAGTATAGATCCTTGTGTTATAAAGTAGGTCCTTGTTGATTATCAACTGTACATGTAATAGTGTATATGTGTTAATCCCAACCTCCTAATTTATCCCACTTCTCACTTCCTTTGGTAACCATGTTTGTTTTCCGTCTGTGGGCCTATTTCTGTTTTGTATATAAGTTCAGCTGTATCAGTTTTTTTTTTTTTAGATTCCACATAAAAATGATCTCATATGATATCTGTCTTTGTCTAGCTTACTTCACTTAGTATGATAATTTTTATGTCCATCTGTGTTGCTGCAAATGACATTATTTCATTCTTTTTTTTGGCTAATATTCCACTGTATATGTTTACATACCACTCTTCTTTATCCATTCCTCTGTCAATGGATATTTAGTTTGCTTCCATGTCTTGGCTATTGTAAATAGTGCTGCAGTGAACACTGAGGTGCATATATCTTTTCAAATTATGTGTTTCTCCAGATATATGCTCAGGAGTGAGTCTGCAGGATCGTATGGTAGTACTATTTTTAGTTTTTAAAGGAATCTCCACACTCTTCTCCATAGTGGCTCTAACAATATTTAAATGCTTCCTATAATTTTGTGTTTATTTTTGAGAATGACCTTGTCATCAAGGTTGCTGCCCTTTGAAACTTTCATTTCCATAATAGTTGCCTCTTTAGCATCAGTTAGGCTGGTTCTCTAATCAGTGTGTCTCTCTGTTACAGAGTTTTAAGCTATTACCTCCATGTTACTCATGCGTAGTATTCTACCCGTTAACACCTTGCTTAGGATTTAGGGACCTGTTGCCCAAGGACTCCAGTGCTTTGACTTCAGATTAAACTTCATTGTATCTTGGATAAAAATTACAGGTTTCCATTTCTTTTAGATAGAATAATATTGTAGCAGTGTTAATAATAATAGTAACTACAATTGAGCATTTATTACAAAACATAATTTTATATTATCTTTATTAGTCCATTTCATAGAAGTTAAAGAGAGTAGTTAACTTGCTCGGAGTTGTATAGCTCATAAGAAAGAGTGGAATACATTTGGTGAAGATGGATATGGAAGATTCAATAAGGATTTATTACGGAGGAAAGGGGGAAACCAGAAGGAAACAAGCCTAGGATGTGGGTAACTCAGAGGCACAATGCCTTACACGGGCAGGACTTAATAGGCACAATGCTTATTAGGAAACTATGGTAGATTAGATGGTAAAGAATCTGCCTGCAAGGCATGAGACCCAGGTTCAATCCCTGGGTTAGGGAGATCCCCTGGAGAAGGGAACGGCAACCCACTCCATGACTCTTGCCTGGAGAATTCCATGGACAGAGGAGCCTGGCGGGCTACAGTCTATGGGGTTGCAGAGTCAGACACAACTGAGCAACTAGCATACGCACATGCACACACACACACACACACACACACACACACACACACACACACACACACACAGAACTTGGTACCACTGGCACACACATAGGTTGAGCGGAGAGGCAGCAAGAGGGCGAATTGAAAATACCATGATAAAAAGTCTGAACTTGACTTTATTCTTCTCACAAAGAGGAACAAGTGAAAAGACTCAATCAGATTAGTATTAGGGAAGTAACAAATAAATAATAAATAAATAAACAAAATAGATAACTAATAAGGATATAATATACAGGGAACTCTGTTCAATACCCTAGAATAACCTAAATAGGAAAAGAATTTGAAAAAGGATACATGAGTAACTGAATCACTTTGCTATTCGCCTGAAACTAACACAACATTATTAATAACTATAATATGATATAAAGGTTGTTTTTTTTTTTTTTAAAAAGATAATGGCAATAAGGAGGATGCATTGAGGTGAGAGTGTCTGGTAAGGGAATAAAATTAAGGAGTTGTACCATTGACAACTCTGCCTTGGGTGCAGAAAGCAAAGCACAAAGGTGGACGAGTGTATACTCATTTTATTACAATCTGCTCCGGGAAGCTGTTCGACCTGGAAAATGTCTGACAACTGAACACACATGCACATGCCTCCTAATAATAATAATAGCTAGCATCTGAGTGACTAGCACATGCCAGGCGCTGTTTTAAGTTCTTTACAGGTATTATCTCATTAATCCTCACAATAATAAACCTATGAGTACACAAAAAGAAGTGGAGGAACCAGGTGATGAATCCATGGAGGGTAGTTTGCAGATTTGCTATCTTTACAACAGAATAGGATGATATTTTAAATAGATATTTTTTATTTCATTTTCTGTATTTGCAACTGTACTTTACCACCCAGGAACATTTACAATGCAAATTTAGATTTCATATCTATCATTGTCAATAACAAGGTGTCCTGTTTTGTTGGGGGAACTCTGAAGAGATGTAGGAGTATTCAGGGGACTGTACTTTCTTGGAGAATTTTAACATTTGAGGAATGACAATTAGATCATATTAGATCTGGATATCGGGAAATATTTTATACACTACCTTACAAGTTCTCTCCAGAAAAATAAATTCTGAATGGCTTAAATGTGCACTACTGTCAAATGGATTTAAAACAGAGTGAAGGGACCCTAAGCAAAGGGTAATGATAGCAATAATAATGATAAATGGCAATGCATTGGGTTAGGAACAGGGTGCACAGTTGGCTGCTTTTATTTAAGATGTCTTGGTAATGTTAAGGCTGCAAAAAGCATTAATAAATGAGTGTGTAGTCTTGTAATCTGAAATCTTTTTACAGTGATCTTGATCCTTCTCAGTGTAATTATTTGTTGCTATTGTTATTTAAAGAAAGATAACAAAATCACAACAATTAGCTTGCATGATATCCTAAGAATCACAAATATCTCAAGAACTGTCTGGTTGCTTGTTTATTGTTATACAAGCCAGGACCACACAGCCACCAAAGCAAATACACTGAGTTTTCAAGGTGGAGAAAAAGGAAAATCCGAGTGGACGTCAGTTTCAGCCAATGATATTATTTTCTTGCTCTTTTATTACCACTGGAACGCTCCAAATAGAGTCACAGCGTATGTTGACCAGCTCGTATGTAGCTTGAAATGGTAAAAGCAGAACAATGAAAGTGAAATTAACAACAAACATATATTCATTTTCAAAAGAGAAGGTTGACTGTAAAATAATTTTAGTGTGTATATGTAAATTGTCAGCTACGACTTCATAATTTGTAATGGTATTCAGCTTGGCAATGTTTACACTTGTTAATGACTTCCTTTATGAGTGATAATTGATCTACTTCATTATCATATTAAATCCCTGATCATATGCCATTAGGTCTGATGTAATAAATGATCTGTGTGATTTTTAGTGTAATGAACTAATTAGACTAATTAAAATCAATATGTGTGCCAATATTATACTTTGGGTCCAAATGTTCCTTCTTACTCTGCTGGCTTAAAATCAGCAACTCAGTAAAAAGGATCTAATGCTGATTTATGAGCACTTGAGGAACATGAGGCAGAATAAATTGCTTGTGGTAGTAGAGACAGCATTAGTGGAGTATAAGATACTAAGTGCATTGTAAGGTCAACAATAAGGGTGTATTTACACATGTAGTTATATGGACCTTAAACCTCTTCTTAATATATCAGAACATCCTAGCAACATTATTTCGTTTAAATACCAATGCAATTCCTCTTCCCTTGTTCAGAAATAACATTAAAAAATACAAGCATTTCAATTAGGTAATCAGTCTACAATATAATGAAAATATGCATATTCAGTTTGATAAATGTTTTTCAGCAATTGATTTATTTACGTTAGAGTGAAGCAAACGTATTCTGAAGCCAAGGTTAAAATAAAAATCAGTGTATATACATTTTTCATTATTCATTCAGGAATCTATAGAGATTTTAAATGATAATTTTAGAGAACCTATAGTTAAATTCTTCAAAACTAAGCTCCCATGTCATTTTCTGAGGAATATCTCCCCGACTTTCAAGACTGTAACTTACCCCTCACTTAAATGCTCACCCAAATGCTTCTTTTTGTTGTTGTTGTTATTATTTACCAAATTTTCAATTGTAGGATTGATTGATTAGTGAAGATTGAATTTCTGGACTGTAACCTCTGGAAAGACAGGATCACATATCTGATTCTTACCTAAACAGTGCCTTGCTCACAGAAAGCAAAATCTGTTTAATTTTCTTTTAAATATACATAAGTTTCTTTGCTATTTCTCAAGTTTAAGTAAGTTTTAGATTACCTAGAGCTAAATATTATACCACAATAGTCAATAGGTAGCTTGAAAACAAATTTAAAAAACAATTAAAATCAGATAGCTTATAACATAGGGAACTGTATTCAATATCCTGTAATAAATTATAATGGAAAATGATCTGAAAAATAATATATATAAATATATATAAATAATAAAAATATATAATATATAAATATATGTTATATAAATATAAATATTTATATATTATATATATAAATATACATATATATATAATTGAATCACTTTTCTTTACACAAGAAACCAACACATTATAAGTCAACTATCTTTCAATAAAACAACAAATAAACAAATAAAAATACTTCCCTTCTGGATCAGAAAGAAAGATTGGATAGCTATATTTTCGTCACAGAATCTGGTCTATGTCTTCCATGCTTATTTGCCTTCAGTGCCAGTGGAAGTTGCAGGCAGTAAAGGAAGCTGAGTTGGAACATAGAACTTTGGACTTATTCATTGGATGCCAGGGACTTCCCAGGTGGTTCAGTGGTAAAGAATCTGCCTGCCAATGCATGCATTAGATGCCAGATTGATGGCTGTTTGTTTTTTTCCTCTCACTCAATAAAAGGGTGTGTGTGTGTGTGTGTGTGTGTGTGTGTGTGTGTGTGTGTGTTCTTAGATGCTCAGTTATGTACGACTCTTTGAGACCTCATGGACTGTAGCCCTCCAGGCTCTTCTGTCCATGGAATTCTCCAGGCAAGAATACTGAAGTGAGTTTCCATTTCCTACTCTGGGGGAGCTTCCCCAGCCAGGGATCGAACCGACATCTGTTGTGTCTCCTTCATTGACAGGTGATTTCTTTATTGTCTGGGCCACCAGGGAAGCTCCAAAAGCTTCTAGATGTTGCCAACTAGTGGGACCAGCATATATTATCTTTGGATGCTTCTCTAAAGCCTTTGCTCTCAGGTTTTTGTTTACCTGTATATTATGATTGTCCAAGTATAGGTAGTCATTGAACATGAAAATTTGAGTTTGGGAATAAAATCTTTAGTGACTGGTTATGACTGACTTTAGGCATTGAATAGGAAACAGAAACTCAAGGCATTTTCTTCATCCCGTTCAGGACCTATCTTTCTTATTTTTTGTTTCCTCACATTCCCCATAGGCTTCTACTCATCATTTGTGCATTCATTTATTCAAAAATAAACACATTGAGAGTTTATGCCAGGCACTATCCTTGCTTCTTTGGTAAAGAGTATTGGATTCCTGGTCCAAATCTACATCTCATCTAGGAAGAAAGGGAAGATGTGCATGTAAATAATTCTAATTTCAAATGATATATTCTAATCTCTAATCTCAAATAAATCTTTGAGAGTCTCAATTAAATCATATGTGAAATTTAAAGAGGGGAAATTACTTCTAGCAGGGTAATTTAGGAAGGTTTTATAAGGAAGGTGGCATTCAAACTGAACGTCAGTGGCTAGAAAGAATTTTGTCAGGTGGACATGGAAAGTGACCATATTGGAGAGGATGAAAAGCATCATCAATCTACCTATTCTAGAAGAAGGTGAACTACTAAATCCACACTAACTAGATGGATGGAGGTGGTGGTCTAAATTAGCACAAATATGCATTATAGATGACTCATTTCTATTGCTTTCAAATACTTGGAATCATTGTGAATTTTATAAAGTAATATCTAATAGAGATTTGAAGTAATTTTTAAAAAATGAGATATGTGTATAATATTACAGATTGTTGAGAACTTCTATCATATAATGAGAATCTTTATGGAACACTGATTTCAAGCCACAGAATCTAATAATATTTTATCACATAAGAAAAGTGCAGTTCACTAGATTTCCTTGGTGGTGGAGGGTAGGGATGAATGGTATCGATAGATACATTAAAAGAAAGCTTGTAAGAAATGCTCTTAAATCTTAGGCAAAATCCCAATATCTGACAGAAGTAAGTGTGGACCTCCTTTCATTGAAACTAGAATCAATCCATTCTCTGGTTCATATGTTTATTTCCTTAAACAGAGTCTAAAGTCGCCTCATGCCTATGCCCAACACAGGATGAGAAAACTTGCACTGGTTGTACTTATTAATGTTATGATATGTGGAATTAGCTCAGAGCACTGGCAGCTCCAGATGACATTCAAAAATGTTATTGTGATTATGATTGTTATCCTTACATGAAGGCTTCCCTGTTGGCTCAGTAGTCAAGAATCAGCCTGAAACACAGGTGTTGCAGGAGATTCAGGTTTGATCCCTGGGTGGGGAAGGTCCCCTTAAGGAGAGCCTGGCAAGCCACCCCAGTATTCTTGCCTGGAGAATTCCAGGGACAGAGGAGCAAGGCGGGCTACAGTCCATAGGGCGACAAGGATGCGGACACGTCTGAAGGACTTAGCATGTACGCATGCATCCTTACCTGGAAACTCAGGAGAAAATTTGGAGTATTCAGTTGTGATTTTGTTGAGCATTGTGATTTTTAACTGTATAGTTTCAACTTCCAAAGTCTGTAAATCAGACTTAAAATGGAGGTTTTGAGCTAAACAATAAAGTTTTAAAATTTATTTCCAGTTATGTTCTTCTATGATTTCACTATCGATAGTATTTTAACCTGGTTAAAATGGGGATATTCAAGTTGTTGAAAAAACACTTTTTAAAGAGAATAATCCTCTAATGGAATTAAAACAATGCCAAAAAAATAAAATACTATATTTATGAAATAAACAAAAGTGAAATTTAGGTGTATTGGGGGAATAATGCTTTGGGTAGAGAGATATTCATGTTCATGGGAACTGCCTGGGACTGTTCTTAGAATCAGAACTAATATACTTACTGCATTCTTGTTTTTTTTTGTTTTTTTTTTTTTAAGCTACTTAATGACCTCCACCACTTCCCTAAATTTCCTCTCCCTATCCTCATATGTCTACATCTGTTTTTCTTTTTTTATTTCAGTCTCTCTCTTGCTGTTTTCCTGTCTCTCAACCAATGATTCCTAGTCTGGAGAGGAAAGATTTGTGTAAACAAGATGTTTTATTTTATCTGTCAACTCTTATTTTTTTAAATAGACATCTCTGTCTACCTAAATGTATTTATTCTGATGGAGAATTTTTCATTTTGCACTATTAAGTCTTCAAGGAGCAGAAGCTTATTTCTGTTTAAATATTTAAGACCTGCCCTATGATCTTTTCACAACTGTTCTCTAAACATCCCTGGTTCATTTTTCCAGGCTGTCTTGAGGTCTTTGACTTTTAATCACAATTGCTGAATAAAATAGATGACTGGGTGTTTTGCTTCTCTGAGGCTAGTCTCTATCATTTGATTCTAATAAATGAAACAAGGCTCAATTGACAAAAAAAAAAAGTGAAAAGTGGAAGTTGCTCAGTTGTGTCTGACTCTGGTTGGTGGTTTGATCCAAGGAGCTCTGGAGCCAAAGGATGGGGCTCAGAATCCCCGTTCATATCTCAGTAGCTACCTGGCTTTAAGTGAAAGTATGAAAATGAAAGTCACTCCATCCTGTCCCACTCTTTGTGAGGCCATGGACTATATACAATTCATGAAATTCTCTAGGCCAGGGCATCTTCCCAACCCAGGGATTGAACCCAGGGCTTCCGCATTGCGGGCAGATTCTTTACCAGCTGAGCCACAAGAGAAGCCTAAGAACATAGCAGTGCGGAGCTTATCTCTTCTCCAGGGGATCTTCGCCACCCACGGGTCAAACCTGGGTCTCCTGATTTGCAGGTGGATTCTCTACCAAGTGAGCTCAGGGAGGGCAGTGATATTGTTGCCCTACGCTGGTGGATGATCTGAGTCATGTGACTGGGCGGTGGAAGGCTGTGTAGGTGGACGCCGTGTAGATGACGTCAAGTTGGAAACTGCATTAGACATGGGTTGTGACCTTGGGTTGGTTTTAGCTCTGCTGTTGATTAGTTGGTAATCCAGAGAAATTCATAGAAAAGTGAAGATGATAACATCTATTGTCCTGTAGCATTTGAAGCTTACTGTAACATGCCATATGTGAAAGCAATGGACAAACTCCAAAACACTGTACAAATTTAAGGTTTTATTATTAATTCTTATAAATAATAAATTTTATTTGCATATTTAAATCTTGGAAAAAATACAAATTTCATATTGGTAGGATATGGAAGATGAAAATTTAAAATTACAATCTGTGTGTAGATAATAAGAAACCCTGATCTGTAAAAGAGAGTTAAATAATAGAAAAAGGACCAAAATAAGAGCTCTAAAAAAATTTTTATTTTATTTATGATTGAGATTGAATGATATGACTTGTACTCTTTGCTTGTGAATTATACAAATGTTAGACACCATCTTATCTAATAATATTTATGTTCAAAGTAAACTTTTGTGAGTTGTTTTAAATCAGTGGCACAAAACAAAGAATTGCCACATTGTAATTATATGATTTTCTAGACAGTTAAATATATATAGACAGAATATTATTAACTTTATTTAGCAGTCTAATAAGCAAAGTAAAATTATGCTATTTTGTATATAACTACATATACTTTCATTTTGAATGAAATAAAAGTGACAAATGTTATTGTCACTTTTTGAACAAGAAAAATATTTAAAATAATTTTGGACACAAGATTAGAAGGGGTCAACAGAGGATGAGATGGTTGGATAGCATCACTGACTCAATGGACATAAGTTTGAGCAAACTCCAGGAGATAGTGAAGTTCAGGAAACTCTGGCATGCTGCAGTTCATGGGATTGCAAAGGGTCAGACACCACTTAGCGACTGAACAGCAATAGCAAGAATTTCAGTTTAATATATATCTCATTTTCCAGTACTGAAACTTATCCACAGAAGAACTTCCACAAGTTAAAGAATTTAATATTATGTATTGTGTATTATTCATTTATTTTGTTTCATTGTTTTATTATATTCTACATAGGACTGAAATCATGTGGTATTTATCTTTCTCCATCTAACTTGTCTCACTTAGCATTAATATCCTCAAGGTCCATCTGTATTATTGCAATTAGCAGGATCCTACATAATGTATATCTTTAATATGTCATTTCAAAACTCAAAATATAACTGAAATTGAGACATTTTCCAGCTGAACATCTACACTGAATTTAGTAGCATGTTAATTTTAATATGCTACTTTCAGAGAGACATTTTACAAAAAGGAGCCATAAACACTTTATGGTTTTGTTTAATGTATATTTAATGTATATTTGTGCATTCTAGGAACAGATTTGTTTCTAATGAGGTTTTGTATTTTTTTAAATTCATAAATACTATTATTGTTTTTTTTTGCGTGTTAAGTGATATTTTGTGAATTTTGTGAATTTCTCAAACAGACATTTTCAAATACAGTGTCTCAATGGATGCATCATCTCAAGAGCTTTTCTTAATGGCTCACCACTAAGGATCTCACCACTAAATTCTTCTGTCCATATTATACTTCACCCAACCTCTGTTCTAATAATTATCAACAATTTTTACACTTGTCCACATGATTTTCTCTCCACTTTATTAATAGATTCTGAGTTGTTTGAGGTTGGGGTATATCTCATTTGTAGTTGTTCAAATAATGTTTTTGGAATAAAATGATAAAGTAGGAAATGATATTTAAAAGACTTCATTTATAATGCTGCTAAAAAGAAATTATCAGATGAATAAAGAATTCTAACTTTCCCAAAACCTATGTCTGATGAATATAAAATTCTTCATACGGGCTAGCAACAAAGTCTTTTCATATATTGACATTAATACATCTGTATACCATGCCACAGGACTCTTACACAAGGAACTAGCTGAGAAAGTATTTTATAAAATAGAAAATACTATAAAATGTAGTGCTTCATAGAAGAAATTAGAAGTAAGAAAAGAGATAGTTGTCACCGTCATTATGAATGATTTATTCTAGCGAGACATTCAGTGCTCAAATCATCCAGGCTTCTTATTTATTCTCAGCTTTTATACTTGGAATATTTATTCATTTCCTTACTTATACTCATGTCTTTAGTTTCGGGGCTTTCGCGATGGCTCAGTGGTAAAGAATCTACCTGCCAAGCAGGTGGTAAGGGTTCAGTCTGTGGGTAGGGGACGATCCCCTGAAGAAGGAAATGACAACCCACTCCAGTGTTCTTGCCTGGGAAATCCCATGGACAGAAGGAGCCTGGCAGCCTACAGTCCATGAAATCTCAAAAGAGTTGGCTACAAGTTAGCTACTAAACAACAAGCTTGCTTCACATCCTTTCATGGAATCCTTTAGCAGTGACTACACACTGCTAAATTAATAATAAATTAAATTAATAATAATTATGATCACTCTTTGTCATTATTGCATTTGGTGCAGTGTATCTGCTTGCTTGTTTTTGGTGTGTGTATGTGTGTGTGCTCAGTTGTTCAGTTGCATCTGATTCTTTGCAGCCCCGTTGACTGTAGCCCATCAGGCTCCCCTGTCCATGGGATTCTCCAGGCAAGAATACTGGAGTGGGTTGCCATTTCCCACTCTAGGGGATCTTCCCGACCCAGGGGTTGAACATGCATCTCCTATATCTCCTGCATTGGCAGGCAGGTCTTTACCACTGAGCCATCTGGGAAGTAACCACCTAAAAATTTGTTTCAGTGCTGTTGGAATCATTAATTAAATTGCACTGCACATACCTGGCTTAGACATGTGAAGCAAATAAGCCAACTGAAGTTTAAGTTATTAGAATAAAAGAAAAATAAAAACCTGACTTGAGAAGATTCATCTTAGTATCTTAGATTGCCAATAATTTCTGCCATCTAGTCCCCTAAGCTGCCTCTGTAGTTTCCAAGTCAGTTCTTCAGCTTTTTAAGAAGTCTTTTTAATGTACCTGAACCAGTACATACTTTTCTGACAAATCTCCCCTTGATATAAGTTAATTTTGATTATGTGTGAGAGAAAAACCCTGATGCTTGGTCCACATAACTATTAGTATTATGATTGTTTTTGCCTAATTAAAAGGAATGGTTGGCATGTGTGTGATTTTTAACTCCCTTTGAATACTCAAAAGACTTTTACATTGCGTTTCCTTTTTATATGTGTGTACTTAGGTAATACTGAATGAATAATTTATGAATAAATGATGTCTGATTGAAGTGGAAATAGCAGAAACATGAACTTTAAATTTTATGACATATTTCCTCTGGCATTTAAGTTATAATATCCACTTGCATTCATGCTGTTAAAGAGAATGACTCAAAATAGCACAATTGGAGGGAGATTCCATTCACACTTCTACACTGTCCATATTTAATAATAATCAGGGACAAAATTGTTGTTTTCTAAAGTCATACCTAAGTAGTAGGGGATTTATGATTCATTCCTTTGGGTTTAGAAATTACTTCAGTTTCCAACTAATTCAATATAAGATCACCATTGTTTTGAGGGACAAAATCAACACAATATTTAAGTCAGAATTCTGATGACTTTTTCCAACCAAAATGATATCCAGTTGTATTTCATTGTCCAGTTAGACTTTATTTTAGCTTTTGATGTTTTTCATGGATAACGTTTTGTTGTCTCTATTTGGTGATGACCTGCGTGTGTATGAGGAGAAAGGGAAACACAAATTATCATCTTATAGTTCTGTTTATAGACTAGGAGCAACAAGAGGCACCAGGAAATAGTAATAATATCATCTCTAGGCATGAATTCTGAAAACAAAGTGAAATTTGGCTGAAGATTAGATAGGCAACATTTTGTGGCCTTTTTAATGTCTGATTTGGGAATGCTCAAAGATTTTTTTTCTCTTAAAGACATACATGAAAACATGCTGCTCAGCTTATGGAGGGCTTAGTGAAAGTTTCCGAGATTTTGTTTGTTGTCTGTGCCTATTTTATACTTGCATTGAATTATAGGCATATTGTGTTTATTTATGTTATGATTATTAGTATCATTATTTTAAATTTGTGTCTTGCTGCTTGCAGGCTTCCTCTTGATTGGTACAGTATGCCAACAGGTAATAGATACAATAGCAGTAAAACAGTCATCATCACTGCTGGGATGAGAAACCCCTCCTCTTTGCTTTTTTTAACCTCCCTCAGCTGGAAAGTTTTGACATCTGCTGGTTTGGGATATGGCTGAGCAGCTGTCAGCAGTGGGGTAGCTGTTTTCAGCAGCAGTTGGCGGGATGGCAGGGTGCCAGCTTGTACCATCTGTGCGCCTGACATTTCATTCTAATTAACAGTAGGGTTAATTGTTCTGGCAGGCTCAAATGTAGTGTCTAACATTACCCAAGGGAAGCATGTACAAGCGCAGAGTGGCAGGGAGCTGGGGACAGCATCACTAACAAACCCATCGAGGCAGAGTGGTTAACAACTACTGATGATTTTACTAGCTGGCCACATGCAATAAGGCGGAGGTATTTTTTATTCTGATGAATTATGCCAAGCCTGTAATGATGTAGAAGGAATCAAGCCTAGAAAGGCTGAGACTGCTGCCTTAGGGCAATTGTGAGGGAACAATTTGCATGTTATTACTGCATATTCATACCTAATTGTGTTAGGCTTTGCTAATAGAGCAGAATGACAGTATGAAAAATCGAGCAACTGCCTTAGAAGCAACAAAGCCAATGTTTTTTTCTTCCTACACTATGAGTGCTGAATGATCATTTGGACATTTAGTTGCTCAATATGACAAGCCTACCATTTGTTAACTTGACATAGTATAATTTATAAAGCAGTATTCTAATTTTACTTTTAGTTTATTCTTCTCATTTTATACAATATTCATGATAGCAATTTGAATGGGGATATTCATAGCTATTGTGAGTAGTTGTGATTCAAATAAAACTATATTTTGTATGAAGCATTACCATTGTTTCATGATGTATTAATTTTAACATTTAAATCACTTTTTCATATGTTAATACAACATAAACCAAGAGTTGATGAGAAATCCTTATTATAGCCATGCTTATTCACATTGCTATAGTTAATGTCTCAACATTTCCATTATATAAAGACCTATTTTTAGTGTGGCTTGGACAAAGAAATTGTCAGGTAGTACAAAGCCAAAAGTCTGCTGTTTTAGAAAAGTGACTAGGTGCAGATTCACCGAACTAGTATCTGATTCTATCTTCTAAGCAGATAATATTCTTAAGAAATCTCAAGCACAGTGGTACATTTTTTATGCTAGCCCACAATGGCTTTTGAAATCTTTTTATGGAATCTCAGAGAAGACAAAGAATTGGAAAATGTAGCTTTAGAAATCTACATTTAAAGACCGGTAAGATCTATCTTCATTCTAATTTTCCTTCTTTTAGATTTGTAAGGCCATACTTGTATCATCAAGTTGTCCCAATCTGACACTTGAATATCCATTCAATTCAAATTATGAGCCAGCTTTCACACTATATTGCTGCTCTGAGTGCAAAAAGTTGTAGATTATGTTAGTGAATTAAGAGTTTCAGTAGCTTTCCTTGTTAAATGATAGCACAATGAAATATATTTTTTGTAATCTAGTTTTTGTAATTTCTATTTTTTCAATGTCTAACAAATTTTGATCATAATTTATTTTAATCTTCTATTATATGGAGTGTTCAAAATAAGTCAAACTTTGCCCTATGTTAGCTTGCTCTGTGTTTCTTTTCCTTTTTTGTCTAAAACACAACTATTTTCCAAAATAAATGTGGTTGCTTAAATAATACATAGTGTAAAATCTTTCTTAGCTTGTAGTTAAATTCCAAACCATGGAATTATATAAATACTACATATTTTCAGCTTAATTATGTAGTAAAATATTAGAGAACTGTAATTCAAACAGTGTATGGTATGTCTCGGTTAATTTATGAGACCCTAAATTTTGACTATTGGTTGGTAATTTCATGGCTTCAAACATAGAAATTTAGTCCCCCACATAAGATGTGTTCTATGTTTGTACATTTCCTAGTTAGTGGATAAATAGAGACTTTTGTTAAGTATATGAGTCATCTTTCAACCTGAGTGTGTTTTGTTTTGTATTTTTTTTTTTTAAGAATAAAAAACATTATTTTGGAAACATTCAACTTTAATAATCATAAAAAATTTTAGTTGAAATCCAAGCCTAATAAGATTTCATAGAATAGAAATCTTACTGTTCTTCTCAAAGACAAGTTGCATCAGACTGTTGTTTTTTTTTTTTCCTAATTCTAACTTTCAAAAGTTAAAGGGAAGTAAAATAATACCAAACAAAAATACCAAAAGAAATGAAAACCCAGTGGTCTGAGTTTGATCTATATTATCCAGGGGTTCTATGCTATACCAGAGTATGTTTCAGATCACAGAAATAGAAATAACTTTATAGTGTTTTAGCAAATTCATTCTGTATCAATTGTCACTTAAAGGACTGGAGCCTCATTATCTTCTAAAGTAGTCTGTTCCATGCTTGAACATCCTTAACTTGTAAGGCAGTGAGATATTTAAAATGATTTTCTTTAAAACCAGAATGAAAGTACTTGAGTCATGTATATACTTGAGTAAGAATTATTTTTTTATTCCACAAATCAATAAACTGTAAATATGACCGATATGGCTAAATTTTGTGAGGTATTATTTGTGAGGCAAAACCTTTGCTTTATGTAACGCTTCCTTTTTATAACTGAATCTTCCAAGTGGAAATGTATGGAGCCATTTAATTGAGGAAAGAAAATCACTACCCTAAAAATAATAAATGTGCCTCGTTTTGATTTTTGAACCCAAATCTTGATTCAGTCCCTAAAGTTTACCTTGTCGTCACATGTATCATTATGATCAATGTTCAGGAGCTGTTTGCTCTTGTTTACCTTCCCATTTTCTTTTGGTGGCAGCTCTACAACCAAAGGCTCAATGAATGCTGTCCCCATCTCTCTAGGAAATACACATGAAATAAAAACAACATTTACTGAATGATTACTGTGTACCAAGAATGATTCTAAAATTTTGCTTGTCTTACCTTATGGAACCTTTACAACAACTCTTTACTGAGTAGGGACATTACTTTTTGCATTTTTTGGAAGAGAAAACTGAGGCTTAGGGAGCAGGGAGGACTTGCCTGTGATCATACAACTAGTTGGAGAGGAGCCAGAATTATCTCTGGAGCAAGTTTTCTTAATCTCTGCAGGAGATGCACCATCCAGACAGACAAGGAAGGCATAGAAAGAGGAAAATATAAATGTATGAGAAAACACTTTAAGAAATAAATACATATAGTTAACCTAAAATATTAAAAGCCTGTTTTGTTTATTATACAGAGAATGGTAGCTGAGGAACCACTTGTTCAAAAAGTGAGTTAGAGGATTATAAACCGAAACTTTATAGTTTACAGCATGCCCAGATTTGGGAATTTGCTAAAGAGATTATTGAGGGTCCTTTTAGTGGAGAACTAAGCAGTCTAATGGTACATTATGGGGACTAATTTATTGTAAAGAGGTGTGCATGTTTGATAAATTGTCTATTGACTAAGCTATTCTATAACTCAGTAGGGGTAGAGTAGAAAACTAATAGCAATGGAAAGAATTTTTGTCCATAGTAATGCAAACAAATTTAGTCTGGTAGAGGAATGATTATCAGCCTCTAAAAACTCCAAATATTATATTTTGTTATCTAACTTTAGCAACATCACATTTAAGAAATTTTAACAAGATTTGCATTCATTCACAAATTAAATTCATTTCAATATTCTTGGCTACCTATATACATCTGTTTTTCAAATTCTTTTTTGAGCTAGTCTTTTTAATATCTTACTGAAGCCTTCGTTACTTAATAGGCAGACTAAAATTTTTAGCACATGTTCATTTATTATTTACATGAAAGTTATATTTGTAATTTTTTGGAAATTATACTTTGGTAAACATTTTAGGGTTAAAACAAAAAGGAAGCAAAATGACTAAATTTTACTGAGTGCCTGTTATAAGTTCAGGATTGGTTAAACCTTTTTCACATATTAGCTATTTTAATCTGCATAATAACTCTACTTGGTAAAATAATTGATTTACCCATTTTACAAATGATGAAGATAAGAATGATTAAATAATAGCTTGCATGCCCTGTGCTTGATCTAGTAAGTGAGGGAAGTGGTCTAAGTCTGTGTGACCACACAGCCTTTGATTCCTTCTCTGGGATCATGCTTTTTATTCCTGTATTTGGAAACTGAAGAGCATATCATTTTACAAGGAAATATTTATATTTATTTAAAAGTATCTATTTTAGTATATATCATCTAGTTCTCAAATATTTTCTGAATTTCAGCAATTTTTTTTCTTCCAAGCTAATTTAACGGATAGTATCTAATGCTAACTGAATGTTTCCTATTGGAAGTATTTTAGTTCCAGGAAAGTGAAAACACCATTGAGAATTTATTATCAGTTTTAGACATATGTGTATGATGATATTTTCAGTTGGCAATAGACAGACAGGTGAGGCTTATGTATCTGTTTTATTCAGTTATTTTCATTTTTAAAATAATTATGTATATTTTTATAGCTTAACTTATTATGTCTTTCAAAAGATTTTGACTATTTGATGACATTCTAAAATCTAGGTGATGATGAGTTCAATGTTGGAATTGATGGTGGCATTCGAATGACCATATTAATGGTAGGACCAGACTTAAGGTTCTATTGTTCTTTTTGTTTTTGTTTTTTCCATTAGCCTTTATATTGATGATCCCTAGATTTTCTGGTTGTTTGAAGCTCATTCTCTTTGTATTCCCTGGGAAGGACTCTTGGGAACAATAGTCCACAAACTCTTGCATTTCATAACAAGTTGTCTGAGGTTATACTTAAAGACCAGCTTGGCTTGGTTATAAAATGTGCAGACTCTTATTTTCTTCAGCATTTAAAATGTGTTACTCCATTAACTTCTATCAGATTTTCTAACCTATAATATTATTTTATTTTATAGTTTCTACATTTTTTATGTTCTCTAAGGTGATTTTGAAATATTAAATTATAGTTTTTATTTCCTTTGTAGGCATGATTTACTAGCTGACTTTCATTTTTTTAATGGGGAGCATTATAATTATTTTACAACTTACAAATGAAAATTTGGAGTCAATGCAATGCTTTTATCTTGTTCACTTTTTTAAAAAAAGTAGCACATGATTGTAATTTCAGAAAAAAGTATTGTGCATGATTTCTTTCTTCGTTCATGGTTCTTAGATTCATTTTCACAAAGTGATGAAAACAATATGATTCTGTGATTTCCTCATTGTTTTATTTTGCTTAAGGAGAGGTTGAGTATCTTATAGACCTTTCTTTACTGTGTTCCCTTACTATTTGTTGAAATTTTTAATATTCATTGTTTTCTAATTATGTTATAAAGATGAGTAAAATGTGGCCTAATGTGTTCTTCATACTGGTCTACAAGTGTTTTCAAATTGTGTATAAAATTTCTATGTAAATTTTACACATTTCCACATAAATATACTCCACCAAAATTTGTATTACCACTAAAAAATGATGATCATTCCTTTTGAACTTTTAAACTAAATTTATGCTGTTGTTCAGTTGTTAGGTTGTTTCTGATTCTGTGACCTCATGGGCTGCAGCATACCAGGCCTCTCTGTCCCTCACCATCTCCCGGAATTCACCCAAGTTCATGTCCAGTGAATCAGTGATGTCATCCAACAAATTATCTCAAATTATAACAGAATTCATAATAATTTTACATGCTTAAGGTATAGCCTAATGAGCTTCTGACATTTTTGAAAAAATCCAATTTGGAAGTGACATATCTTTTATTTGAAGTATTTAATAGCACATATACAAATAAGAACATTAAACTGCAAAATTATTTTAATATTAGACCTAACACTAATAGAAATTGATTAACTATTCAAGTGCATGGAAGAAAACTTGAAGATGAGTGAACTTAATGTAAAAGAACAACCATTTGATCTAAATGAAAAGTCATGTTTCACAGGGAAGTTTAAAAACATAGTTCTGTGGCTTCTTCATTAAACTGTAGTCTTCAGCATGGTCTTCTTAAAATAACTTCTAACTTGGAAAAAAATGCTGCTGCTTCTATGGCAAATTTTTGTGTTTTGGTTTTCATGTAGTTATGATATCCTGAGGGCTGTATGTTGAATAACATATAGCCACAAATATTTTGTGGAAGTTGTATATTTATCATCAGTCTTTTGGGATACATAAATTCTATATTTAATATTTCCTTATGCATAAACATTCATAGTTTTGAGCTCATTGTCATCAAAAGGGATTATTTACAAAAAATAAAAGTTATATACTGCCATCATACAATAACTGACAATGCACTCCAAGTATGGGATGCATGCCTCTATATCCCTATATCTTGCAAATACATGCTATAATTTCCCAAAACATACAGGGACCGCATATACTGGCAACACTGCACATCTTTCAAGCCAAAGCACAGTTCACCAACTGATAGTCTGATAGTGTGATCTATCTTCTAGGCAAAACATAAGATATGACAAAACAGGCTGGTATATACATGGGTTGCAAAAGCACCCAGCAGCAAATAATTCTCTCATCACCTGTAGAGGTTGTGAAGAGCCTTTAGCTATTGTTCTCAGAGCACACTTGTTAGTAAATCCCCTGTGTGTTTTCCTAGAATATGTGTTATCAGTTACATGGTATCTGGGAAGAATTAGGCAAAGCTACTTAACTCAATTCATTACACATGCATCTCACACAACACTGGACTGACTGTGGAAGATTCTGAAAGAAAAACAGATACCACATCCTTACTTAATTTACTGCAAATATTGGGAATTATTAAGACATGAGAAAAGCAAATAAACAAGATTTTTCCTAAGCCAGATGAAACACCAGGACAACAACTGTAAGCTGGGACATTCCTTTCTGAACCAAATGACGGGTGTGGTCACCATATCACGTACCCTTTTCCTCTATATGCCCAGCTCTGTTCCTGGGCCTCCCATTTGCTTCTGGACTATTGCCTGAACCAAAAGCCTGAACGGAAACCGTCGCTGTGTCTGTTCCATCCAGAGTTCAGCTGCCTTGGGTTCTGTCCTGATTCCTTTTGAGATTCCGGTTTACAGAAATGTTTTCTTGAGGCCAACCAAGTGTTTTTAAAAATTTATCCATTATACTATGTATTTGGGACATGGGGCATATGTTAAAGTACAATTATCTGCCACCTTGAGTAGATGTCTCACAGTTTTTTCTCAGTGAAAAATCCTTATTTTTCTCATTCTATAATGTCACATATAGAACATACCTTTTTTCTATATTAATATAACTTAGTCAAACAAAACTATTACTAAATCCTCATCTTTAACAAAGATGTCAATAAAGATTCTAACATCAACTAAAAAATGAAATAGAATATAAACAAAATGATTGATTTGAAAGAATTATACTAAAATGGAACTAAATTTGAATTTGACTATTTTCATTTCCATATTTGTACAACTTTTTTTTGGAATAACAATAATTCCAGTTGTAGCAAAGCTAATCTGTAACTTTTTTTTACCAGAATATAACTGGAAATTTAATTTTTCTTCTTACTTCACACTAAGTATTCATATCTCTTGTGATAATATTAAACATACTAAATATGAAAATATATTAATTAGTAAACAGAGTTATATGAGCAAAATAATAATCAGAAACCAAAGTGTTAACAAATTGTGTTTTACTTTTTTGAAGAATTTTGTTATGGAATACTTTAGAATAAAGTGATTTTAGGTTTGAATAATTTACAAAGAAGAATATATTAGTTTTTAAATAATGAATTCCACATTTATGCTTTCTTCCTATTAGTAATGGAAACAAAATTTGCATATAATCATCAATTTGCAGATTTTTAAAAATATTATATTTATGTTATGTCTTGGAGGTATTTAAACTAGCTCAACCAGTCCATCCTAAAGGAGATCAGTCCTGGGTGTTCATTGGAAGGACAGATGTTGAAGCTGAAACTCCCAATACTTTGGCCACCTGATGCGAAGAGCTGACTCATTGGAAAAGACCCTGATGCTGGGAGGGATTGGGGGCAGGAGGAGAAGGGGACGACAGAGGATGAGATGGTTGGATGGCATCACCGACTCGATGCACATGAGTTTGGGTAAACTTTGGGAGTTGGTGGTGGACATAGAAGCCTGGCACACTGCAGTTCATGGAGTCGCAAAGAGTTGGACATGACTGAGCGACTGAACTGAACTGAATAGGTTTCAAAGGATTTGAATGTGTACCATTTGACTACAGTAAATAAGCTCAGTCTCTCGTTTCATATAGTTAAATAGAGTACTTGTTATGATTGAATAAAACATTTGCATATGATATAAAGGCATTCTCCCTGAGCAACTGATAATGTCATGAATTGAGAATGTTCAGGTTAACAGCAATTATTTTGGCTTGAAAATAGTGTTCTGGGTACGAGAACAATAGGGAGGTAGGAAATAGGAAGGTAAGAGATAGGAGACCAATTGTGGAAGACATCAAATGTTTCCAGAAGCTTTTGGCCTTTATTCTATGAACCAATGGAAGGAAGAACAGATTTTTTTTATTTAAGTGAACATCGTGATCAAATTTGTGCTTCAATGAGATAAATATGCTGGAAAAGCAAGTCGAAAGATAATTTGGAAGGCTATTGTTTCAAAAGAGGTAATGAGTGTGGTGTCTGTGAAATTAAAGAAGGAGTAGATAGAAAAATATTGTGGCATTAAAATGAGAAAGTGAATGAGAGGCCTCATAAAGGGAATTTTTTTAATAAAAGAAGAAAAAATTGATTTTTGAGCCTGGGTGATGGAAAATTGATGATGTTAACAAGAAAAATCAGCAGCAAATGTAAGTATAGTCACAGAATGAAGATGATGCATTCAGTTGTTTAATTTGTGGTATTGGCAGGACATACAGGTGATTGCCATTAAGCTGTTGGAAATATGACTGCATATTTGTTTCTTCAAATGAACACTTGCAAAAGCAATCCAAAGCTTCCCTTGAAATCCAAAAGAAAATTACA
Organism: Muntiacus reevesi; assembly: GCF_963930625.1. NCBI lineage: Eukaryota > Metazoa > Chordata > Mammalia > Artiodactyla > Cervidae > Muntiacus > Muntiacus reevesi. The sequence goes on along the minus strand of NC_089260.1, from coordinate 39,025,462 downwards.
TTATCATCACTGTTGGGAAACCTAATCAAAATGTAATTTGCAAAATATGTATTTTGCAATGTCCTTTGCATTCTTCTCTAAATTCTAATACAAAGGACTCACTGTATATTCAATAAATATATGGGAAGCTTGATGGTCTAGTTAGGATTTAGCATATGTACCATCATAACCTAGTTTTATTGCCAGGCTTGGAGACTGTTTAAATTCAGGGCCTATCACAATGCCTGGAATTTGGGAGATCCTCATGGATGAGACTGGAAGGCCCAATGGATCAATGAACACATCTTTTATTTTATGATAGGCTGGAAGATATTTGTGTTTCCTCTTTTGGTACAGTGTTATAGAAAATCTGATGGGGATACATGATGAACGTTTTTGGGAAAAAGTTACATTGCTTAAGTATAACTAGAATGCCTTTGGTTGGACAGATTGAATTATGCAAGATGTTTATGGCTATCTGCACACTCATGAAGCAATAATCTTTAAAACTATTTGAAACATGGAGGGGGGAATGGTATTTCTTAGTAAAATATGAAGTTATAATTGTTGCTATTAGAATTAGGAATTTCCTCAAGATAATTGTTGATGTCACTCATGTCCATCTGTGTAGGGTAATTGCTGTTTGCCAATGACAACTGGAAACACCACCAACATATCTTTAAAGAGTATATGATTTAATGCATTTCTGTCTGATTACAGGAGATTGTCAGAAGAGACTGTAGTCAATCCTTTGTATTCTTTGGGTCTTTAGTCCATCCTGCTTTTTGGCCATTGGAATCCATTTTTAATGCTTGACTATAGCATCATAAATCTAATAGTAAGTTTCATGATCTAAAAAGCAGTTGTGAGATTTCCCTGGTTGTCCAGAGGTTAAGACTTAACTTTCCAATGCAAAGAGTACAAGTTTGATCCCTGATCAGGGGACTAAGATTCTACGTACCTTGTGGCCAAAAAAACCAAGACATAACAGAGAAACAACATCATAACAAATTTAGTAAAGATTTTTAAAAAATGACCCACATAAAAAAATCTTGAAAAAAAGCATATGCTTTAATGGAAAAGTGAAAAGCAATTGCAAATCAAGTGAAGGAAATGGCAGTAATTTATAAGATCTAATGCTATGCTATAACAATACTTTCTATTATGAGAGTATTGTGGGTTGAATTGTGTCTCCTCCTCCCAAAAAGATATATTGAAGTCCTCACCACCAGTACCCCAGAATGTGCTCTTATGGGGGAATAGGTTAGTTGCAGATATAATCTGTTGAAATCAGGATACATTGGAGTGGGGCCCACTGAGTCATCTGGGAAGCCCCTAGTCCTTAAAACTGTGAGATAATATATTTCTGTTCTGCCTTATGTTTAACTCAACTGCTTTGTGGTGCTTTTTTAGGAGAACCTTGGGGAATTAATAAAAAGAGCTAAATACATTGTAGGGTATGTCACACCCTTGTTTTTAGGCCTTTAACTGTTTCTATTACATTTGCAAGGAGGTGACAGCTGCATATGAGTGGACACACATTTGTACATTCAGAATTTCCTATGTTTTGGGAAAATATGAATCAAATACTATACTAAGATTCTAACAATGTCTCGACATTCATTTCCTGGTACGTTGTATCAGTTCCATCTTCTATTTGTTTTTAAAAGGTGAAACTACTGTTAAGAACTGCCTACCAAGTTATAATTTCTATGAATCATTTAATGCATTGGAGACTAGGCCCAAGAAGATTGCATACTTAATTTACTTTCGGTTTAAGCAGTTTGATGACAGTTTTTGAAAGAGATGACTGTGTGGATTTTTCTGAAATAATGGGAACCCATCATGTATTATGAAAAAGTGACGTCTTTATTAGTTTTCATACTCTTTAGTTATTAAATAAAGTCTTTTGACATGAAGAACTTAATCATTAGTTCTTTTCTTGCTTGTTTTTTGAGATATATTTATTAACTTTTATTTCTTTGAGGTGTACAACTTCAAGCAATTGTTTTTTAGGAATTTTTTTAAGTAAGATATTTCTATTGACCATCAGAATACTCACTGAATATTTCCTTTATATTTAATTTTCTAATGATACATAAATACAAACCTTAGTTTTACAGACTTTCTATTGGAGTTAGAAATAGTATAGATTTGGGCTTCCCTGGTGGCTCGCTGGTAAAGAATCTGCCTGTAATTCAGGAGATGCAGGTTCAATTCCTGGTCAGGAAGATTCCCTGGAGAAAGGAAATGGCAACACACTCCAGTAGTCTTGCCTGGAAGATTGCAATCTCTGGTGTCGCAAAAGAATTGGACACGATTTGGTGAATAAACAGCATCAATAATCAACAACCTGTTAATCAGCAATAGATATCATTTATCCTTTTAACATTTAAAAATACCTATTTCATCCTGTTTTATGGAAAAGATTTCTGTTTCTCTGTGACTGTTTCCCTATTCACTGTTAGCTTTAGAAGAAAAAGAAAACTGTCTTTTTGAAGATTTTCTATAACTAAACTAGAAATTTCTTATGCCCACCAATAACATGTTCCTGTCTATAATTATTTCTAGATAGATATTTCTATTCTAGATACTTAATGCTATGGCAAATGATAAAGAGCTACTGCTTCAATTCCTCTACCTTTGTAGATGGAAAATTTTAAAGAATTTGGAAACACATAAAGTTGCATAAACTATGGGGTCATATCCTGTGAAGACCACTGATTACTCCTCTGTGAGCGAAAGCATGTTGATTCCTTTCCATGTTGTGTGTGTGTGTGTGTGTGTGTCTTGTGTGTGTATGAATAACTGAGATGGTCAGTTTCTCACTTACACAAAAGTACTGAATGAAATATTCTTTTCTCTAAAAAGGGAAAGTACTGATGATTTTGATACATTTTGAAGGTCAGTAATGTTCAGCATAGAGCAATATGTGGAGAACAATAGCTCCTTAGAGAGTGGAAAACATGGTACTCTCATTATCCATAATCTCAGCTGGTCACCATAGTAACAGCATTTTATTTTCCAAGATGCAAGCCTTTATAGTTCTGTAGAATCCACTTCCTAGGCCTCCAGACACATCAGCGGCATCTAGTGGTGAGACCTCTGCTGAAATATTTGCGCTTTACCGCCTGCTGTGTTATGTTGAAAACTCATGGTCTGCACATGTGCCTAACTATCCCTGTATTTTTCACTCATCATGATGGGTGACTATAATTTTTCAGAAAAATACTTCTGGATTGCCTGCAAAACAAAAAAGGTGAAAATGTAAGCAAAAGGAAAGTTAGTTTGCTAATACTCTTATTAGAATTTTTCAAGGGAATTGGGGAGTATAGAGACATGTGTTTTTTCCAAACGTAGAGGCAAGCTGGAAAGGTTTCGTTTCCAGATGATGAAATGGTTGCTCAGCGAATACATAGAACTACCTTCCAGAATCTCTAGGAGATGAATTTATTAAAGATTCAAGGAGATTAGTAATAAATTCTGGGAGGAATTAAATCTTGCTTACCCACTTTTATTTTCTGATACTGTATCTCCTCTTTACTAGTCAACTTTTAGAAACCTATGTAATGGTGGTTGTTATGTAAATCAGATACTTACCAGAGTTTAACCCAATCTCAGTGTAAATGGAGGAAATTCAGAAATTCTATTTAGTCTCCAGGGACGTAGGGTAGAGTTTTGGAAAATGCATGGATGTTGGGTTGAGACCCAAATGTAGTCTTGCTTCTGTCATTTCATGGAGTTTTGAGCAAAAGCTATAGCTGTGGTCCTCATCTTGGCTGCATTTTAGAAGGAAAAGTCAGTCAGTACCAAACTCCATCTTGGACTAGTTGAAGCAGAATCTTTAGGAATACAACCTGAGCATAACCTGAAAAAGGAATCTGAGGAACCAGACCTCAGAGTCTCCTGAACTTTGCAATAACAACAGTCACTGGTCTGACTTGAACCTTCTTCCTAGTAGCATGGGCCACTGATCATCAGCATCACTTGGGGGCTTGTTATAAATTAACACACATTTCAATAGGAGAAGCAATGAAAACCCATAGAGATTCTAATTCAGAAAATCTAAGATGAGCCTGGGAATCTGTGTTTTTTAAAACAGATGTTTCTGTGGTGCTTAGCTTCCTATTGTAATAGAGGCTCTTACCTGGAAGTTACCTGGAGGATTAAATAAAAACACTTATTTAACTGTTGCTCCTTTTTTCATGAAGTTAACTCTTATTTCCTGATTACCTCGTATGTCCCAAGTCCTGTAACAGAGATGAATGAGTGAACTGATGTGAGTAACACACAGGGTTAAAATCAGCTTGGAGTAAATACTGGAGAGGGTGTGGAGAAAAGGGATCCCTCTTACACTTTTGGTGGAAATGTAAATTGTTATAGCCAATATGGAGAACCGTATGGAGATTCCTTGAAAAACAAGGAATAAAACTGCCATAAGATCCACAGTCCCATTGCTGGGCATATACCCTGAGGAAGCCATAATTGAGAGAGATACACGTATCCCAATGATCCCTGCAGCACTGTTTACAAAGCTATGACATGGAAGCAACCTAGATGTCCATTGACAGATGACTGGATAAAGAAGCTGTGGTACATATATACAATGGAATATTACTCAGCCATGAAAAGGAATACATTTGAGTCAGTTTTAATGAGGTGGATGAACCTAAAGCCTATTATGCAGAGTGAAGTAAGTCAGAAAGAGAAAAACAAATATCACTTATTAATGTGTATATGTGGAATCTAGAAAGATGGTACTGATGATGAACCTATTTTTAGGGCAGCAGTGGAGACATAGACACAGAAAACAAATGTGTAGACACAAGGGAGGAAGGAGTGGGTGGAGCAAATTGAGAGGGTAGTGTTGGAACACATACATCACCATATGTAAAATAGATAGCCAGTGGGAATGTGTTGTAGGACACAGGGAGCTCAAACCTGGTACTCTGTCACAACCTAGAGGGGTGGGATGGGGTAGAATGTGGGAGGGAGGCTCAAGAGGAGGGACATGTGTATGTCCATGGCTGATTCCTATTGATGGATGGCAGAAACCAGCACAATACTGTCAGGCAACTATCCTCCAATTAAAAATAAATTTAATAAAAAAGAAAAAATAAAATAAAAGGATTCATTTGTCATATGCATATGAAAGAAATTTGAGCATAAAATAACTTCAGACAAATAATTTTTAGAGACTTCCCTGGCAGTCCAGTGGTTACGACTCGGCTTTCCAAAGCAGAGGTTGTGGGTTCCATCCTTTATCATGGAGCTGTGTGTGTGTGCTCTGTCGCTTCATTCAGGTCCAACTTTTTGCAACCCCATGGAGCCCTGCCAGGCTCCTCTGTCCATGGGATTCTTCAAGCAAGAATGTGGGTTGCCAATCCCACATGGCTCAGGGTCAAAAAACCCAAAACACAAAAGAGAAGCAATATTGTAACAAATTCATTAAAGACTTAAAAACGGTCCACAATAAAAAAACCTTTAAAAAGAGATTTTTTAATTCATAAACACAAGTTAAATATTTATTAATAATATGTACCCAAGTCTTAGTGGATATTTTGTAAAGAATAAAATACATTTCCTGTCTTTAAAAAAGGTAAGTTTTAGATACTTTTGGTTACTTAAAGCATAATGAAAAAATAACCAAAGGATAATACCAGAATCAAATTACATAGAGAAACTAATTATCCTTTTTTGTTTCTTTTTTGAGGGATGATGACCATTTTTGAGGTAAGTGGTATTTGATCATAGTTTTTGAAAACAAATACTGATATAGAGAATTATGTGCAGGAAATTTGTGAGGCAACACTCTTGGGAGCAACACTTATGAGGGAATGAGGAAAAAAAGGCAGGACAGAGTAAGGGGAGAGATGAAAGTGAGGTGCGTTTGTGCCAGATAACTCATCCCCCTCCATGAGGAACTCTGACATTGGGCCAACCCTTCAGCCATGTTCCTGATTTAGGTCATGAGGTTAGTTCTTTATTCCCTGTATCAGCCAATACTGGATGTGAACCGCCTCCAAGAAGAGGGTGTAGACATGAGTAAAGCAGCTCCCTTTGGTTGAAGACAGCTCTTAAGGAAGTCCTCAACTTTAAGGCACCAGTAGCTGATGCTCAAGGCAGTTGAGGGAACGAGGTCTTCAGTTCTGTAGGGTGGAACAGAGAATCATGTTTATTGTAAAAGCACCGGTCTGCATAAACATTCTCAGTGGTTCCCTCAACCTAACTTTCAGGCCACCTCTGACATAGACCATTCTACATCAAGACTCATCCCCTGGCACTCTAAAATCTCCTCCCTGAGCTGAATTTGTTTATCCCTTCCCTTTTCAGTAGTTGAAGTTTTGCTGTTGCTGTTCAGTCACTCAGTTGTGTCCGACTCACTCATGTCCTTTGAGCCTGTGATGATATCCAAGCATCTCATTCTCTGTCATCCCCTTCTCCTCCTTCCCTCAGTCTTTCCCAGCATCAGGGTCTTTTCCAATGAGTCGGCTCTTCCCATCAGGTGGCCAAAGTATTGGAACTTTCGCTTCAGCATCAGTTCTTCCAGAATGAATATTCAGGGTTGATTTCCTTTATGATGGACTACTCATCCTTACATTTCAATTTCACACTTCCTTAGATAAGCCTTCCTGACTTCTTTAACTAACTAAATCGAATCCTTCTGTTATATGTCTCATATCATTTCCTTTTATTTGTAATTACAGAAGTCATTTTATATGTATTTGTGTGAATGTTTTATTAATGGCATTTTTGTCAATCTCTCCAACTATACTGTAGAGGTACTAGAAAGTAAGGACCATGTCCACATTTTTGTATTTATTATATCACTTAGGACAGTGACTGAAATGTATTTAACAAAGTACCTTAAACAATGGGGCTTCCCAGATGACTCAGTGGTAAGGAATTTTCCTGCTAAAACAGGAGACAAAGGAAACTTGAGTTCAATCCCTAGGCTGGAAGATCCCCTAGAGGAGGGCATGGCAACCCACTTCAGTTCTTTTGCCTGGAAAATCTCATGGACAGAGGAGGCTGGCAGGCTACAATTTCTGGGGTCGCAAAGAGTCAGACACGACTGAGACACAGTAGGCATCAGGCAGGTAGAGCTAACTTGACTAGGTACAGTCTTCAGGGAACATGCCTCCAATCTCTCATGCCAAGCTTTTTTCTCCTTTGAACATTTGCCTGAAGTCTCCTTGCCTGCTTTTTCTTCTCAGCGCTTGGTCAACTCACTAGTTTACAACAAATTGAAGTACTATCACTCTTACCAAATGTCTAAGATGGGTTCTCAAATTTGAATGTGCATATAAATAACAAGATCTGGGCATCTGCTAAAGTGCAGATTCTGGTGCAGTAGGTTTGGATAGCTTCATCTTATCTGTGCTTTAGTAACCCCTTTATCTACAGCATGCCTTATTTTTGTATAACTTCTACTTTTATGGTGCTAAGTCATTTCAGTCATGTCCAACTCTTTGTAACCTATGGACAGTAGCCTGCTGGGCTCCTCTGTCCATAGAATTTTCCAGGCAGGAATACTGGAATTGGTTGCATTTCCTTCTCCAGGGCATCTTCATGACCCAAGGATTGAACCCGTGTCTCTTATGTCTCTTGCCTTGGCAGGCCAGTTTTTTACCAGTAGTGCCACGTGGGAAGCCCCTCACTTTTGTAGAATGCCATTATTTGGTATTAATAGAAATTAATTCATTAAATCATGTGCTCCTTTACATTAATTGCACCTGACATATTACTATATTTCTCACAGTACTTAACATAGTGCTGGTGTATATTACGAGCCCTGTATATATCTGCAGGTTGGTTTTGTAAGATGGCACTAACACATAGCTAGTGATTTTTCAAGCTTAGCATCTGGATTTTCAGAGTTTTGCAGTATCCTGACCCTGAATGAGAACCACTAGTGAGAGAGTCAATTGCTAGGCAGGTTGTTCTCAAGGAGGAGAAAAGGACAAACTTTTTTCCCCCCTATATTCCTTAGTCCTAGTCACATAAAACAATTTTTTTCTTTAACCCAGGAACTGATGATTACACAACAAACAACTCAATTTAAACTCTATACTAAGGATTATATAACAATAATGTATCCAGCTTGAGGACAATTTCTCCTTCCTGAAAACCTATTGGCTAATCCTGTTATCTTAAAATGTAAGTTATGGGAGTGGGTCTAGTAAGATCTTTACAACCTTCAGACATTCTTTTGATTTATTGTAATAACTAATTTAAAAAAGTATATAACTCCCTTGCTAAGACTAGCGAGGGAGGCACTCTTCATCCCCTTCTGATGTCTATGTCAGAAGCGTTCTCTGTCCTTTTTGACTTTAATAAAACTTTGCTAAACAAAAGATCTTGAATGATCAAGAGCTTTAGGTCCCTCGTCCCAAAGCTAAATCTTCGGAGATCACGAATCCGACACAGTGCTGTTTTCTGAATGTCAATAATGCTGTCCTGGTTCTGCTCCTCCCTGGCACAAAATAGCAAAAAGTTCTACATCTCTACTGAGGAATTTTGGAATACTTCTGTGGATGTCTTGTCACATTAGGTCAGCGAAAGATGCCATCTCTACTAATGCTCAAGGGCAAAGAAAATTAGAAAAAAAAAAAATACTTGTACCTAAAACTCAGATATTCTTAACTTCCCCTTTTATAAACCTATTCTCTCCATTTCTTCCAGCTTTTAAAGAACAGTGAGATAATGCATCCGGTGTACCTGTCAGTAGCACTTCTCTGTTCATTTTGAGACACAAGCACATTATTTCTGAAGAGCATCAGTGGAAGAACAGTTTCAGGTCTATTTCGTGGTAGTGCTTGACACTAACATTTGATTGATAGCTATAAGCAAGTGGCTATTCTAATTTTCTTACTCTGATTAATTCCATCTCCCCATTTAAATCCCTATTTACCGTCCATATACTCTTATTATTTTATTGCCTTACTCTCGATAAAAATGCAGACTAGGAACTACAGCTCTTTCCTTGACTGATTTTAAATAAATTAATGAAAATGGGTAATTGCAAAATCTGTGAATTGTATGTACTGGGGATAAGTATGTTGAAACTTCTCATTAGATGATTGCAAGTTGTGAGTTTGTTGCTGAAGCTGTGTTCATTAGTGATGCAGAGCATCATATCTGACTGGTTGGGACCATTGTCCAAGTGAATGCTTTGCTTTTGTGATCATTATAATTTTGTGTGTATTTGTAAAAAGCTATTGGTATGCAAACTATGAAAGAATTCTAAAGATATTTTTCAGTGTGCTTCAAGTTCTTTGTGAAGCCAGGAGAGTTAATACTAAATATTTGATGAGGTACAATTATTTGAGAACTCTAATAAGCCCTTTTAGTCAAAGACTACAGAATTGTGATGAGTATTTCTTGTTACTGGTTGACAGCATATGTATACTCATAAATTGGTTATTTTGTTGGAAACTTGAGTAGCAAGCCTAGCTGTGCATACTGATGTTATTATACAAATCAAATATGTTTAAAGAGACTAGGTTAGCAGAGTCTCAATTTTAAAAGGGCATGGTTGACTTTTTCTCTTGGTCTTAATTTCTGTATCTCTTTATAATTGATTAATGTTCATTGGTAGAGTAAGTATGAATAATTTATGATTCACATAGCTGCTGGCTTATTAATTGTTTAATTTCAGAGAAAGTGACTATATATTAAGGAATTTCAAGTTGTCACTCTGAGCAGCCAAATGAATTTATACACTTTGTTACTGCATAATCAAGAAATAGTGTTTCAGACATACAGTCTGTGTTTCCTATGGTGCTTAAAAATAAGAAAATTAATGAAATGTTAAAGTGACTTTTAAAAGTAGAACAGAGCAAATGACTTGGCATGGCTGAGAACGGTGTGCTCTGGGGTTTCCCCCAAACCCCCTTTAAACATTTCACTCTGATTCAGTGATTCCATGTAATGTGCCAACCATAAAATGAAGTTAATTGATGAATGATGCTTATTCTTTAGAAGAAAACATAATTAAATATAGAAAAGAAAATTGTAATTAACTTTCGATATGTTATAATTTCTTTGGAATTTGGGCAAATTGATTTTAATTTTTAGAAATTAAGATAAAAGACATATAATATGTGGTAAATTTGCTTCCTTTAGCAGCGTGCCTAGAAAGACATTGCTGTCTTGGAAAAATGCATATTATTTGCATCATGACCGTTAATAAGTACATTGGTCTCTACATTTATTGCTGAAAACCAAAGGCTGATCTAAATTGTATTTAAAATAAATGTTGACCATCTTCGTTTGTTTGGTAGAATATTTTCAAATAAATCTAAAAGGTGAAATCAGCATTAAAATGGCTTTCAATGAAATTGAAGAATACACACTTGAAACTTTCACCTTCCTAGAACACAACTTTTAGGATTATATTTTGAAAGACAGGATTTTGAGAACTGGTCCATAGATTAATTTTGTCCATCTTTAAAATATTTTGGCTGTGTGACAAAAGTCAGTTTCGCATTAGGGACTAGGGGCAATACTTTTGCTGAAGATGAAGTGTGTTTGATATGGGAGGGGAAGAAATAAAATGCTTTTAATGATTTATCCTTTTCCTAGTCTCTTTCATTCATTTAGGTCAAATTATTTCACAGCATTTGATAAGCTGCTATAGAAACCACATTGCTGAGCTGTGGAAGGGAGCCTGAGTTTAATTTTGGTACTTTGGTAAATATCCCTTTTTTTTTTTTTTTTTTTTTTTCAGATTTTTCATGTTGTTTCATGCTATTTCTTTAGAGAATTGGGGAGAAAGAGGACCAGGGAATGCTACATAATCTTATAAAATTAAAGGAGAAAGAACAAACTAATATGTATATATTGAGAAAAGAGGGATGAATAGCATATTAGGTATCTTCGTTATGCATAAACAGGTCTCACATTTCCTGGTAGAGGGTGAGCTCCTTAAGGGCATGATGGCCCATGTTTAATTTAGCTTTGTATAATATAGTTTTTGCATGAATAAAATATGGTTGTGGGCTGACATTCACTTAGACATCTGCAGTGTTATATCTAAATAATTTCTTTCACCTAATGTTAGAGTCCCCACCTCTTACTTTGTTCTCTTATATTGTGGAATAACTTCAACTTCATGCATGCCAACTGTCCTCCTATACACATTAAGTTAAAAATTAAGGCATTCCTCTTATTCTTTTGCTCAAGGCTAAACTTTGCATTGGGGCAATTGATTTTTTTCTTTGGAGTATTGCTCTATTGTTTATTTTCTCTCTCTCTTTAAGGACTTTTATCTCTCATGTGGCTACTTCTCAGCATAATAACAAGCTCACAGTTCAGCTACAATGAAACAATCGAGTGAAGAAATTAATAAAGCAACCTACTCTGAGGAGGTATCCAACTTCATCTCTCTTCTTATTGGATCATCTGTGATATTTAAGAAAGTCATTACTCCATCACCAGTCACCATTTCTTCTCTTCACATTTGCTTCTCCATGGTTTGCAAACTGATTTTACTTTCAGTGATATTCTGACAAAAACCACCCTTGATTTCTAGATTCTCAGATCCAGTTGTGACTCCTTTAGCCTTGTCTTTCTGTATCCCTGACTGATCTCAGCATTTGAGTCTCTTTTTAAATTATAAAAGAAGCTCAGACAAATTTTCTTTTTCCCCTTTCTTAAAGTCAAGTATATACTTTATTTGGCTGCTGTAGAACTCTTTTTTTAATTGTTGATTGTTCATTTGCTTTCTTCATTTTCTCATTGATTTGCGGTATATTTAGATCTATTTCAAATTCTAATTTATTTTTTGGTATGGATTGCAAATTCCTTGGTCCAGGTAGATACTGTCGACTAAAAAAAGATGTACAACTTGAGAGTTGTGAGTTAAGTTTTATTTGGGGCAAAATGAGCCAATGAGTCCTTATAGCCCAGGAGGCAGCACCTCAGATAGCTCTGAGAGACTGCTCCAAAGTGGCAGTGGGGGAAAGTCAATATATAAGGTTTTGGTGAAAGCGAAGTTCAATACCATTAAACATTCATTTCACAAAAAGTTTGTCGCTAATCACCAGGACCTGCTGTCACCATGAAGGGATTTAGTGCTTTTCTAGATATGAGGAGATGCAAGGATTGGGATCATAAAATCTGTTCCTAAAGCATCTATCTAAAGACCTGTCCCACCAGATTGCCTGGAGCAGAGTGCCTTACTCCACCCTGAGCTCCTTCAGGGGGTGTTGAAGGTCAATAGCTTCCATGGTGCAAGGTTTAGTCTCCACGAGGCGGGTGGCGAATGCCCTTGTTGTTCAGTCATTGGCAGCCATCTTGGCAAGTGCCAATTTGTAGTTGACAATACGGATTTTTCCTCAGAGAACTGGCCATTAGGTTTGTTTAGTTTCTCTATTTTTTTTTTTAACTATTTCTTTAATGTTTGTTTATATTTTATAGTTTTATTTCCTTCATTTTCTTTGATTTATCTTTTTAAAAAAACTTGCAAACTGTGAACACAAGTCATTAATGTTCAGCCTTTTTTCCTTTATGTATTTCCTTTCCAATATTGTTATTTAAGGTTGTACATTTCCATCTAAATAATAATTGAGCTTCCTCTATTCGCTATGGTGATTAACTTCATTTTTCTGTTTCTTAAAATTTCTTTTGCTGTCTTTGTTCATTCCAGGTAACTTTTTCAGATTTATTTTCCAGTTAACTAACTTATACTTTAGCTCCTTCTAATAAGCTGTTTAATCCGTTAACCAAAATTTTTTATTAACATAACCCCATATTTTAATTTTTGATAAAAGAATAGTTCCTTTCAAATATGATTGTTATTTTATATATAAGCTTGAGATATTTATGCTTTAACCACTTTAAAGGCTTTTTACTTTATATGATATACATCATACTGTTCTATTTTCTATAATTCCTAGAGTCTAGTTCTACTGTCCATTGCATCTGATAACTATTATTCATTGTTAAGAGTTTCCTATTGCCTTTCTATTTTACCTGCTTATCTTCAGTTGGGTTTTGTGTACGTGTGTGGTCATCCAGAGGATGTATTTCTGTGGTATAAGTTTGTTTTGTTTTCCTCATATATCCCAGAAGGCTGAGTAACCTGTATGGGAATTCCCATTCTACACCATTTATATAAATTTAAATCCCAAGATCATTTAAGGTATATGCCTCTAGTTAGAATTATTAAGATCTAGTTTTTTCATTATATTGCTCTGCTGTTGTCCAGTTCTTTTCTAGATTACTGCTTCACCAAGGATGAGCTATACTCAGAGTCTAAACTTAATATATCCTAATTCCCTATCTGCTAAGATCTTAAGTTTCTTTATTTTCCCTTTTACCATGTGGCCACTATATTTAAATGCCAACATTATTATGCTAACAAGGCCACTGTCCCTATAACCTGTGGACAGAGTAAGAAGTTATATACTAAATGAGCTTCTAAAAATTTTTTTAGCCAGATGTGTTGATGTGTTTATTGTTGATCTATTGAATGTCTTTTTATTATAATTTAAAAAAATTGAAATATAATTGACATACAAGAATATATTAGTTTCAGCACAATGATTCAATGTTTGTATATATTGTGAAATTATCACAATAAGTTTAATTAACATCCATTATCATATGTTTAGTTACATAATTATTTTTCTAGTAATGGGAATTTTTAAGATTTACTCTCTTAGCAACTTTTAACTATGCAATACAGTATTGTTGACTGTGACCCTCTGGACTGTAGCCTACCGGGCTCCTCTGTCCATGGAATTCTCCAGCCAAGAAGAGGTTGCCATTTCTTGCTCTAGGGGATTTTCCCAACCCATGGATCAAACTGGCATCTCTTGTACCTCCTGTGTTGGCGGGAAGATTCTTCACCACTGAGCCACCTGGGAAGGCCCAGGACTTATTTATTTTTATAACAGGAGGTTTGTACCTTCACCAATTTAGCTCACCTTCCACGCCCTGCCTCTAGCAATCAATCTCTTCTGTTCTGTGTATCTATGAGCTTTTTTCCCTTAGATTTCACATGTAAGTGAAATCATATAGTATTTGTCTTTCTCTGCCTCTCTGCCTGACTTATTTCACTTAGCATAAACCCCTCAAGCTTCATCCATATTGTCACAAATGGCAGTAAATGACCTGGTTTTTATGTCACAATTTTACCTGGAGGTCTAACTCTTTACTTACATAGTATTATTTGAAAAACAACTATTGTTAGCTCATCTATCAAGGGTAATCTGGTCACCCAAATGAGCATCAGGTATGATAATTTGCTACATGTCTAGTTATAGGAGGTACAAACACAAATTTGAAAGCCATAGGACAATCTGCTGAAGGGACATTGACTTTATAAGAGATCCTTAAGCTTTCTTACTTGACAAAATTCCTTTATACTTTATCTTTCAGCCATATGTATCTCTCATACAGGTGACATTGCATTTATAATTGGGTAGTATACTAGTCTGATAATTGTCTTGAGGCAGGAGATGGATGGGCTCCAAGCTAAGATGCCAGAGTTTGTTCCTGTGGACAGAAACTTGATAATAGCATAATAGCATAATAGCATAACTCCATAAATGCCGGGGTTAGGCCCTGTGCAGATAAAAGGCTACATAGTCCTCATTCTTGAAGTCAAGGTCACCTCCCGACGGACTACACAAGCTCAGAAAGGCTCCTTGGAGGTCAAAAAGGCACAGGGTGTTGCCTCATAGTAAGTGATGTCAACTACCCATAAGCCTCTTCACTAAAATCCATCTTGGCTAAGAGATGAGTATGCACAGATGGGCAGTTCCTGATATACCAAATATGGACTCAGAACCAGGCAAATGAAAATGATTGGCCAAAGGAAACCCAGAAGTAATGCCCCATAAAAGTAATTCAAATTACCATGAGGGCTAAACTCAGCAACTCTGTGAGTCCGCTCATGTGTCTATCCACATGCACTGGACCCTTTCCTCTCCTAATAAAAGCACTTTACTTGTTTCACTACTTTCTAGCTTTGTGCAAATTCTTCTCTGCAAAGCCAAAGAGCCAGGGCCTTGTCACTGACCACTGGTCTAGCTGCTATTCAGTGCTCTTATCCCCGTGACCCGGCCTCCATCTCTGGCCAGAAGCTGGAGCCCTGCTTCAAACCACTGCAGGCTGAGGCCACCTGAGATCAGTCCCTGAACCTTGCAAGTGTTATCTTATTGGGAAGATTTGAGATTGCTCTGGATTACTGACTGGATCCTGAATGCAATCACAAAAGCACTTTTAAGATACAGGCCCAGGGAGCCTTGACACAGACAGAGGAGAAGGTGATGTGAAGATGGAGCAGAAGGAGATCTGAAGATTCTACTTTGAAGATTGGCATGGTACAGCTATGAGCCAAAAAAATGCTGGAAGCCACTAGAAGCCGGAAGAGGCAAGGGTCATACCCTCCTTGAATATGGCCTTGATGTCATCTTGATTTCAGACCAGTGGTAATGATTTTGTATTTCCATCTTCTGGAACTAGGAGAGTTTTTTTTTTTTTTTTTTTTTTTCTTCTAAGACACCAACTTTGTGGTAATTTGTTCCAGAGGGCACATGAAACTAATGCAAAGAGTTAACATGACTGTGTTTCTTAAATTCAGATAATGAAGGAGAGATTGAACCCTTATCTCCTGCCTGATGTCTTTGGATGTGGCCATGTAATATAAAGCAAAAGCAGGAAATGGTAGTCAATTTAGTGTATTCTTCTCATCCAGGATATTTGAGTTTGAATTTCACCTCTTAACTAATTTTGTCACTCCTTTTATCTAAATGTCATTTGATGCAACTGAAGAGATTGTTCCATAAACTCTATTTATTTCCAAAAGTTTTCAATTGTTATTACTATAATCATGAATTTGGACAGAATAAATCTGGTGTTTTATCCTTCTTTTTTACAGTTTTAGGAGTGGATTAATGACTTGATGACCCAGGCTGGGGGCTCGCTAGAACCCATGTGTTATCTGGAGAGAAGCAAGGTCAGTAGTGCACAGATTTGTGCTATCAGCTCTGGGAAGTTTGCCACAACAGTCTGCATCTCTCTGGCTGTGTTGTGCCACCTTCCTGTTCCTTTTGGGTCAGAATTTCTCAGTTACTTTTGCTGTCCATTGCACATAATATGTGTGCTTCGAGGCCAAGTTGGAATTATGTACATTTCCCTTCAGCTAAATTTAGAGAAAGATATGTAAATTAGCTTGAATAACATTTAAAGACATTTACTTCCACATTTAAGTATTTTTCAAAGGTGATTTCTGCCCTCATATTTTCCCTCCCACAAATAATACAAGTTAATTTTATAACAAGATGGAAAGGTCAATATATTGTTTCTTTTTTGCAAAGGTTTGCTATGTCTTTTGAAGTGTTCAAAAAAAAATACAGCAAAGTTTATTTTACTGTACCACATTATTTATATATTTTGTTTAAGAAAAGATAAGCTAGCAGTGCAAAAACTGTTCTACTGTTTCACAGTCTTTTCTTTTTCTCCTTCTATGTTATGATGTTTATGAGGAAAATGAGTATCTATTGAAACCCACGTAGCATAGTGGTAAAGAATCCGCTTGCCAATACAGGAGACATGAGAGATGTGGGTTCAATCCCTGGGTTGGGAAGATACCCTGGAGTAGGAAATGGCAACCTGCTCCAGTATTCTTGCCTGGAAAATTCCATGGACAGAGGAGCCTGGTGGGCTACAGTCCAGGGGAATGCAATGAGTCAAACACAACTGAGCAACCGAACATACACACAAAGTGAGATAATTATTTCACCAAAACTCAAGTTGGTTGGAGAGGTGGACAGCCCAGTGAAGTCATCCTATGACTCATATAACCTTAGAACATCTTCAGATTGTCATGGGAAGATGGGGAGGGCATCTTAATTCACTGAGAAATAATTGTAAGGATTAAGAAATCCATTTTGAAGGTCTCTGATTCAGTAGACAGCACACCTACACTTGGGAAGATGAATACGTTATAGTGCAGGCATCCTCTGTTTTAAAATGACAAATAAGCATGGATTTCTAAAATTATTGAAGTAACTTTCCCAAATCAAATAATATTTTACTACTATGTTTCATTTCAAAGAAGTTTTTGATAGTCTTTTTTAAAATTAAAAAATTAGATTATTTCAAGATAAGTTTCTATGGATTTTCAAGTAATTGAGTTGTGTAAATCAGTGAACTTCTATTAACTAATGCACCATTTGCTGAGTTCCAGATTGATTATTTTCCTCATTGAGTTGCTACATTTAGATCATCTTCTGTATTATTAAACCCTTATTTGGAAGTACTGTTATCGTATGGGATGATTATACTTCATCAAACTTATGTTTTTCAAAAAAGAACCTCCTAAAATTCGCTATTAATTGTAACTTGCTATAAGGAGCAATTTTATGTGAAAGTAAATAAGTGCCTGTAAAGCCCAGCTTTATCATTTAATGAGAATTTTCTAAGGACTTTGAAAATTGCAGCAAATGATAAAATAAATCAATGTTTTTAAAGATGATAATAGAATTTTTAACATCACAGTATAATATCTGTATATGAGAAATTGACAGGCTTCCCCGACATCAGTTTTTGCAGCCATGGGCATCTTGTCTCTTTCCTCTCATCAATATTCTCCTAGCGTGAGGAGCAAGGAGATGAGTGACCCAGAGGGAAAGAGGCGACCTGGTGAGCTCTTCAGTCCTTGGAGCACCTGTTATCCAAGGATTTCAAAGCACTTAATCCTATTTGATGGTCCTGTGAGTTAAGAAGTGTTTTACTACTTGGCTGCGGGCTTGTCATAGGTCTCCAGTACATTATTGGAAAATGCAACCCCAGGGCTATTTTCCTGACTTCTGGGTCAACGTTCAGGTCAAGAGATGACACTTGAGCCTTGGCTGACAGGGGGACTGGATGGTGATGGTTAACACCACTAGTAATTGATCTTGCTTCCTGTTTACCCATAAGTACAAAATCTGCAAAATTAAATATATCCCCACACTGCATGATCCCTGTGGGTAGATAATTATGAGCTTCTCCCAAGGAAATATGAAAAAATGTAATGATTTTGCTGTGAACAATTGAAGTCAAAGTAAAGGATAAAATAACTACAAAAGCCTTGTGATAAAATATAATTTGGAGGAACTACACTAAGCATAAACCACTTATGAGCTATTTATAGACTTTGACTTTGTAAAGGAACTTTGCATTTGATGATGTTTATTAGTGAATGGGAATTTATTTCCCTATATTCAATGAGCGTTTCTTGGCAGGCAAACTGTGCACAAGCCACAATGAGCTTCAATGGAGTGCTTTCACATTCCCTTCCCACTGAGTTGAAAGCCTTCTTATATTCTCTCAAGTGTGTTTCTTTTCCCATGGAGGATGGCTTTGTGGAAAATTGCTTCCTCTTCTCTTGATTATTGAATCAGATATTATATTCATGTCTTCAATGCTTTATAGAATGTTAGTAAAAATGAAATATAATGAGTGGGATTCTTTATTTTATTTTGAAGGCTACATAGATTCAGCTCTAAAGAATTTAGTGGGATGAAGCCAGGATTGGAAGAGGGATGTTATTTAACTGAATTTCCCCTTTCTCTGCAGTGCTCCCTCCATGTCCTCCATCTACCATTATGATACTCTTCCTTTCTAGAATTTTCTTTATGTGTCAATAGCCAGACTCAGCCTTCAGCACTCCCAAGTCTCTTTTGAATATAACCATTTGCTCCAACCAAAAGGACTCATGTATACTGAAGGTAATTTGCTGTAATTCTGTCAAACAATGTCTTATATTCTAGATTTTTATTTTCATCCTTCTTTACTCACCATTAATATTAACTCAACATGAAGAGATAAGAAAGCTTTCCTAAGTGATCAGCACAAAGAAATAGAGGAAAACAATAGAATGGAAAAGGCTAGAGATCTCTTCAAGAAAATTAAAAATACCAAGGGAATACTTCTTACAAAGATGGGCACAATAAAGGACAGAAAAGTTATGGACCTAAAAGGCAGAGGATATTAAGAAGAGGTAGTAAGAATACATAGAAGAACTATACAAAAAAGATCTTAGTGATCAGATAACCATGATGGTGAGATCACTCGCCTAGAGCCAGATATTCTGGAGCGCAAAGTCAAGTGGGCCTTAGGAAGCATCACTATGAACAAAGCTAGTGGGAGTGATGGAATTCCAGTTGAGCTATTTCAGATCCTAAAAGATGATGCTGTGAAATGCTACATTCAATATGCCAGCAAATTTGGAAAACTTAGCAGAGGCTGTGGACTGGAAAAGGTCAGTTTTCAAACCAGTCCCTAAGAAAGACAATGCCAAAGAATGTTAAAACTATCACACAGTTCCACTCATCTCACATGTTAGCAAAGTAATGCTCAAAGCTAGGCTTCAAGAGTACATGACCTGAGGACTTCCAGGAGCTCAAACTGGAATTAGAAAAGGCAGAGGAAACGGTGAGCAAAGTGCCAACATTTGCTGAATCATAGAAAAAGCAAGTGTTCCAGAGGAACATCTACTCTGCTTCACTGACTATGCTAAGGCCTTTGACTGTGTAGATCACAACAAACTGTGGAAAATTCTGAAAAAGATGGGAATACCAGGAATATGTAGGTAAAGAAACAACAGAACTGGACATGGAACAACACACTGGTTCCAAATTGGGAAAGGAGTACATGAAGGCTGAGTATTATCATCTTGCTTATTTAACTTATAGGCAGATTACATCATGCAAAATGCTGGACTGGATGGAGCAGAAGTTGGAATCAAGATTGCGTGGAGAAATATCAATAATGTCAAATAAGCAGATGACACCACCCTTATGGCAGAAAGTGAAGAGGAACTAAGAGCCTCTTGATGAAAGTGAAAGAGGAGAGTGAAATAGCAGGCTTGAAACTCTACATTTGGAAAACCAAGATCATGACTTCCAGTCCCATCACTTCATGGCAAATAGGTGGGGAAACAATGGAAACAGTGACAGGTTTTATTTTCTTGGGCTTCAAAATCACTGAGGATGGTAACTGCAGCCATGAAATTAAAAGACACTTACTCCTTGGAAGAAAAGCTATGACCAACCTAGAGAGCATATTTAAAACAGAGACATTACTTTACCAACCATGATCCATCTAGTCAAAGCTATGGTTTTTTCAGTAGTCATGTATGGATGTGAGAGTTGCACCATAAAGAAAGCTGAGTGCTGAAGAATTGATGCTTTTGAACTGTGGTGTTGGGGAAGACTCTTGAGAGTCCCTGGGACAGCAAGGAGATCAAATCAGTGAACCCTAAAGGAAATCAGTTCTGAATATTTATTGGAAGGACTGATGCTGAAGCTGAAGCTCCAATACTTTGGCTACCTGATGTGAAGAGTTGTCTCATTGGAAAAGAATCTGATGTTAGGAAAGATTGAAGGCAGGAAGAGAAGGGGATGACAGAGGATGAGATGGTTGGTTCACATCACCAACTCAATGGACATAAGTTTGAGCAAACTCTGGGAGCTAGTGATGGACAGTGAAGCCTGGCATGCTACAGTTCATGGAGTTTCAGAGTCAGACATGACTGAGTGATTGAACTGAACTGAATATTAACTTGGTCTTAGAATGTTGTCTAGCTACTAAAAAATTCAGAATGAAATTAAAGCACTCAAGATGAATATAAAAATGCATTGCCCTTTTCACACTTCAGTTTTAAATGTCAAAAGATAGAAAAAGTCCTTAACTTTTAATGTACTTCAGCTTTGCTACTTCATAGCTATACTGTATATCATAAAAATATGGACTAAATCTCATCACAGTTATACTCTAATATTTTTTCCTTTTGGGGTTGGCATACCCTAATCATTTCACCTTATCCATTCAAGAACAGTTGAGTATAGTTGTTGGGTCATAAACTCTGGAGCCAAGGTTTTTCATCTATAAAATGAAGATTGGGTTGCTGTGTTAAACGAGTTTATAAATATAGTACTTGGCACATAGTAACACTATGTAAGTGTTTTCTTCTGTTGTATTCATTCATTATCAAAGATTTATTGAGCTCTTACTATATGCCATAGTGGTGACTATGTAATGCTAACAGCATTAGGGGGCCGATAGTAATTCAATAACCAAGTAAATAGAATTTCAAATTGTGATAAACATGTCAAATAAAAATGCAGGGAAGTAAGAAATACAGTTGATGAAAATAAGACTGAAAAATAGGGAAAATTGATTTATTTTAGAGGCAATGCTAAGTCTTCAGTGAAAAAGAAACATTTGAACTGAGATCTAAAGCGGCAGTCCCCAACTTTTTAGGCATCAGGGACTGGTTTCATGAAAGACAGTTTTTCCATTGACTACAGTGTGGGATGGTTTGGGGATGATTTAAGCACATTACACTTATTGTTCACTTTATTTCTATTATTTTTGCATCAGCTCTACATCAGGTCATCAGGCCTTAGATCCCCGAGGCTGAGGTTCTCTGTTATAAGAGTTTATCTGTTTAGGAGTGGGAACAGTGTTCTAGGAAGAGAACTTGCCAAAGTTAGAGGAGTTGAAAGCTATTGATGATGAAGATTTGAAGGAATTGAGATGCCACGTTTTGGGATGAGTTGTTCATGTGGCTTTTCAAATCTCTTAAGAGTGATGGCAGAAATTGTTATGAATAAAGAAATTGTTAAGTGCCAGGATTTCAACAAATGTGATGACTGGGTGGTGGTGTGCAGAGAAGAGATAGGAGGTGTGGTGAATGGGGTCTTGACAGATGTCATTGTGAGTGTAATAGAGTAAAATAGAATGAGCTTCAAAACAATACAGTTTTATTATACAGCATAAGGGAATGATTGTCTAGAGATATTGATATGAACAGTTCACGAAGGAAAAACAATTTTGTATTCTCTTTTATAGAAAGTATGTTTTTCACGGTTTTCACATAATCTGTCATTAAAATATATTCTTTTGATTTTCACATAATTAAAAGTGGAATGTCAGTTTTGGCTTAGGGCCTATAATGTCCTTTCAAAACTTGCCTGCTTTTGGAAATTTCAGAACTATTTCAAGAGTTTTGTTTTTTGCATAAATATATATATATATATATATATATATATATGTACACACACAGACACACATTTCTTTTCTGTGGAATGAAATGTAGAAATTGTAGGTAGAAACACCATCATATAACTTATCAAGTGATACCAGATATTTGATAGTATATTGATAGAATGTAAGCATTTAAGGATTATGAAAATATGTTAAACTAGGTTTCCTAGAATATTTAAAAAATGAAGAAGAAGGATGTGCTGAACTGTGTGTTACAGTAGTTTCGTACAACTTTATCCATGCTTATACATTAGGAAGGTGGTTTAATCACCCACAAGAAATTACCAGCCTCTCTATTCGTGAAGCATGACATTTCAATTGCACAGCCAATAAGAGAATTACATGAAGAGACTGAAATGGTTTACTGTACGGAAAGCATCAAGACCAAGGTTACCATGGTGAGCTGCCTTTCCGCACACCCAAGGTCAGCAGAGAGTGGCCCATTACTCGGCAACCTTCGGTTGTAACCCAGTATGCAGTTGCTCTTACAACTGTGAGTTGGTTTCCTTCTTAAACAATAAAGATGACAGTACTGGACCTGTTACCATTGTTTACCTATGTAAATGTGAATTTGCAATCTACAAACTGATATTATTGTTAAGATTATTATTAGAAGAACATTGGTGTTTTTTAGGGCTTTGTCACATGCAATTGTGTACTGTAATCTTTTCCTGGAAATACGAGTAAGTTACAAATGTTTGCATGTCTTAAATGTAACTTGAAAGAGACTCCAGTTATATTGTAGTTTTTAATGTTTAACTAGACTCATCTTGATTGTAAACCCTATGTCTACTGCACTGGAAAGGAAAGCAAGAAAGAGTGTAAATAGTGTACACATATTACAAAATATTGTTATGTATAATTAACACTTTAAAATATGCCCCCAATTCTGGGAAGTTCGTGTATTGCTTTTTTTCAGATATGTTTTGTTGATGCATAAAAAGAAGACTGTGCTAATAAATGTCTCTTGAATTACACATGGTGTAAGAAAATGAAAGCCTTTGGGTTATGAATCTTAGATTTAAAGAGGCAGTCATCAAATATTTAAGATGAAAATGCAGTAACACATGCTTGCTGTCATGTGCAAGTTTGGTGAATGTTATGACAAGGTTTTTAAAACATTCATAGTTGGAGTATTTTTATGAAAATATTCATTAATTCAAATAGACATTCATATCTGGCAACCTGCATTTTAATCGTGATTTCTGGCTTGCATGAGAAAATTGGTAAAGCCATGAAAGAATGGGTGAAATATATAGCAATCTTGTTTAAATTATACATTATAAGGCATACATATCTGTATGTTGTCATATTATGCATTAAATTTAACACATAAATCAGAGTGTTATAATTCTATGTCGCCAAAAGGCACAAAATATGACAAACAAGAATAGGCATGTAGATATTATCATATTCAATAATTCAATGAGCATTTGTTTTATGTAAATTAACTTTCTGTTAATAAAAATTATAATCATTTATTACATCATTTCCCTATGACAATTAAAAGATGTCTTTTTTTCTCTAGAAAATCATTACAAAATGTGAATAATGCATTTGTTTAATATCTATATAAACAAGATCTTACCATCAGAGTACTGTGGAAATGAAACCATTATTGATTTCTGTAATAATTTTATTATATTGCTATACTGCAACACTGAAGCTACTAATCTCATCTCTGTAGAGAACTCCATGCATTTAAAGCAGTTTTTAAAATTTTGAAAGTAAATAATCTCAGTTTTTGTAAGACCTGTTAATGTGCAATTTGTTGAAAATATACTTTTGGAAGTAAACAGAACGTACTTGTGAACAAACTTAGCGCAACAGTTGAGTTCCTCTCTTTAGTACTGTATTCTCATATAATTTAAAATAGCATTGAAACTCTTGATTCCTGTATGTAACCTTCCCCAAATCAGTGGGAGTCACATTGGGCAGAAAGGATTTAATAAACTGCCAAATGGCTGACATAAGGAAGCCATAAGATTATCACTTTAAATGATAACAAATTATAATATCATAAAAAGGTCACTGCTCATAATGATGTAGCCTTCTCTAAAGGAAGGTATACTTCTTGTCACTTTTGTTACATCATCATATTTTAATGGCTTATTTACACCATACTATTATATACATGCAACTTTATCATCTGGGGCACACTACAGGTTCTGCTTGAGCCTTGTATGTATTCATTTTAAAAAGTAGGCATGTCTTTTAGAAACTTAAAACTTTGGAATATTGTTCTGGAAGGATATGCTATAAACTTTTCAACCTAGTTTAAACAAACTACAATTTACCCTTCAAAGAAAGCTAATAAAGTTCATTTACAGAAAAATGAAGGAAATTGTACATAAACTTTAGCTGGCAAGCTTAAGAATCATAAGTAAAGAGCATTTAATAAGCACTAATTAGATATATGTATTCTACATTAGCAGTGGGATTTCCATAAAACTATTAGATTGAACCACATGGGATTCCTAACATTTGAAAGGTTTTTGATTCAAAGAATGGTAGTTTCATATGGTCCAAAATAACGAGCAATATGTGCTCATTATCGGGGCTTCACTGATGGCTCGGTGGTAAAGAATCCACCTGTCAATGCAGAAGACTCTGGTTTAATCCCTGGGTTGGGAAGATCCTCTGGAAAAGGAAATGGCAACCCATTCCAGAATTCTTGCCTGGGAAATCCCGTAGACAGAGGAGCCTGGCGGGCTGTCGTTCATGGAGCTGCTAAAGAACTGGACACGACTTAGTGACTAAACAATAACAAGCACTCATTATCACATAAAATTCTTTACTGAATACACTCTACCTTTTACACACTAATAAATGTGCTAATGGATGGTTTGTGCAACTAGCTAGTTCTTAGGGAAGAAACTTCATGATGTACTAGAAGGAGAACTCAACTAGGAATTTATATTCTAGCTATGCCTCTACCACTCAATTGGCCACATAATTTCTCTTAAGTCTTGGTTTTCTTATTCATGTTATGGAGATTCCATATAGACTGCTACAGGTCATAAGGAACAGAAACATAGCCAAGAGAGTTCAAACATAGGGGCTGCTTAACCTCAGAGAAAAAGAAGTCTGGAAAAGTTTCACAGTTGCTTCAAAAATCCAAGAGTGTCATTAAAATATTAAATCTTTTGGTCTTTCATTGAATGACTGAGAGTTTTGTACTCAGGATCCCCTGCTCCTAGTTGCCAGGTGGTTATAGCAGCATGATTTCTTTGCACAACAATGTCCAAAGGGCACATATCTGTACATTTTGCGACTTTTTATAAGTGCAAAAAATCTTTTCTAGAAGACCCTGCCTCGGTTCAGTTCAGTTCAGTCGCTCAGTTGTGTCCGACTCTTTGCAGACTCTGCCTACATCACCTCAAATCTTATTGTCCAGAATTATATTGTGTGCCTATATCTAAACCAAACACAGGAGGAAAGTAACATCTTTGTTTTGGATTAATTAAAGGGCAACTTCTTTGAGTTCATGGATTTAAAGATGACAATTCCTATAAAAAACATATAGGAAAAATTGAAAATTAAAGATGTTATATTTAAATATTCTTCCATAATCTGTAACAGAGTACTGACAAAATTGGATACATAAAGGTGAAATGATAAAGAAATAACTTATGTATAAATATGTATGATAGACAAATGTGGTTATTTAAAAATACAGTTATTAATCATGGTGAATAAAGAGCTGCATAATTTGTACAAGATGATATGAGAATGTGGGGAAACTTTAAATTAATGAGTAAGATATTTAGGAGAATAGCAACATTTCAAGAACATTCAACTAAGTGCTGAATTTTCTGCAATTTTAAGAACTTTTTTTAAAGTTCTTTAATAAAACTTGAGTTAAATAAATGCCTAATAGTAAACTTGAAACTCATTGCTGCTACTGCTGCTAAGTCGCTTCAGTTGTGTCCGACTCTGTGCGACCCCATAGACGGCAGCCCACCAGGCTCCCCCGTCCCTGGGATTCTCCAGGCAAGAACACTGGAGTGGGTTGCCATTTCCTTCTCCAATGCATGAAAGTGAAAAGTGAAAGTGAAGTCGCTCAGTCCTGTCTGACTCTTAGTGACCCCCATGGACTGTAGCCTACCAGGCTCCTCTGTCCATGGGATTTTCCAGGCAAGAGTACTGGAGTGGGGTGCCATTACCTTCTCTGTAAAACTCACTAGATTTACTGAATTTTGCTTTAAGAAACTAATCTCTATGGAAGTCCAAATGACAACTACCCTGAAGAAGATACTGTGAAAATACAATTGGACTTTTGATATTTATTTCCAATGGATTTAGAGAAAAGATTCTGTGAACCCTGTGGAAGTGTTCTTCTGAATTATACAAAAAAAACCCTGAAATGCAAATATATAAAATATTTAAGAATAGCATATTTAATATTTTAGGTTGTATCAGGGCAAATGAAAAACATGAGAAACAAAAATAATAAAATTGCATTAGTATTATTATTAAAGTTACAGCTTTATATAAATTTGCTTTAGAAAATGGAATGATAGATCAGCCAAGATGGCGGAGTAGTGAGTCCCTTGAGCTCACTTTCTCTCAGGAGCACACCAAAATCACAACTATCTACAGAACAAACACTTATGAGCAAGACCAAAACCTCCTGGGAAAGGTCTTCTACAACTAGAGACCAAAGGATGGATATGAAAGTCGCTCAGTCATGTCCGAATCTTTGCAACCCCGTGGACTATGCAGTTCATGGAATTTTCCAGGCCAGAATACTGGAGTGGGTGTCTGTTCCCTTCTCCAGGGAATCTTCCCAATCCAGGGATCAAACCCTGGTCTCTCACATTGCAGGCAGATTCTTTATCAACTGAGCCACAAGGGAAGCCCAGAGACATAAAGAAGGAACCAAAATGAAATGTAGAAGGGGTGGACTCACAATATAATCAAATTCCATACCCCGACGTGGGAGACCCACAAACTAGAGAATACATTTCGGGGTTCCCCACAGGAGTGAGAGTTCTTGACACTGAGCAGGGCCCTGTGGAACTCCTGAGCATGGAGGCCTTTTTGTCTCCCATTTCTTATAGTCAAGACTCCAGCCTTATGACCTTCTCTCAGTTCCAAATGGCAGAACAGTTGATAATTAAAGGAGGAATGGCAAGAAAATCACTTGTGGCAAGATTAAAGGACCAGAGATCATCAAGGTTAGTAGATGGATCATTTAAGATCCTGCACACACCCTAATTTTATCAGCAACTCCACCCATTGGAAATTTTGCTGAAGGAAGAATATGAAACTATTATTCCCTTGATCTGTATGGACCTAACAGAAGCAGAAGATATTAAGAAGAGGTGGCAAGAATTCACAGAAGAGATCTTAATACCCAGATAACCACAATGGTGTGATCACTCACCTAGAACCAGACATCCTGGAGTATGAAGTCAGATGGGCCTTAGGAAGCATCACTATGAACAAAGCTAGTGGAAGTGATGGAATTCCAGCTGAGATGTTTCAAATCCTAAAAGATGATTCTGTGAAAGTGCCGCACTCAATATGCCAGCAAATTTGGACTGGAAAAGGCTGGTTTTCATTCCAATCCCAAAGAAGAACAATGTCAAAGAATACTCAAACTACCACACAATTCACTTATTTCATGTGATAGCAAGGTCATGCTCAAAATCCTCCAAGTTAGGCTTCAACAGTAAGTGAACAAGAACTTCCAGATGTACAAGCTGTATTTAGAAAAGGCAGAGGAACCAGAGATCAAATTGCCAACATTCATTGGATCATAGAAAAAGCAAGAGAATTCCTGAAAAACATCTACTTCTGCCTCATTGACTGTCCTGAAGCCATTGTGTGGATCACAACAAACTGTGGATATTTCTTAAAGAGATGGGACTACCAGGCCACTTACCTGTCTCTTGAGAAACCTGTATGAAGGTCAAGAAGCAACAATTAGAGAGGTACATGGGACAGCAGACTGGTTCCAAATTGGGAAATGAGTATGTCAAGGCTATATATTGCCATCCTGCTTATTTAACTTATATGCAGAGTGCATCACTAAAAATGCCAAGATGGATGAAATACAAGCTGAAATCAAGGTTGTTGGGAGAAATGTCAATAACCTCAGATATGCAGGTGACACCATCCTTATGGCAGAAAGTGAAGAAGAACTAAAGAGCCTCTTGAAGGTGAAAAAGGAAAGTAAAAAAAAAAAAAAAAAAAAAAAACTGGCTTAAAACTCAATATTAGAAAAAACAAGATCATGCCTTCTGGTCCCATCACTTCATGGAAAATAGATGGAAACACAATGGAAACAGTGACAGACTTTATTTTCTTGGCCTCCAAAATCACTGAGGATGGTGACTGTAGCCATGAAATTAAAAGACGTTTGCTCCTTGGAAGAAAAACTGTGACAGACCTAGACAGCATATTAAAAAGCAGAGACATTACTTTGCCAATAAACTTTCATATAGTCAAAGCTATAGTTTTTCCAGTAGTAATGTATGGATGTGAGATTTGGACTACTAAGTAAGCTGAGCACCAAAGAAATGATGCTTTTAAACTGTGGTGTTGGAGAAGACTTTGGAGAGTCCCTTGGACTGCAAGGAGATCAAATCAGTGAATCCTAAAGGAAATCAGTCCTGAATATTCATTGGAAGGACTGATGCTGAAGCTGAAGCTCCAATACTCTGGCCACCTGTTGTGAAGAGCCAACTCATTAGAAAAGACTCAGATGCTAGGAAGGATAGAAGGCAGGAGGAGAAGGGGATGATGGGGGACGAGATGGTTGGATGGCATCACCAACTTAATGGACATGAATTTGAACAAGCGCTGAGAGATGCTGAAGGACAGGCAAGCCTGGAGTGCTGCAGTCCATGCTGTCACAAAGAGTAGAACATGACTGATAGACTGAACAACAACAAGTGCCTTGATCCTTATTACATACTCCTGCCTGACTATATAATCTTTCCCTACTCACCAGGGATGGAGACACAGTGCTTGAGACCCTATCCTACTCTGTTCCCCCTTTGCCTTGGCGAAACAATAAAGCCACTCTCTTTCTCCTCCATAACTCTGCCTCCGTATTTCTGATTGGCATTGGTGCACAGAGAGCCATGATTTTGGCAAGATTCTAAGTCAGCTTCCCCAGCACAAGGGTCTTATACCAAATGAGCCCCCAGAAGATTTAGCTCTGAAGACCAGTAGGACTTAATTTGGGGTGTCTCAAAGGACTGTGAGAAATAGAGACATTACTCATAAAAGGTGCACACAAAATTTCTTGTGCATGGGGACCATGGCAAAAGAAGTAATTTGATAGGAGCCTGGGCCTGACCTAACTGCTGGCCTTGGAGAGTGCCCTGGAGAGGCAGGCAGTAGCTGTGGCTCTGCCTGGCAGCAGTGATATCTGGAAGCTCATTCTATGGTGTGGAAGCCAGTGCTGGTGAGTATCATATGGAACCCTTCCTCATTAGCCCATTAGCTTCAAGAATTGGTGCTGGGACGCCTCAGGCCAAACAAGTAATTGGATGGGACACATCCCCACCATCAGCTGACCAGCTATCTGTAAGGATTTCCTGTGTGAGTGCTAAGTCACTTCAGTCATGTCCAACTCTTTGTGACACTACGAACTGTAGCCCATTGAACTCCTCTGCTCTTGGGATTCTCCAGGCAAAAATACTGGAGTGGGTTGCCATTTCCTCCTTCAGGGGATCTTCCCAACTCAGGGATTGAATCTGTGTCTCTTATGTCTTCTTCACTGGCAGGTGAGTTCTTTACCACTAGCGCCACCCACTTTCTGAGCCCACAGCTATTCTAGACATGCCTCTATACATGGCCTTCCCACCAGAGGGCCAAGACCCACCGAGTTGGCAAGGATTAGCCTTTCCCTCCAGGAAGCCTGCAGTAGCCTGTAGACCCGCCTCACCCACTAGGGGACAGACACCAGATGCAAGAAAAAGAATACTGCAGCCTGTGGATCCAACTTGCACAGAGCAGGTCAGACCCTACCCTGGGACCAGCTGGTCCCCAGCACTGCCCACTGGCAGCCACCACAAGCTTTGGGAAGACCTGGATCCCATATGCAATGGTGTCAGGAACTGGTCCCCCTCCAACCTGCAACCTGGTACCAGCTCATGGATCCCTGAGTCCTGCAGCCAGACTCCAGGATTTGGCTCTGCCTGCCAGTAGTCTGGCGTGAACTCTAGGACCTGGCTTTACCCATCCAGTGGGATGGCAACAGTTTCAGAGTCTTTGGGACCCTGACTCTGTCCACCAGCAAGTTAGCCCTAGCCCTAGAGCCCCCTAGGGTTCTGCAGTCAGCCACCTTCTGACCAGGCCCTGCTAAACAGCAGTCAAAAGGATCCACATAAGGCTGGGCCTGACAAACAGCAGGGTGAAAAGCCAACCAAACAGTCCATCACAAGAAAGGGACTCCTGCAACCCTCCTTGGGGGAACCCTTAGAGCATATTGCTTGGGTGATGAGAGAGGAGTACACTTCTAGGATGCACAGGATTTCTTCTACAGAGAGTTGCTTCTCCAAGGTGAAGTGAAAATACAAATACAAACAGACAAAAGGAGGCAGTAGACCAATATGTTCCAGAGAGAAAAGCAAGGTAAAACCCAGAAGATGAACTAGGTGAAGTGGAGATAAGCAATCTACCCAAGAAAAGAGTTCAGATTAATGATTGTAAAGCTGATGAAAGAATTCAAGAGGAGAATGACTGTGCAGAGTAAGAAGTTAGAAGTTTTTTTTTTTTTAAACAAAGGGTTAGGAAATATAAAGGCCAACCAAATGGAGATGAGGAATACAATAACTGAAATGGAAAATACAGTAGAATGAATCAAGAGTAGACTAAATGAAAGAGAGGAACAGCTCAGTAAACTAGAAGACAGAGTAGGGAAAATCAATGCCACTGAACAGAGAAAAGAAAAAAAAAATAGTGTGAAAAAAAATGAGGACAGTTTAAGAGACCTCTGGGACAATACCAAGTGCACTAATAGTTCTGTTACAGTGGTCCCAGAAGAAGAGAGAGAGAGAAAAGGGCTGAGGACACCTTTGAAAATATAATAGCTGAAAACTTCCCTAACCTGGAAAAGGAAACAATCACTTCAGTCAGGAAATACAGAATCCCATACAAGATGAACGCAAAGAGCAACACATGAAGACACAGTGTAATTAAAATGACAAAAATTAAAGATAGAGAGTATTGAAAGCAACAAGAGAAAAGCAACAAATGACATACAAGGGAACTCCCATAAGTCTATCAGCTGATCTTTTCAGCAGACTCAATAGGTCAGAAGGGAGTGGCACCATATATTTAAAGTGATTAAAGGGAAAATCCTACAACCACAAATACTCTACCCAACAAGATTTTCCTTCAGATTTGATGGAGAGATAAAAAGCTCTACAGATAAGCAGAAGCTAAGAGTTCAACATTACTAAACCAGCTTTACAACAAATGTTAAAGGAACTTCTTTAGACAAAGAAGAAAAGGCCACAACTATAAACAAGGAAATCACAGAAGAAAAAGGCTCACCAGTAAAGGTAAACATACAGTGAAGATAGGAAACTATTCACACACAAAGCTAGTAAGGTTAAAAGGCAAAAGTAGTAAAAATCAGCTTTATCTACAACAATCAATTAAGGGAAACAAAAGACAATTAGATGTAAAATATGATATCAAAAATGGAATATATTTATTTTTAAGAGTTTATTTCATAAGGAACTGGTGACTTTCAGGTGTTGGTATTTGAAATACAGAAGGTAAGAAAATTAAATGAACTAAACAGTAAGTTTAGGGTTAGTCATTAGTTGCTTCTTTTATGCAATAACTGAAAGAGAAGCTCAACAGTCACATAGCATATAATTAAAGTTACTTTATGTCAGCACATTCCTCTATAACAAATGGTTGGAGAACTTCAATAACACTTGAACTGGTAAAAACGTTTTTTAGATTTATGCTCTGACTTATTGGCATATGGTATACTTTTTTTATATCAAAATCTTTTATTTTGTAAATAACACACTAAAATTTTTTAAACTTTATTTGGCATCACCTTGTTTAAGAATAAATACTAGCTATCCATCTTAAAAGAGAGCAGAGTATGTTACAAATCTAATTGATATAATCCACTAGTCATTTCAATCTGGTATTATATAAATAAATGAATGAATGAAATGTCATTGCTTTATCTATTCATCCTATAGACCTATATTGACTGCACACTTTGAACAAATCATCTGACAAGGTGTCAGATGAATACATAAATGAATAAAGATGCTAAATAAAATAGATTAAAAAATACTCATATAAGGCAGTATGGAGTAAATGATGTGGAAGGAAACAATGAATCTTAATACCACCTATGGGCAGATTTCACCTGTAAAGAACTTTCAAGCATAAAATAAGTAAATAAAATAAGTAGAATAAAATAAGTAAAACTGATTATCTGTGTGATCTACATTTTGGTATAAAATTATAAATTGTTTATTTTGATCTGTGATTATATTCCTTCTACATTTTTGGAGTTACAATGCCCCATCTTAAATAAAATGATGACTTTTAAAATTATTCTTACCTGAAAAACTTAAATTTTGGATATGCATGATTCTGACATTATTTTAATGACTTACTGCACTATGAAATTTGAGTGTTGGAACAATTGATACTGATCAAGAGCTAGGGGACTGAGTTTAGGAAATTCAGTTTGAATGATGTAATGAAATTTCCCTGTTCAAGAGGAACTAGGAAATTTCCTGTTTTTTATATCCTTCCCTCCTTTTTACATACTCAATTCTGGGAATAGTTTATTCTTCCATAAAATGCAGGCTAGAGATGTCCATGTGTGCTTGTATGCAAGTTTCAGGGGTAGAGCAGAGTAGGGCTGAAGAGGGAATTGGCAATTAAATGTCTAGATTGTGAAATGCTGCTCTTCATGCAACAGAAATACAAAGAGCTGATGTGGCAATAATTGAGCTTGTGTTCTCAACATATTGGGAGTTAAATTTTCGCAGAAAATATAAATATATATTTTATTGTAATTGTATTGAATTACATATATTACATACATTAAATAATACATACATTATATTAAATAATACATACAAACATTAAAAAATCAAGATTTTTTTTTAAAGGGAAACATGCTTAGTAAGAATGCTGGTTATGCCATGAAGCATAGGTACAACAAGTCCATTCTTCTTAAAAACTTCACTTGAATATTTGGCTTTCTTAATTGGTTGGTCTATCACATATATGTATATATATTTTTTCAACCTTAAAGGGAATATTTTTGGTGTTGTTCAGATAATGCCCTTCTGAATATGTCTCTTTGAGGCTACACATATAAACAGTGTCAAACTGGACAAAGGAAACTGACATAATAATCATAAAATTATTTACAAATAAATAATAAAGGTAATGACATCATTAATCACTATAAATTTGGCAACAACTTACTTGGTTTTACACACAAAGAGATAGATATTAAGCAGCTCATACTATGTCACATGGATAGAATATGGGTACTGAGTGACTTTAGAAAAAATAAATCACATGGTCTAAGTCTTCTTTTGAAAAAAAATATATAGCCTCTATGGAAATCTCTAAGATTCATTTTGAGGTTGCAAATGTTTTAATTCTTAATTTTTGCATCAAAGAGATTTCTTTCTAATTTTCTTCGAAGATATGACCTTTTACTCACAATGCAACAAAGTTAATTAAGCTCACATCTTACATGCTAATTTGAATTTCCAATTGGCAATTTATTGCATCTGAGGTAGAAGGGATACAAATGGTTAATGAGTTTGATCCAATTTCTGGATTGTTTACAGAACACAGTCAAGGGAAATAACATTTCATAGCCTGTGGAGTGGTACATGTCAAAAATTAATACTTTAAAATAAGTTACAACAAGAGTATTAAATACCATGATATATATAGTTGGGAAAACAAAGTTCTACTTTTATTTTATTGTAAAAAGAAGAAAACACATGCCTCCCTTCAGATTATAGGGAGCAGTGAGTGGAGGGTAACATGGTGCAAGGTGTAGAAAGAATTTTAACCTGTAAGGTTCACTTAGCTCTTCTGTGTAAGTAAAGGAAGCCTTTGAGGCAAGTGATTCTGTTACTTAGCAAAATTGTTTTGGAACTTATTAGTCACATGTCAGCAGGTGACTACCAGCAGGGGTAATTCCAACCACTCTTCAGAACAACGTACAGCACTACCTGTGCTTGGGGAAAGGGAATTTCAACAGATGATACAGTGTGTAGCACTATATCCCTTGTCATTAATGGAGATTTGGTCTATATTAGCTCTAAAAATCACGGTCCATTTTGGAGGGTGTGTGTGTGTGCATGTGTGGTGTGGATTCTTGTAGACACTCAAAGCTCCCCAAAATGAAAGATGAGATAATTAAGAGGTAAAATAAAGCACGAAGAGGTAAAAAAGAAGTTTATTTTTGCTGATTTCTCCCATATTTTGAGAGGAGGAATTCAATACCTGCCAAAAAGATAATTCTTTGAAAAAGGTTTGAGTAATTGTTTTAAGGTCAGGGTTTATAAACTATCCATTTTGTGATGTGAACATAATCCCACAATTATTTAGACTTAGATATCTATTTAATTGGATTTCATGTTTATTATATAGTCTCTTTTTACTATGATTTAATCAGTTTTAGAGTTTTGAAAGCTTTCATTTCCCTTTGGTGAAAAAATATTTATGATCCATTAGCATTAATTTTTTTCTTTGTAGTCACCTGTGTGCTATTCACCAATCTCTAGGTTCTCTTCTATTTGAGAATATGTATACACTGCCTTTGGATTTGAAGGACAACTTTGGAAGGCAGGAAATTCTTTGTTCTTTCTCTCTGAAGTGTGGGTGTCCTCAGATGGTATCGATGTTCCTTCTTCCACCTTGTGGCACTCCCTGGATGTTGCTGTGGAGATAATCTGGCATCCAGTTCGTTTTTCCCTCTCGTGGATGACTTTCTCTACTGTCTGATTCCTAGATGAGTCTTTATTCATGAAGTTCGATGGCTTTAAGAAGATACACATTGACGAGAGTATTCTATATCAATTTTTCCTGGATTTCTTCCACTTCAGTGCAGATTCAAATTTTTCTTTATTTCAGAACATTTTTATTCTGGTATATAATTAAATGTACATATTAAACTGTTTGTGTTTTCTTATGTGGTGGCTTCCCTGGTAGAGACCCCGAGAAAGTATATTTGAGTTTTCCTTTTCTGATTTCTATATATGCAATCTTCTTCATAATTATATTTTTCAATGAAGGCTGTATGAAAAAGGCTATACTAAAAAATGTGCCTCTGCTTATATTAGGTCAATCTTTCCAACTACATGCTGGATCATGTTACTTGCTTATGCCATTAGTTTCCAACAGCTTATCATCCTCTTTGGGATGTATCTGCATCTTTTTTTTAAACACAAACTTCTTATCTTCTTTGCTAGGGTTCATCTCATAATATTCTCCCCAAGATACGTACACAAGCCCCATTACTTATGGATGCTCAGATGTGCTATGATCTTTTACCTTTCGTCTGTGAATATTTACAAATATATATCAGATACACTTTTCCTGGTTCATTCTTAAGGATAATTTTTATTTTGATAAATTTTTAAAAGCACAGCAAATTAAAAAACAATACAGTGTTTGCTTTCTTTATGCAGAATCAGCTATTGTGAAAATTTAATCATACTCTTAAAATATTGTTTAATAAATGAAATAAAAGTCACAAAGATAACATTCTATTTTTCCCCAGTCATGTGTCAGTCCAGTCCCCACTCCTTGCTTCTTTCTTTCCCATTTACATACACCTTGATAATGAATTTGGTTTTCATCTTTTCAGTCCATTAAATGTGTGTGTGCACATGTGTTTGTAAGTAACCACGGATGCATGCAGCATTGCCTTGTTTGTTAAAAATTATATAAATGATATCTAATTATATAAAATCTTGCAAATTGCTTTATTAAATCCAATTATGTTTTTGAGATTTACTGATAATATCCTATTTCTCCTTGACTTTTATTTACTTATTTTTAAACCTTTTTAAAATCTGGGAAAACTGACATTTAGGACTAAAATGCTTAATATTATTATAATAAGCTCTAATTAACCACTTTACCATCACTATAAGAGTCTACTAAAATAAATTTTGCTCATTTAAATGACTCCCCTTCATCTCTGAAGAAGTACTTTAGGACACAATAGAATATATCTAGGACCATCACCTATACACTGTTTCTTAAAATTTAACTTGAAGTGTATTTTTCATGTGAAAGAAGATTTAAGATCATTGAAAGCAAAACTGAAACCAAACTCTAGAAGTGAGGGAGGAAATGATTAACACATAAATTCCCTTTAATAATTTCTCCTGGCCTTTTGTTTTGTCTTATTTAATCGTGTTTCACTGAAGATTCATTGGGTGTATGTATGAAGTAATAGACATTATTTATACAGTTGCAGAGACCTGCCTTTATGTGATAAACACACTTACTGAGTTTGTAGATTATTTCTGCAGTGGGAAAAGAGTCATCTCAAGTCATATCTAATTAAAAATGAAACTCCCCAAAGAAATATGCATAGTATTAAATTCTATTTTTTCATAAGTGCAATGGAAATTAAATAACTAAATTAGTATATACACTCTGGAGTCCATCTATCCATCAAAATAATTGTTTTTCTTTCTCTTTATTATTTTAGTAATCAGTCTCTAGTAATTAACTGACCTACTGTATCAGTGAAGCATATACTTAAAGTGTTTTTTTTTCTATATATTTTTTCTACAATGAAATGATGCAATTTTATGGTAATTTAGTGCCTTTCATCTAATCTGTTCAATTAAGATACTGATGTAGAGAGAAAGTTTGGAAAATTCCAGAACCAGTATCACTTGCCATGTCCAACTGATGGCATGTTTGGGTAGCTAGCAAAGTGAACCCTTCCAAACATCACAGCAGGGTCTTTCCTTCTCAATGCTCACACAATAAGTCTACCGCCAGAACTGCATCTTTTATTTGCATACTCTGCTATCCTGTTGTCAGTCATCCGTTTGGTCAATGGAGAGATTAGGGGTACCGTGTTTATCATTTTGCAGCTCCTATAGATTTAGTATCTTTTATCCAGTGGCTTAGACCAGAGTTTCTCAACCTCAGCACCCTTGCCATTTCAGATCTTCCCCACCCAGGGATCGAACCAAGTTCTCCCACATTGTAGGCAGACACTTTACCATCTGAGCCACCAGGGAAGTCCGACTGGATAATACTTGGCTGCAAGTACTGGGGCTGGGGAAAGGGAATGTGCTCTCTGACTTTTACTCACTAGATGCTACTAGCACCTCCCCCCAGTTATGACCAACAGTGTGTCTTCGGGCATTATCCCATGACCTCTGGGAGGGGAGAGGACGCAGCATGAGGTCCAGTTGAGCATCACTCTCCTAGACAGTACTTCCATCATCTGTTGTTGTTGTCCGGTTGCTAAGTTGTGTTTGACTCTTTGAAACCCCATGGATTGTAGCCCACCAAGCTCCACCCTCCATGAGGATTTCCAATGGAAGAATACTGGAGTGGGTTGCCATTTCCCTCTCCAGGGGATCTTTCCGATCCAGGGATCGAAGCCATGTCTCCTGCTTGGTAGGCAGGTTCTTTTTTTGTTTGTTTGTTTGTTTATGAATTTGCTTTATTTTTTAAGTGCTCAATTAAGATTTCACAATATGTATTTTTTATCTTAATTTAGTCCACCTTCAAATAATAATGTACCAACTCCATAAGAACCTTGTCACAGAATGTTTCCACGTTTTGTGTCCTGTTCTTTGTGCTATTGTTGTCATGCACTTTTTTTTAATGTTTCTATTTATTTTTATTATTCTTGTTTTTCTTTTTATTGATTTATTTTTTACTGAAGGATAAATGCTTTACAGAATTTACTGTTTTCTGTCAAATCTCAACATGAATCAGTCATAGGTATACATATATCCCCTCTCTTTTAAACTTCCCTCCCATCTCCTTCCCCATTCCACCCCTCTAGATTTATACAGAGCCCCAGTTTGAGCTTCCTGAGCCCTACAGGAAGTTCCCACTGGCTATCTACTTTACATATGGTAATGTAAGTTTCCATGTTACTCTTTCCATACATCTGACCCTCTCCTCCCCTCTCCACATATCCATGTCTATTCTCTGTCTCTCCATTGCTGCCCTGTAAATAAATTCTTCAATACCTTTTTTCTAGATTCCATATATGTGAGTTAGAATACGATATTTATTGTTTTCTTTCTGACTCACTTCATACTGTATAGTAGGTTCTAGGTTCATCCGCCTCATCAGAACTGACTCATATGCATTCCTTTTTATGGCTGAGTAATATTCCATTGTGTCTATGTACTACAACTTCTTTATCCATTCATCTGTTGATGGACATCTAGGTAGCTTTCATGCTCTAGCTATTGTAAATAGTGCTGCAATGAACAATGGGATACATGTGTCTTTTTCAATTTTGGTTTCCTCACAGTATATGCCTAGGAGTGGGATTGATGGGTCATATGGTGGTTTTATTCTAGGTTTTTAAGGAATCTCCATACCATCTTCTATAGCGGCTGTATCAATTTACATCCCAGCAACAGTGCAAGAGTGTTCCCTTTTCTCCACACCCTCTCCAGCATTTATTGTTTGTAGACTTTTTGATGATGGCCATTTTGACCAATGTGAGGTGATATCTACTGTGGATTTGATTTGCAGTTCTCTAATAATGAGCAATGTTGAGCATCTTTTTATGTGTTAGCCATCTGTATGTCTTCTTTGGAGAAATGTCTGTTTAGGTCTTTTCCCACTTTTTGATTGTGTTGTTTGTTTTGCCTGGCATTGAGTTGTATGAGCTGCTTGCATATTTTGGAAATCAATCCTTTGATAGCTGTTTCATTTGATATTTTCTCCTATTCTGAGGGTTTTCTTTTCACCTTGCTTATAGTTCCCTTTGCTGTACAAAAGCTTTTAAGTTTAATCAGGTCCTACTTGTTTACTTTTGTTGTTATTTCTGTGACTCTAAGAGGTGGGTCACAGAAGATCTTGTTTTGATTTATGTCATTGAGGCTCTGCCTGTTTTCCCCTAAGAGTTTTATAGTTTCTGTAGGTCATTTAGGTCTTTAATCCATTTTGAGCTTATCTTTGCCCATTATGTTAGGAAGTGTCCTAATTTCATTCTTTTACATGTAGCTGTTCAGTTTTCCCAGCACCATTTACTGAAGAGGCTGTCTTTGCCATGTTGTATATTCTTGTCTCCTTTGTCAAAAATAAGGTACACATAAGTCCATGGGTTTGTTTCTGGACTTTCTATCTTATTCCATTGGTCTATACTTCTGTTTTTGTGCCAGTACCATACTGTCTTGATGACTGTAGCTTTCTAGTAAAATATGAAGTCAGGAAGGTTGATTCCACCAGCTCCATTCTTCTTTCTCAAGACTGCTTGGCTATTCAGTGTCTTACGTATTTCCATATGAATTGTGAAATTTTTTGTTCTAGTTCTGTGAAAAATGTTATTGGTAATTTGATAGGGATGGCACTGAATCTGTAGATTGCATTTGGTAGTATATTCATTTTCACAATATTGATCCTTCCTAACCAGGAACATGGACTACCTCTCCATTCGTTTATGTTGTCTTTGATTTCTTTCATCAGTGTCTTATAATTTTCTGTGTACAGTTCTTTTGTCTCCTTAGGTAAGTTTATTCCTAAATATTCAATTCTTTTTTTTGCAATGGTGAATGGTATTGATTCCTTAATTTCTCTTTCTGATTTTTCATTGTTAGTATATAGAAATGCAAGTGATTTCTCTGTATTGATTCTGTATCCTGCAACTTTGGTTAATTCACTGATTAGCACTAGTAATTTTCTGATACTATCTTTAGGGTTTTCTATGTACAGTTTCATGTCATCTGCAAACAGTGAGAGCTTTACTTCTTCTTTTCCAATCTGGATTCCTTTTCTTTTTCTTCTCTGATTGCTGTAGCCAGGACTTCCAGAGCTATGTTGAGTAACAGTGGTGAAAGTGGATACCCTTGTCTTATTCCTGATCTTAGGGGGAAATGCTTTCAGTTTTTCACCATTGAGAATAATCTTTGTTGTAGGCTTATCACATATGGCCTTTACTTTGTTGAGGTAGGTTTCTTCTTTGCCCACTTTTCAAAAAGTTTTAATCATAAATGGGTGTTGAATTTTTCAAAGGCTTTTTCTGTATGTATTGAGATTATCATATAGTTTTTATCTTTCAATTTGTTAATATGGTATATCACATTGATTGATTTGCATATATTGAAGAATCCTTGCATTCCTGGAATAAACCAGCTTGATCACGATGTATGAGCTTTTTGACATATTGCTGAATTCTGTTTGCTAAAATTTTGTTGAAGATTTTTGTATCTATGTTCATCAATGATATTGGCCTGTAGTTTTCTTTTCTTGCGTTGTATTTGTCTGGTATCAGGGTGATAGTGGCCTCATAGAATGAGTTTGGAAGTGTTTCTTCATCTGAAAATTTTTGAAAGAATTTTAAAAGAATGGGCATTAACTCTTCTCTAAATGTTTGATAGAATTCTTCTGTGAAGCCATCTGGTCTTGGGCTTTTGTTTTTTTGGGAGATTTTTGATCACAGCTTCAATTTCAGTGGTTGTAACTGGGTTGCTCATCATTTCTATTTCTTCCTGGTTCAGTTTTGGAAGATTGAATTTTTCTAAGAATCTGTCCATTTCTTCAAGGTTGTCCATTTTACCACCATATTATTGTTAATAACAGTCTCTTATAATCCTTTGTATTTCTGCATTGTCTGTTGTAACCTCTACTTTTTCATTTCTAATTTTGTTGATTTGATTCTTCTCTCTCTTTTTTCTTGATGAATCTGGCTAAAGGTTTGTCAATTTTGTTTATCTTTTCAAAGAACCAACTTTTAGTTTTATTAATCTTTACTATTGTTTTTTTATTTCTTTTTCATTCATTTCTGTTTGGATCTTTATGATTTCTTTCCCTCTCCTAATTTTTTTTTTTGTTTTTCTTTTTTCAGTTGTTTTAGGTATAAAGTTAGGTTGTCTATTTGATGCTTTTCTTGTTTCTTGAGGTAGGATTGTATTGCTATAAACTTCCCTCTTAGAACTGCTTTTGCTTCATCCCATAGGTTTTGAGTTGTCATGTTTTCATTGTTATTTTTTCCTAGAATTTTTTTTATTTCCCTTTTGATTTCTTCAGTAACCCATTGGTTATTTAGAAACATGTTATTTAATCTCCATGTGTTTGTGCTTCTTACAGTTCTTTCTTGTAATTGATATCTAGTCTCATAACATTGTGTTCGGAGAAGATGCTTGATACAATTTTAATTTTCTTAAATTTACTGAGATTAGATTTGTGACCCAAGATGTGGTTTATCCTGGAGAATGTTTCATGTGCACTTGAGAAGGTGTATTCTTCTGCATTTGGATGGAACGTCCTGAAGATATCAGTGAGATCTATCTCATCTAATGTATCATTTAAGACTTGTGTTTGCTTATTAATTTTCTGTTTTGATGATCTGTCCATTGGTGTGAGTGGGGTGTTAAAGTCTCCTACTATTATTGTGTTACTGTCATTTTCTCCTTTTATGTCTGTTAGTGTTTGTCTTATGTATTGAGGTGCTCCTATGTTGGGTGCATCAGTTCAGTTCAGTTCAGTCGTTCAGTTGTGTCTGACTCCTTGTGACCCCATGAACTGCAGCACGACAGGCCTCCCTGTCCACCACCAACTCCTGGAGTTTGCCCAAACTCATGTCCATTGAGTTGGTGATGCCATCAAACCATCTCATCCTCTGTGGTGTGTAGATATTTACAATTGTTATGGCTTTCTCTTGGAATGATCCCTTGAACATTATTTAGTGTCCTTCCTTATCTCTTGTAATTTTCTTTATTTTAAGGTCTTTTTAGTCTGATATGAGGATTGCTGCTCCAGCTTTCTTTTGCTTCTCATTTTCATAGAACATATTTTTTCATCCTCTCAATTTCAGTCTATATGTGTCGTTAGGTCTGAAGTGATTTCTTGTAGACAGCATATAAATAGGTCTTGTTTTTGTATGCATTCAGTCAGTCTGTGTCTTTTGATTGGAACATTTAATCCATTTGCATTTAAAGTAATTATTGAGATATATATATATATATATATATATGTTCACATTGCCATTTTATTAGTTGGGGTTTTTATTTTTTTGGGGGGGATAGACCCTTTTTCTTCTCTTGTATTTCTTGACTATATAAGTCCATTTAACATTTGTTGTAAAGCTGGTTTGGTGGTACTGAATTCTTTTAACTTTTGCTTGTCTGAAAAGCTTTTTATTTCTCCACCAATTTTGAATGAGATCCTTGCTGGGTACAGTAATCTTGGTTGTAGATTTTTCCCTTTCAGTACTTTAAATATATCCTGCCATTCCCTTCTGGCCAGCAGAGTTTCTGCTGAAAGATCAACAGTTAAGTGCATGGGGTTACCCTTGCATGTTACTTGTTTCTTCTCCCTTGCTGCTTTTCATATTCTTTCTTTGTGTTTAGTCTTTGTTAGTTTGATTAGTATGTGTCTTGGTGTGTTTCTCCTTGGGTTTATCCTATATGTGACTCTTTGTGCCTCTTGGAGTTGATTATATCCTTTTCTGTATTGGGGAAATTTTCAACTATAATCTCTTCAAAAATTTTCTAATACCTTTCTTTTTCTCTTCTTCTTCAGGGACCCTTATAATTAGAATGTTGGTGCATTTGATATTGTTCCAGAGGTCTCTGAGACTATCCTCAGTTCTTTTCATTCTTTTTTACTTTATTCTGCTTAGAAGTTATTTCCATCATTTTTATCTTCCAGCTATCTGATGCGTTCTTCTGCTTCAGATACTCTGATATTGCTTCCTTCCAGAGTATTTTCAATTTCAGTAATTGTGTTGTTTGTCTCTACATGTTTATTCTTTAATTCTTCTAGGTCTTTGTTAATTGATTCTTGCATTTTCTCCATTTTGTTTTCAAGATTTTTGATAATCTTTACTATCATTATTCTGAATTCTTTTTCAGGTAGCTTGCCTATTTCCTCTTCATTTATTTGGACTTCTGTGTTTCTAGTTTGTTCCTTAATTTGCATAGTATTTCTCTGCCTTTTCATTATTATTATTTTTTAACTTCTTATGTTTGAGGTATCATTTTCCCAGGCTTCACGGTTGAATTCTTTCTTCCTTTTGGTTTCTGCCCTCCTAAGGCTGGTCCAGTGGTTTTTGTAAGCTTTGTATAGGGTGAGTTTTGTGCTGAGTTTTTGTTTGCTTGTTTATTTGTTTTTGCTCTGACAGGTAAGACTGAGTGAGGTGGTAATCCTATCTGCTGATGAATGGGTCTGTATTTTTGTTTTGTTTGTTGTTTAGATGAGGCATCCGGTACAGGGTGCTACTGGTGGTTGGGTCATGCAGGGTCTTTTATTCCAATGATTTCCTTTGTTTGAGTTCTCACTATTTGATACCCCCTAAGGTTAGTTCTCGGGCTTCCCTGGTGGCTCAGATGTTAAAGCATCTGCCTGCAGTATGAGAGACCTGGGTTTGATCCCTGGGTCAGGAAGATCCCCTGGAGAAGGAAATATTCTTGCCTAGAGAATCTCATGGACAGAGGAGCCTGGTGGGCTACAGTCCACGGGGTTGCCAAGAGTCGGACATGACTGAGCAACT
The DNA here is from genome assembly GCF_963930625.1 of Muntiacus reevesi. Classification (NCBI taxonomy): domain Eukaryota; kingdom Metazoa; phylum Chordata; class Mammalia; order Artiodactyla; family Cervidae; genus Muntiacus; species Muntiacus reevesi. The sequence continues at coordinate 38,981,742 of NC_089260.1, read as the reverse complement.
TAACTAACTTAAGGATAGTTCTCTGGGTCTTGGAGTCAGTGCTTCCATTCCAAAAGCTCAGGGCTTGATTTCTTTTGGTTATTAAGTGTCTAGCCTCTCCTCATGCAAACCTCTCCACTCCTTTCTGCTGTACTTCTGATGGGCAGAGCTGCTGGTCTTGATTGGAGCATTTTGTGCAGTCACAGTCAGATGGTGGTTGGGGCTGCGGTGACTGAGATGGCTTCCTCACACTTCTGGCAGTTAGTTCAGGCTATTGGCTGGAACTGGAGAGCCTCTATTGTCCTCCAAATGGCTGAGATTTTCAGCACAAGGCAGCTGAGTCCTAAAAAGAAGTATGCCAGTTTATCAAGCACCAACGTGCAGACTGCTTATCCAGGCATATTCTTTACCACTGAGCCACCAGAGAAGCCCACTGCCATCTTCTACTATCTCTAAATTTAGTCTTCCATGTTTGGGCAAAACTCATGTTTGGGATATACTTCAATTTAATCTTTGAGGCCAGGTTGCTTCTATTGCTATGGTTAAGGTTAGATGCAGAAGTGTATTGTTTTATATAATATTTTATTTGAAATTAAAAAAATGTTAAATATATATTTCTATCTTTGAGTCCCAATTCCAAAAAGTTGAACTCTTCTAACTATTTCTTTTGATATTTCCTTTCATATTTTCAAAATCAGAAGAGGGATGCTGCATGCAACTGAACTAAAAGATTGCATGCAATTGAACTAAAAGATACAGATTTGTTTCTTGGAAATAATGAAGCAGTGAGAGCACATCTGTTAGAGGATGGAAAACTGGAATCCTTGTTATACCAGGTGAAATATTTAGTAGAATTGTGGCTTGTGACATACTGAAAGATAGATAAACAATGGACTACATAAGATCTAGAAAATATTGATAATGTTACATGTGATCTCTTAAACATTTTTATATAGAGAAGGTGAAATATAAGTAAGTCTATTTGTAAATTTTCTGTACATGTAGCTCACAAAGTTAGCTGAGCAAGAGTTGAATATACTGGGATCTCAAATGTTTTTAAAAAAACAACAACAGCTGATGAATTCTGTTTCTCTAACTGAAACAAGTGGATTGCTCAGCCTGTATTGTTCAGCCAGTAATATGTGCCCAAAGACTGTATGAGTGTGATTGACCTCACACTCAAACCTATTGTTTCACAAGAGTGGGCAATGGGTAGAATTCAGGGGCCAGGAAATAGAAAATCAGAGTTATCAAATTTATAAACTATATTTATAGAAAATATGACAAAACTAGACAGCATATTAAAAAGCAGAGACATCACTTTGCCAACAAAGGTTCATGTAGTCAGACCTAATTTAATTTGGTTTTTCCAGTAGTCTTGTATGGAGTGAGAGTTAGATCCTAAAGAAGGCTGAGAGCTGAAGAACTGATGCTTTTAAATGTGATGCTGGAGAAGACTCTTGAGAGTCCCTTGAACAGCAAGGAGATCAAACCAGTCAATTCTAAAGGAAATAAAACTCTGAATCTTCATTGGAAGGACTGATACTGAAGCTGAAGCTCTAATACTTTGGCCATCTGATGTGAAGAACTGACTCATTGGAAAAGACGCTGATGCTGGGAGGGATTGGGGGCAGGAGGAGAAGGGGATGACAGAGTTTGAGATGGTTAGATTGGTGATAGCACCAATATGAATTTGAGCAAACTCTGGGAGTTAGTGAAGGACAAGGAAGCTTGGCAAGCTGCAGTTCATGGGATCACAAAGAGTCAGATACAACTTAGTGACTGAACAACAAGAGAGGGAATATGGTTTTTGTTTATCCAATACAGCATTGACCACAAGCAAAGTGACTTGATTTAATTTAATTTAATCTTTGGCCACATGATGCAAAGAACATTTGAAAAGACCCTGATGATGGGAAAGATTGAAGGAGGGGAGAGAAGGGGATGACAGAGGATGAGATGGTTGGATGGTATCACCGAGTCAATGGACATGAGTTTGAGTAAACTCCGGGAGTTGGTGATGGACAGGGAGGCCTGGTGTACTGCAGTCCATGGAATCGCAAAGAGTCAGACATGACTGAGTGACTGAACTGACCTGAAAGTGATTTAATTTCCATTAAGTCCTAGAGGCAATTAGACTGCCTGAAATGCCACAAGCTTGATTTACAGAAGCTGGCATCAGATCACCTCTAAGACAACCTCCAGACTTCCAAATTCCACATCAGAAAAAGTTCTATAATTGTAATGTAACCTCTAAGGGACACAGAGCAATGCCAACTCTAGTCAAGTTGCTGGTCAGTTGATTAATTGAGAAACTTCCTCCACTGACAGAGAATGGTGCTTTGGCGATTTCTGTTAGTGTGTGTGTTAGTCGCTCAGTCATGTCTGACTCTTGAAAATGCTATGGATATCCTATTCTTCCATTTTTCAAATGGAGGATTTTATTTCTACTTTACATAGACTGGTGATTTGTCTTTTATTTTGGGACCATTGGTTCATGAAGAGCCATATCTAGAGCTAAAGGACAGGGTTGCATATGATACAGGAATCCTGAATTTTGTTCTGAGTGCATTGACAGGATTGAATTTAGGAGCTACTTCTCTTGAGAAGGGAGTTTGCAAGATTGTGAGTACCCAAAAGAGAACTGACAGCTTTCCAGTGATCTCTCGAATATGCCTTTTCTCCTTTTTTAGTTTTATGATTCTCAAGGTTAACAAGGCCCAAAGCCAACAGAATAAACAATTAATTCACCATCCTCCCTTGCAGCTCTGTTTGGCCATGTAACCAACTTTGATGCATGCGCTTTCTGGCATATGCTCTTAAAAGGAAGATGTATCAGCTTTGTTTCTTCTCCTCCCTGCTTTTCACTGGTTTGTTGTAGATGAAATCAGAGGCCATCTTATACAAAATGAATGATGACAACATCCTATGGAAAGAAAGTACTAGATACAAGAAAAGCCTCAGTCCTCATCACCTTTTCTGAACAAGTTGTATCAGTACTGGCTTTTATTTAAGAGAATAAGCACTTCTCTCCTGTGTAAATCACTTAATTTTTTGTCTCTGCCGCATTCAGCTAAATTTTTGTTGTCATTAAAATACACCTGTCATACACAACTATTTCTTCAGACTCCCATGATCCTTGAATATCCATTCATATTTTAAGACAAAGTACTAAAAAATTAAGTGTCAACTCCTTCTTTGGGATGACCAAACATAAAGAACAGAACTTTTGATCAATTAGGTCACTTCAGTCAAAAAGGAGTCCTGAATCTTCTACCCAACTTAGTAGTGGAGCGTAAGTTAAACACTTGACAGCCAGTATTTTTGAAGTGTGTCCAAATAATGGGGCTGAGGACAGGGTTGTCCACTCTTCTATATATATTATTTCATACAATCTTACTAATTTTAGCTATGTCCTCTCTCTTTTCTCAGCTGAGCGTACTCCCCAGTCCAAAACCTCTCATTGAATTTTTCCATTTAGTATTTTTTCTTTATTTTTGATGTTTGAGGAATAGGTTTTTGAATTGCTACAGAGACTGGAGCTTGCTTAAATGATCTTCCTGTTTTCAACAAAACCAGTGTATACATCTATCTTCAGAGGTGTCTGGTGCCTCTAACACATGAGTTCTTTTTGATGTCCTGTGACATAACTGGCTCACAGTTTGTTATCATCTTAATTTCCTGGAAACTCAGAATTCAATCAGAGAGGTAGAACAGTGGGATGGTTATGTATATTATATATGTTAAAAGAGTTGTTACAGGAATTTGATCTCACACAGAAGAACCATGTTTTCATGGTTCTTGGCTGTGGCTCTGATGTTGAAATTTGAGGTCCATAGTTAAGGCAATCAGGGAGGAAAGATGGCTGCAAAGCAGGGGACAGTGAGAACAAGTAGGAAGTGACAAGCGTGAGCTCAGACTCACATGGACAGACCAACACCTTCTCAGATCCTTTTATCTCTTATCTTACTAGTGTGTGTCTCTCATAGATTTCAGGATCCTTCAATCCTTGGGTCACAAAGATTCCCTGGAGTCGGAAATGGCAACCCACTCCAATATTCTTGCCTGGGAATTTTCTGGTGGGCTACAGTCCACAGGGTCACAAAGAATTGGACCCAAATGAGTGATTGAACACACACACAAACACACAGAACTGGCTCAGGAATCATAGAAAGTGAAGGAGAATCCAGAGGAATGTAGACCAGCTGCAGGCCTGGCCATTGCTTAAGCCATGAGGTCAGTCAAAAAGTAAGTGACAAAGTGTGTGAGCTACAAAGTGGTTGTCACTTCACTTCTGCTCTGCACATCCCCCACAACAGTCTCTCTTATGACCACCCCACCGGAATTAAAAATGGAGCAAAAAAAGTGGGGATGTGGAGTTCTGGGAAATGTAGTCCAGCCAGGCCAAGTTGACAGGTTACAGATTAACCAAAAATGGATCAAGGAAAACTGAAGCTGAAGTCTTATCCCTTCAGTGCTTGTTAATTCCCATCATCCTCCCCATCCTCATATTGATTTTCACCTTTCTCTACAACACAGGAGGCTGATCTCTATCTACTGCATCACACAGGCTCCCTTGCATTCTGACTTCTGATTGGGGGTTTAGCCAATTGAATTGCTGGCCTGAGGAAAGGGCAAATGATGAGAAAAACTCTTTCCATGTCTGGCTGTGATTCCTGCTGGGACTGAATTCCATGATGGTCACAACTTCTCTCCAGAGGCTTTTTCACATCCCCAGTTTCTTCCAAGCTTTGGAAACACAATTGGTCCCTCTCACCCTTCAGTCTAAGGCTAGTGGTGATGTTCCATGGTCACCAGTCCCTTACTGTCTCCTTAACACTTCTGTCATAAGACTAAATATTTCCTTCAATAAGTTTTCTTATTTAAGCTCTTGATAATGTGTTGAGAATTTTTCTCCATTTACTTTCTATGATCCATTTGCATTTATTTCTTTCATTGGGTTTTTTTCGGAGGATGTGTAAGTAAACATATGTTTGTCTACTCTAAAAACTTATTTTTTAAAATGTTCCCTAACAATAAAGTGAGAATTTTGTGACAGTTGTAGATTTGAAAATTTATAGTGAAACTATTTTTTTCAGAATTCCTGGTGATACAGTGGCTAGGACTTTGTGCTGTCACTACTGAGAGCCCAGGTTTGCTTCCTGCTCATGGAACTAAAACCCCATAAGCCAGCAAATATATGTGTGTGTGTGTGTGTGTATGTATATGTATATATATATTCTCCAAAATAAGTGCTAATGAGTAATATCTATATTTTTACATATGTATGCATATGTGTATATATATATTCCCCAAAATAGGTGTTAATGAATAATATCTATGTTTTTACACTGATTCCAGTTTTAGGATTGCTGCTGTTAGTTGTTCAGTTGCTCAGTACTGTCCAACTCTTTGCGACCCCATGGACTGCAGCACAGCAGACTTCCCTGTTCTTCACAATCTCATGTTGTTTGCTCAAACCCATGTCTGATCAGTTGATGATGCTATCCAACCACCTCATCCTCCATCACCCTCTTCTCCTTCTGCCTTCAATCTTTCCCAGCATTAGAGTCTTTTCCATTAAGCTGGCTGCTCACATCATGTAGCCAAAGTATTGGAACTTCGGCTCCAGCATCAGTCCTTCCAGTGAATATTCAAGGTTGATTTCCTTTACGTTTGACTGGTTGGAGCTTCTTGCTGTCCAAGGGACTCACAAGAGTCTTCTCACAGCATTTCATACGACGTACTCTGCATATAAATTAAATAGCAAGGTGACAACATACAGCCTTGATGTATTCCTTTCCCAATTTTGAACCAATCTGTTGTTCCGTGTTCGGTTCTGACTGTTGCTTCTTGATTTGCGTACAGGTTTCTCAGGAGACAGGTAAGGTGGTCAGTATTCCCCTCTCTTTAAGAATTTTCCACAGTTGATTCTGATCCATACGGTCAAATGCTTTAAGATAGTTAGTTGCTATAGTCTGGTGGAGGTTAATTGCTGCTGTCTATACATCTCTGTGCTTTCATATTTGCTTAACTAAATGGACACCTTAATGGATCATACTATTCCCACCAGACAGAACAGAACAATAGACCTTCACTCATTTCTGAATATTGAGAAATAGTATTTTAATCAATGAATAAATGAATACATAGAATAGACATCCCCCCTCCCCCCCGCCAACATACTATCTTTTTCTATTGTAGGCTCTATTAGGATAGGATATCTCTATCTGTTGTCTTTGCTTCTATCATTTGACAGATTGCTCATCTGTAGGGCCTCAAGAAAGGTATGTTGGGTAGAGCAGAGGTTAACGATCACAAAAAAACTAAATGTAATAACATTTCAAAATTTTCTGAAACATTTCTCTCTCCATTATGTGTGCCTTGAATTGTTGCTATCGTATTCCAGCACTCTCCCTGAATCTTTTTTTTTCATTTATTTTAATTAGTTGGAGGCTAATTACTTTATAATATTGTAGTGGTTTTTGTCATACATTGACATGAATCAGCCATGGATTTACATGTATTCCACATCCCGATCCCCCCTCCCACCTCCCTCTCCACCCGATTCTTCTGGGTCTTCCCAGTGCACCAGGCCCGAGCACTTGTCTCATGCATCCAGCCTGGGCTGGTGATCTGTTTCACCATAGATAATATACATGTTTCGATGCTGTTCCCTTGAAACATCCCACCCTCGCCTTCTCCCACAGAGTCCAAAAGTCTGTTCTGTACATCTGTGTCTCTTTTTCTGTTTTGCATATAGGGTTGTTGTTACCATCTTTCTAAATTCCATATATATGCATTAATATACTGTATTGGTCTTTATCTTTCTGACTTACTTCACTCTGTATAATGGGTTCCAGTTTCATCCATCTCATTAGAACTGATTCAAATGAATTCTTTTTAATGGCTGAGTAATATTCCATGGTGTATATGTACCATAGCTTTCTTATCCATTCATCTGCTGATGGGCATCTAGGTTGCTTCCATGTCCTGGCTATTATAAACAGTGCTGCGATGAACATTGGGGTGCACGTGTCTCTTTCAAATCTGGTTTCCTCAGTGTGTATGCCCAAAACAGTCAGGATGGCTGCTATCCAAAAGTCTACAAGCAATAAATGCTGGAGAGGGTGTGGAGAAAAGGGAACCCTCTTACACTGTTGGTGGGAATGCAAACTAGTACAGCCGCTATGGAGAACAGTGTGGAGATTTCTTAAAAAAACTGGAATTAGAATCTTTTTAACTGCTCTTAAAGACAGCTTCCAAACTTCCCGTAGGTTGTTACATGGTCTTGGCAAATTGACCTTTACTTGATCATTTTCAAGGAGGATAGAATGATTTTTGAGCAATTTGATCTTTTCAAAATGTTTCTTGAAGAGAGTGAAAGATATGAATACAACTATTTGTAGCGTGAATAATACTTGGCAGTTTTCCTCCCCTTCTCCAAATCTTCCACTTCCTTTCATTCCAAACATTATTGAAAACATTTGAACTCTCATGAGTTTAATCAGAAATAGTGAATTAATTTTGGTTTCACTCAACCAAACAGGCAGCATCTAGGTCCCCCTTTCCTTTGTTTCTTTCTTTTTTTTTTTTTCTTTCTAATGAGTACCTTTTGTTTGTTTCATTCTTTATATGACCCAGTCAAGGTGCTCTCTTCCATTATTAAGATTTAGATTCATAGAATGTTTTGAATCTCTTTGATTATTAAAAGCCACTGACATACTCGAGCTCCTTTATTTCCAAAGGTAGACAGATGAACAACAACAATTTTTCATAATGATGGTATAAGGAAAATATAGAGGTAAACTTATGGGAACAAAGTTACACAAATTAATAACTAAAATTTTAAGAGAGACAGTTTGAGAAAGCAAAGTTATCAAAAATAATTAAAAATAGGAGAGAAGTAATTCCTAAAGACACTTGCACTACTGTTACCAGAAAAAGGAAAAGTTAGATGTTGAACAGGCACAATAAAAAAAGGCTTAATTCATTTTTGTTAAGCGCTGACTCATAACGGCCACTGTGTGTGCTAAGCTGCTTCAGTCATGCCTGACTCCTTGCAACCCTATGGACTCAGAGAGTAGCCTGCCAGTCTCCTCTCTCCAAGGGATTCTCCAGGCAAGAATACTGGGTTGTCACGCCCTCCTCCAGAAATGGCCATTGTACACACATTTAATAAATAAAATTAGAAAATTTGGATATAAATCATCTGACTTCAAAGAGTTTGTTTGTTGCTGAAAATTTACAATAGAATGTTTGTCGGTTAAATGGAGGAGAGGTATTTTAATACATGATTTGTTACATAAGCAGATTCATATCTTGTTCTTTTTTATATGAAAAATACTATTATATTGAAAATTTTGACACTACACTTTCTATATACTATGTAATCCTTAACTTAAGAATCCACTTTAAAATGATAAGTATAGCAATTATACATAAAGTCATGTTTATATCCTTTGATAAGATATATACTATGAAGTTAGTTACAGAGTGGCTGTATAATATACTCCCTAGAATGCCCGAGGTGTAAATAAATATGTATTCATCTGAAGATTAAATACAAGAGCTATTGTGACTTTGAGATGTGAAGACTATTCCTTAACCCTTATACCTGTTGGGTAGCTTTGAGTGAAATTGGAAACACAGGTAGAGAAACTCTAGGAGAAATAATTGCCAAATATTTTGGTAGTACTCTTAAAATCTGGTTGGTATTCATTTACTCTATTCTTTGAGAAAGCATTTATTAATTTTTTTCTCATGACATTATTATGATGTGGAAGATGTGGAAGACTAGATCAAACCATTTATAATATTTTAACTGGCTTCTGATAACTTTACAGATAATATTGTTTGACTCCCATTCAATCACCCAGAACCAGAATGATGACTCACAGTCAGACTGTACTTCTAGAGCCTCACCATTTGACTACTTCCCAACTTTTATTTTGACTCTCATAGTGGAATTATGATTATGAGGAAATCAGATATGACAACATTTCTTGAAGTTTAGGAATACACATATGCTCTTTGAAATTGTGAAAATTTCCTAAATGATTCCAAAATTTCATCATGTTTCAGAATTTGCACATCATAGTATGAAAATTTTCATTGCATAAAATTTTACAAGTACATGTTAAATATGATAAGCCTTATTCTTTAGGTTCACAATCTAAAACAAGCATTGGCAAGAACAGATTATATAACATATGAATTAATTACATGTGTATGTTGAAAACACTATAGATATGGAAAAGATGTGAGACATCACACAGTTCAACCACCTCTACTGAACACATCTTTTCAAATGACCAATTCTACTGCTGTAACACTTCACTTCTAATAAGATTGCTGCCACCATCAACATGCTTCTAAGTCTCTTTGATTTTTCTTTGAAAATTTTCTCTGAGTAAGCTTCCCATTCTATCATTGTATGTTCATATAATTCTTATCTTTCTTAGTCTTGAGTGCTTCCTAGGTAGCTCAATGGTAAAGAATCTTTTGGCCAATGCAGGAACCACAGGAGATGTGGGTTTGATTCCTGGATCAGGAAGATCACCTGCAGGAGGAAATGGCACCCAACTCCAGTATTCTTACTGGGATAGTTCCATGAACAGAGGAGCCTGGAGGGCTATAGTCTGTGGGGTCATAAAGAGTAAGACACTACTGAGCAACTGAACACAGATGCACTTATCAAGCTTAGCTCTACTTCTCTACTCAAATTTACTACTTAATGTGCTGAATCATAGCTGCTCCTCTCTGATTAGTCTGGTTTTAAAAAAGACCATGAAGACATTGTACCTTTGTTATTGTCTATCCTTTCCAACTGCCACAACCCCTGGTCTTCTTCCAAAGTTCGTGGTCCAGGAATCCTTCCAGGGTCAAGCTAGGTTATATTTCTTCCCTGAGGCCTTCTGTACCATCATACATGAGATCATTCACTACTTGCTCTAAAGGTAGTCTTTGACAAATTTCTAGAACAAGATTATGTCTAAAGTTATTTCTTCATTGTGGCATTTATATCAGAAAAGAATGCAAGCTTCCTGAGAATGGTCAATTTTTGATGATTCTATATTCTTTTTCCATACCTAGGTATCATTTGAAATGCAGAGTTTTGATATAACTAGTTAAAATATAAGAAAGTACCATTCACAAAATTACTGTACTATAGAATGCAGGATTTGAAAGATTTCGGGGCTTTCTTTCTTTCCTTAAAAGTCCATCAAGTATTATGCCCAGAGGTAACAAAGTAAAATATTGGGATTTTTGCTTTCAGACACAGAAGTTTTCCCTAAAGTCCATCTATTTTTGTCCTAGACAAGTTAAATTATGTAACACAGAAAATGAAAGTTTTTTTTTTTTTGCTTCTTAAATCTAGAGCTTGGGACTTAGACTGAGCTCTAAATAGTCAAATATCTTCCTTTAAGAACTTTCTATATGTCTTTTTAGCTCTTCAGAGGCTCATGAGAGATTCAGAAAGAGGCAAATTTCAAAAACTGAGAACTTTTGACTTTCAGAAATGAAGGCAAATAGAAAGTTGAAAGGCTTTTGAACAGAGCAGTAACAGGATGTAACTGACGTTTAGCAAGATTATCACACCTAGAGTATCTGAGATCCATTTGACTGGTTAAAGAGTGCTGCAAATAAGAAAAGATTGGTATCTAAACCAGAAAATAAAAAGAAAGGCTGAATCAAAGAGACATTACTAAAGGGGAAGCAAGAGAATTTTGTTACTAATTTCATTTGAGAACAGATAACAGTAGAAGATAAATTACATGAATCCTTGATTCTAATACTCTGGGGTTTTAAATCTAATTTGGGGAATGATTATATGGTGTTATTGGAAAAAACAAAGGCAGGTTTAATCTTGAGCTACCAAAGCAAATAATATTATTTCATTTTCATTTTAAAGTACAGTTTACTGGAAGAATATATATTATATTGAATATATATATATAATTTTCAAATTGGTCAATACCTGACAATCAATTTGAAAATATGAAGTGTGAATTAGTAAGTTGAAAGTTAGTGTTCTAAGTTAGCATTCACATTTTCTCTGGAATCCAACTGTTTAAACATTATATTCAGAGTTATTGTGACTTGCTAATTAAATAGGATAGAGCATGGTCTAACCTATGTTTTATGTGGTATACACTAATGTTTCATAGACAGGAAAATAATATTTCAATAAATATGAAAGTTTTCTGCAAGAAAAAATCAATTAAAAATGTATAATCTGTTTATGGGACTAGGTAAAGCTGATGAAAACAAAATTTAAAGTGTTAAAACACGTTTCATGTCTATCCTCACTACAAAATGAGACACCTTGTTTTAGTCACATATTAGTAATCAATGATACTGATAATAGTATAGCTTTATATTGATGACATGTATATAAACTGTTAGCCTAAAATATTTGTAAATGATTAAGATTTAAAGCTGGTTTAATATCAATATTTAGAAACTATTAAAAAACTTTTCTTTGGTGGCCTTTGACTTATTCTTTTGAATTTTTATAATTGTCTCATTTCTTTATGGGCTTCCCTGGTGGCTCAGTGGTAAAGAATCTGCCTGAAATGTAGAAGTGGGTTCTATTCCTTGGTTGGGAAGATCCCCTAGGAAGGAAATGTCAACCCACTCCGGTATTCTTCCATGGGAAATCCTACAGACAGAGGAGCCTGGTGAACTATTGTCCATGGGGTCAAAAAAAAGTCAGATACAACTTAGTGATTAAACAACACTACAACAATTTAGAAATAGAAGACTGACAGATATCTAACCCTTAATGTTGATTTCAACTCTACCTTAACTATTGATAGAATAAATTGATGAACAAGAAAGAGCTGGAATTATTCCCATGATAACATTATTTTCATGGAGGCAAAGCAAAATTTACCTCCTACTGTGTGAATGTATGAAGTAGAAAATAAGTACTTTTCGTGTACTGTTTATATCAGAAATTTTAGTTTATAACATGTGATCAAGAAGGCAAAAACTTTAAAAATACTTGGAAAAAACTTCAAAGTCTATGAGAAACAAGGTTAAAAATAAAATGAGATGGCTATATGTTTTTCTCTGCCTTTTTCAGTTACATAGAACACTTTGTATAAATCTAAAATTGCTTTTATTTTCCATAGAATCATGTTACAAGTGAGACTGGCAGTGGGATCTTGGATGTGCTCTATGATAGATCCTCATTCATTATACAATAAAAAATTAATAATCTAGCTTTGAACAATGAAGAAGTTAGCTTCAGATTTACCAATTGAATCAAATTTGAATAATTTAATTTTTTTTGCTTTTCTTCATTTATTTTTATTAGTTGGAGGCTAATTACAATATTGTAGTGGTTTTTGCCATACATTGACATGAATCAGTCATGGATTTACATGTGTTCCCCATCCCGAACCCCCCTCCCACTCTCCTCCCCCTCCCATCCCTCTGGATCACCCCAGTGCACCAGCCCCAAGTGAAGTAAGCCAGAAAGATAAACACCAATACAGTATACTAACGCATATATATGGAATTTAGAAAGATGGTAACGATAATCCTATATGCAAGACAGAAAAAGAGACACAGATGTAGAAAACGGACTTTGGACTCTATGGGAGAAGGCGAGGGTGGAATGATCTGAGAGAACAGCATCGAAACATGTATATTATCAAGTGTGAAACAGATCACCAGCCCAGGTTGGATGCATGAGACAAGTGCTCAGAGCTGGTGCACTGGGATGACCCTAATTTAAATGATTTTACAATGCTCAAAATTCTCCAAGTCAGGCTTCAACACTACATGAACCATGAAATTCCAGATGTTCAAGCTGGATTTAGAAAAGGCAAAGAAACCAGAGATCAAACTGCCAACATCCATTGGGTCATCGAAAAACTGAGAGAGTTCCAGACCACATCTACTTCTGCTTATTGAGTATGCCAAAGCCCTTGACCGTGTGGATCACAACAAACTTTGACTGTGTGGAAAATTCTGGAAGAGATGGGAATACCAGACCACCTGACCTGCCTCCTGAGATATCTGTATGCAGGTCAAGAGGCAACAGTTAGAACTGGACATGGAACAACAGACTGGTTCCAAATCTGGAAAGGAGTATGTCAAGGCTATATATTGTCACCCTGTTTATTTAACTTATATGCAGAGTACATCATGACAAATGCTGGGCAGGATGAAACACAAGCTGGAATCAAGATTGCTGGGAGAAATATCAATAACGTCAGATACGCAGATGACACCACCCTTATGGCAGAAATTGAAGGAGAACTAAAGAGTCTCTTGATGAAAGTGAAAGAGGAGAGTGAAAAAAATTGGCTTAAAACTCAACATTCAGAAAACTAAGACCATGGCATCTGGTCCCATCACTTCATGGCAAATAGATGGGGAAACAATGGAAACAGTGAGAGACTTTATCTTTGGAGGCTCCAAAATCACTGCAGATGGTGATTTCATTAATTTTAATGAAATTAACAGACGCTTGCTCCTTGGAAGAAAAGTTATGACCAAGCTAGACAGCATATTAAAGAGCAGAGACATTACTTTGCAACAGAGTTCTGTCTAGTCAAAGCTTTGGTTTTTCCAGTAGTCATGTAGGGATGTGAGAGTTGGACTATAAAGAAAACTGAGCACTGAAGAATTGATGCTTTTGAACTGTGGTGCTGGAGAAGACTCTTCACAGTCCCTTGGACAGCAAGGAGATTCAACCAGGCCATCCTAAAGGAAAACAATCCTGAATATTCATTGGAAGGACTAATGCTGAAGCTGAAACTCAAATACTTGGCTTCCTGATATGAAGAACTGACTCATTTGAAAAGACCCTGATGCTGGGAATGATTGAAGGCAGGAGGAGAAGGGGATGACAGAGGATGAGTTGGTTGAATGGCATCCCTGACTCAAGGGACTTGAGTTTGAGTAAGCTCCAGGAGTTGGTGATGGACAGGGAAGCCTGGCGTGCTGCAGTCCATGGGGTCACAAAGAGTTGGACACGACTAAATGACTGAACTGAACTGATATGCCAATTTGGCCATAAACTGTTTTTATAGGGACTGAAATTATAATGTAATAGCTAAATTTCACATAATGCTAGTTGTCCTATTGCTACTGTAGCAGTTAAATTATTTTCCTCATGGAAATCTCCAAGTATTTTAAGTATTATTGTATTATTGAAGATTTTATGCAAATTTTTAAGGAGTCTCTTAAGAAAAGTTCCTGAAAGTTAAAGAAACTTGGATGTGTGCACACTAGGTGAACTATAATGGTCCAGAATAATGTGTTTTAAGAATTGTAAAGCTACAGCCATATGTTTAATACCAAAGCTCATGAACTATTAACAGTTAATATGTTAATCCAGGGGGATATGCAAATAAATTATTGTACTTTTGGTCATGCTCAAACCACTTGTCAGAAATATTAAAATGTATATTGGCTATCACACAAGGAAAATAAAGTAAAATTTTAAAGTAATTCCATTTGGAATAGCTTTTAACTTTCTTTTCACTTGGAAGAGACATTTTCAGCTTAAAGTTTTAGTTTGAAATTCTGCTTCTCATTGATTGCTTCAGTAATTGTGTCTTTTTCAATTCAACTTTTTCTGAATTCCTGGTGCAGTTTTCAATTTTATGTAAATTATTTATATTTACTGAACATATACCACTTGAAGTTTACACATTATTCTAATCACAAATGTGAAAGTGTTAGTCACTCAGTCATGTCTGATTCTTTGTAACCCCATGGACTGTAGCCCTGCAGACTCCTCTGTCCATGGAATTATCCAGATAAGAATACTGGATTGGGTTTCTATTCCTTTCTCAGGAGGATTGAACCTGGGTTTCCTGCATTGCAGGAGGATTCTTTACTGCCTGAGCCACCAGGGAAACCCTATTTTATTCATGAGCATATTGTGATCAGTGAACTTTTGCTATCATTGCTGCAAGGCAGGGACTCTAAGTATCTCTTGCCAATGATTCCCGAATGGCAGATGTATCTGTCACTTATCTATTTAAGGAATGTAGGGACTGGCTAAGAAACTCTATGTTATTTCTTCCCAGGTCTAAAAGACTCATGTTAAGATGACTGCTGTCGCAGAACAAAAGGGACCTGGATTCTTGAGCCTCTGAAGTGGGAGAAGCTCCATCAATCCATATGGGGTTTGCATGAGTAAGAAAGAAATTGCTAATGTGTTAGGCTGGGCATCTCTCATAGCTCAGTTGGTAAAGAATCTGCCTGCAGTGCAGGAGACCCGGGTTAGGTCCCTGGGTTGGGAAGATCCCACGGAGAAGGAGATGGCAACCCACTCCAGTATTCTTTCCTGGAGAATTCCATGGACAGAGGAACCTGGCAAACTACAGTCCATGGGGTCCCAATAATTGGACACGACTTAGGGACTAAATCACCATTGTGTTAAGCTATTGAAATTTGTGGGTTTCTTTTTGTGGGAGTCCTCATATTCTTCTATATTCCTACTTTCTAAGCTATCTTTCTGGGGCTTCCCAGGTGGCGCTTGTGGTAAAGAACTCGCCTGCCAATGCAGGAGACATAAGAGATGTGGGTTTGATCTCTGGATTGGGAAGATCCCTGGAGGAGGGTGTGGCAACCCAATCAAGTATTCTTGCCTGGAAAATCCCATGGACAGAGGAACCTGTCAGGCTATAGAAAAGATAGCCCGGCTATCCTTCTAAATTTTCAGTTTCTTATCTATCACATAGTCACTTCTTAAAGGGCAAATATAATAATAAATCATTTTTGGAAGCTTTTGGTTACAATAACTATTAGAATGAAACAATCATTCTTTAATTTTTTTCAATATTTTTCTTCCAGTATTATTGAAATATAATTGACATACAGTACTGTATACACTTAAGATGTACAGCATAATGATTTGGCTTATGTTTGAAATTATTACCTCAACAAATTTAGTGAACATCCATCATCTCATACAGATAGAAAACAAAAGAAAAAAATACTTTTTCCTATGATGAGAAATTTTAGGGTTTATTCCCTTAACTTTCATGTATAACCCTCACTGCTGCTGCTACTAAGTCGCTTCAGTCGTGTCCGACTCTGTGCGACCCCGTAGAAGACAGCCCACCAGGCTCCCCTATCCCTGGGATTATCCAGGCAAGAACACTGGAGTGGGTTGCCATTTCCTTTTCCAATCTATGAAAGTGAAAAGTGAAAGCGAAATTTCTCAGTCATGTCAGACTGTTCGTGACCCCATGGACTGCAGCCTACCAGGCTCCTCCGTCCATGGGATTTTCCAGGCAAGAGTACTGGAGTGGGTTGCCATTGCCTTCTTGGGGAGCAGTCTTAGGGAATATCATAGAGTAGTTTTGGATGTGTTTTAAGTTTGAGGTGTAAATTAAATTGCTAAGTGGAGAAGTTAAGGTTCTAGAAAGTATGGGCTTATCATTCATAGGGAAGTCCAGGTGCAAAATATAAATTTGGAAGTTGTCAGCATAAATATATGGTGTTCCAAGCCATGAAGTGGGTAGTACCATCACTATAATGACTGAAAAGAGAGTAGCTTTAAGGACAGAGTCCAGGAACATTCCAACAACTGAGTTAGAGATAAAAAACCAAAACAATAGACTTTGAGGAGGAATAACCAAAAAGGTAGGAGAAAATTCACAGGGAAGTGGTGTTTTGAAAGGTATGTTAAAAAGAAGAGAAGAAAGAAAATCTTAAGGAGAGAATATTTAACTATATCAAATAGTGCTGGCTGATGAAATAGGATGAAGCCTAAGGGATGACTGTTGGATTTAGCAAAGTGAAGGTCACTGCTGAAGTTGGTAAGGATTTCCTCACAGTAATAAGGTGGAACCCTATTTACTGGGTTCAAAAAAAAATTGGGAAGGAAGATCACCATGCATAGATGCTTTCAAAGGCTTTTGTTACTAAATTGAAGCTAAGTTATAGGTGATCTAGATAGAGAAATTGGGTCTAGGAAGTTTTATTTTTCAAAAAATCATGGCTAAAGTAGTAGCTTGTTGCATTCTAATGGAATGAGCCAATGAAAAGGGCAAAGTTGAGAATGCAAAATAAGGAACAGAAAGTTGCTAGAGTCATTTACTGTGTAAATGGGAGTGTTGCCTTATTTATGACCATTGAGTTCATCCACAGAAATAGTAGAGAATAAGGAGTTCTATTAGTACAGATGCAGGCAGGGAGTTCAGTTTAGTTCAGTTCAGTTGCTCAGTCTTTTCTGACTCTTTGTGACCCCAGCATTCCAATCTTCCCAGCATGCCAGTCACCACCAACTCCCAGACCCTACTCAAACCATGTCCATAGCATCAGTGACACCATCCAACCATCTCATCTTCTGTCATCCCCTTCTCCTCCTGCGTTCAATCATTCCCAGCATCAGGGTCTCTTCAAATGAGTCAGTTCTTCGCATCAGGAAGCCAAGTATTTGAGTTTCAGCTTAGAATCAGTCCTTTCTTTTTTCCATTTATTTTTATTAGTTGGAGGCTAATTACTTTACAATATTGTAGTGGTTTTTGTCATACATTGACATGAATCAGCCATGGATTTACATGTGTTCCCCATCCCGATTCCCCCTCCCACCTCCCTTCCCATCCCATCCCTCTGGGTCTTCCCAGTGCACCAGCCGATAACCCAATATGCAAAACAGAAAAAGAAGCAGTCCTTTCAATGAATATTAAGGAAGGACTGGTTGGATCTCCTTGCTGTCCAAGGGACTCTCAAGAGTCTTCTCCAACACCACAGTTCAAAAGCATCAGTTGTTTGGCACTCAGCCCTTTTTATAGTCCAGCTCTCATACCCATACATGACTACTGGAAAAACCAAAGCTTTGACTAGACAGACCTTTGTTGCAAAGTATAATGTCTCTGCTATTTCATATGCTGTCTAGCTTGGTCATAACTTTTCTTCCAAGGAGCAAGCATCTGTTAATTTCATTAAAATTAATGAAATCACCATCTGCAGTGATTTTGGAGCCTCCAAAGATAAAGTCTCTCACTGTTTCCATTGTTTCCCCATCTATTTGCCATGAAGTGATGGGACCAGATGCCATGATCTTAGTTTTTTGAATGTTGGGTTTTAAACCAACTTTTTCACTCTCCTCTTTCACTTTCATCAAGAGACTCTTTAGTTCTTCTTCACTTTCTGCCGTAAGTGTGTTTATCTGCATATCTGAGGTTATTGATATTTCTCCAGCTTTTGCTTCATCCAGTCTGGCATTTCATATGATGTACTCTGCATATAAGTTAAATAAGCAGGGTGACAATATACAGCCTTGATGTACTCCTTTCCCAATTTGGAACATCTGTTTTTCATAGAACCAGTCCAGTTCTAATGTTGCTTCTTGATCTGCATGCAGATTTATCAGAAGGCAGGTCATGTGGTCTGGTGTTCCCATCTCTTTAAGAATTTTCACAGTTACTTGTGATCCACACAGTCAAAGGCTTTGGTGTAGTCAGTAAAGCAAAAGTAGATGTTCTTCTGGTATTCTCATACTTTTTTGATGATCCAGTGGATGTTGGCAATTTGATCTCTGGTTCCTCTACCTTTTCTAAATCCAGCTTGAACATCTGAAAGTTCATTGTTCATGTCTGTTGAAGCCTGGTTTAGAGAATTCTGAGCTACAGTAAAGACAGTTATGAAAGTTCTGGTTTTGTTGGTTCTATATTCTCACTGAAATAGAAGGCAAAGTCATGAGCTAGGTATGAAGAAATTGGAAGTTTTGGGGGTATGAGGAGAACAATTATCTAAGATAATAGATGGGGAAGTAGATTAGGTAAATATAACATTTAGAATAGGAAATTACAACCCACTCCAGTTTTCTTGCTTGTAAAATCCCATGAACAGAGGAGACTGGCGGGTTGCAGTCCATGAGGTTGCAAGAGTTGGGACATGACTTAGCAACTAAACCACTATCACCACCAAATTTAACATCATTCACAAGCAGGTTTAAAGGCTCTCCTAAATTTTGTCATCATGTATCAACTTATCCAGGAGACGTCAGTTCAATTCCTGGTTTGGGAAGATCTGCTGGAGAAGGGATAAGCTACCCACTCCAGTATTCTTGGGCTTCCCTTGTGGCTCAGCTGGTAAAGAATCCACCTGCAATGCGAGAGACCTGGGTTTGATCCCTGGGTTGGGAAGATGCCCTGGAGAAAGGAAAGGCTATCCACTCCAGTATTCTGGCCTGAAGAATTTCATGGACTATCGAATCTATGGGGTCACAAAGAGATGGACACAGCTGATTGACTGTCACTTTCACTTTCAAACATTAATAGCAAAGAAAGTACATGTGGGGACTAAGCAGCAGTGAAAGTTGGTAGGATAAATGAATTCTGATAAAGTAATGGGGAGAAGTATTGGGGTCACTCCACTGACTCTTGCTGATAAAGTCTTTAAGTCCTGAAGAGGAGAAACAAGGGCATTTGGATAATTATTAATATTGCTGACAGTGGCTTGCAGAGGGGATTTATTCCAAGACCATATTTTCCCTCTCCTTCTGATTGTCTTGAGTCCAGGTGTTTTGACAAAATAAATCCAGCAAAGTTCATTCATTTAGTAAAGCTGAATGATCATTCTGAATGACCTGAATGTACTCAATGTTATCACTTTCAAAATTAAACTGTACCCATCAAATTTGTCTGCGCTGTCTTCCTTAGATTATATTTCTTCCACCTTTTTCTATATTCAGTAGTAAAAGTTCTTCAACCAGATAAGTAGAGCAAAAGCAACAGAGACCATCCACTTTCTAGAGAATTATTTTTGATGGAGTTTAGGAGGAGAAATGCAGAAGTAATTTTTAAACACAAGACTTGTGGCCAAGTTCTAGGTCTTATCATTTTTACTTTCCATTAGTGTTTTAATTTAATATTGTTTCTTTGTTCTTGTTTCTAGTCTGCTACAACTTATTTTCCTTGCTCTAGTCTAATTTCTAGTTTAATATTCTATTAATTTTCACTTATTTTTCCCATGATTGTTCTAACATTTTTTCTATTTCTTATGATATATTCTCATTTAAAATTCATCATCAAACACCAATTATTTTTTTAATACTTATTTTGCCTATAGTAAAATTTGTGTTTGATGTACAGTTATATGAATTTTGACCAGTATATAGAAACATGTAGACCCCACAACAATCAGTATACAGGACTGTCTCATCATTCCTAAAAATTCCTTCATGTTGCTCTTTGTATTAAACCTCTCCCCCACCCTTAACCTCCAGCAACCACTGATCTGTCTGTGTCCCTATAGCTTTGACTTTTCCAGAATGAAAATCTAATCAGAATGTCATTGGTCTTTATTCATGACAGAAATTACATTCATCCAATTATTCAAGGCAGACATTTGAGAAGCATCCTTGACAATTCCTTCTTCAGGCTCCACAGCTAATCAATTATTATGTCTTCCTTAATATTTCTGGAATTTCTTCCACCACTTCGATGAGCTATGAGAAATAAGAAAAGAAAATTATTGAAGCTTTGCATACAATAAGTATGGTTTTGAAATTGATGATCATTATGCTTTAGTTTTACTTAGGAATTTTCCTTAGAAGGCACTGTTGATCGACTTGTTTTGTAGGCTTATATAGTGTTAGGACAAAGAGTTGAAAAGGTTTAGGATAAAAAAATGTAAATGTAGGCCGTGGCTTTCATCTGGAAAAGAGTGTGCAGAAGAAATAATTTGATGATGTGAAAATATTTTCCTGGTATGGGAAAAGATCTAAAGAACAGAAAACTGATAAAATTGAAAATTAAGAGAGATTCTGACAATGTAGTCCCTTAGGATTTAAACCAATAGATGAATTTTTTCTGCTTACTCACCACTCATCTTCTGCTACCTTATTACTAGAATATTCAACATCTCCTTTACAAACATGCTATTTTATATCTTTCTTTCAGATCATCATCTGAGCAAGGAAATTAGGTGAAGTCCAGGTAGCTAGTTATCTTTAACAATAACTGAAGCATGTTCTTTATTTTTAAGCTTTATAAATGTGACAAACATATACATGGAGAAAAATGAAATCTTCATTCTATAAAGAGAATTGCTCAAATTGTACTACAATAGTTATATGCGATCTATTACAGTAGATAAATTTCTCACTGAGGGATAGATGATAACTCTTTTCAATGCAGCTAAATTGGGTGCTCCAGCCTATGTGCTTTATCCCCTGAGCTTTATGGAATATGGCAATTTTTACAAATTTTTACAACTTACAGCTTTTAAAAATATATAATTAATGTGTAAAGGTTATGATCCTGAGAGTAATGATAGAGTGAATAAATACACAAATAAAAATAAGCAAAAATAGGAATAAGACATATATACATACAAATGATTGACACAACTGTCATGTTTATTATCAAATTTTACTAAATATGGGACTATGTTGGCAAGTAAACAAATTGGCAAACTTTGAGGATAAAATAGTTTTATCAGATGGAGAATTCAAAAGGAATGAAGAAGATTGGTGATCGAGAGACTAATAAAAAAGGTGAAAGTCAGGTGAAATAACTTAGGGATCAAAACAGATCTTGAATGTGTGAGACTTCTAGAAATCCCCACAAATCCTGTAACGCTCAACTGGTGACAAATGTGAAGACTGTCTCTTTGCTTTTAGTATTTTCCAATTGAATGCTCCAATGTAATTCAAACGACCACAGTGAACTGAGTGACAAGCTGATTGTTTCAACCTGTGCTTATACATGGCTCTTATCAGATTCTTGGTTATTTACCTATATCAATCTTTGTTTGGTACCTTTAAAGTAATATCAACTCCTGCAGAGGGCCTCCACTGTACCATGCTTTCCATTCTCTGGTACGGACTTAATTCACTTATTAACTAGGTAAAACATGTTATTGTTTTACACACCTTTATTTTTTTCACTGTATATCAATTTCAAACCTGACTGAATTAAGTTCCAGAATGAGATTCACTCTGAATACAGTAAAATAAATAGTAGAGCAATTGTTCACTATATATATATATATATATAAAAAATAAAATAATTTTTCATCATTCTACTCTCTCAAATATAGTAGTCCAGAGAAAAAATATTCCTGGAAAATAAAAGACCTCAATGGTAAGTATAGTGGCTTAAATTCTGGTTCTTCCACTAGCTCATTTTTGAATGTATTCGTTTCTAAGTTTTCCAGCTCTGTTTTTATATTTATTCTTAGATGATAGAATTGGTTTGGGTTGGTTGATGTCAAATATAGATGGCAACAGATGCTTCTCTTTAAACAAAAATATATACTGAAGTCAAATGCATAAGGTAAACCAGAACTCTGGGCTTCCCAGGTGGCTCAGTGATAAAGAATCTGCCTGCCACGCAGGAGATGCAGGTTTGATCTCTGGGTTGGAAAGATCTGCTGGAGGAGGAAATGGCAACTCACTCCAGTATTCTTGCCTGGAAAATCCCATGGACAGTGGAGCCTGATGGGGTAAAGTCCACAGGGTTACAAAAGACTTGGACACAACTGAACGACTAAACAACAGATCTTTGGGTAAAGTGTGGGGACGTGAGATGGAAAACTTGAACCCTGCAACAAAAGCCTCTGAAGGAGTTCGTTTTGAATACCACTGCTTTGCATGGTATGTCAGAGAAGGCAATGGCACCCCACTCCAGTACTCTCGCCTGGAAAATCCCATGGACAAAGGAGCCTGGTGGGCTGCAGTCCATGGGGTCGCTAAGAGTTGGACACGACTGAGTGACTTCACTTTCACTTTTCACTCTCATGCATTGGAGAAGGAAATGGCAACCCACTCCAGTGTTCTTGCCTGGAGAATCCCAGGGATGGGGGGGCCTGGTGGGCTGCCATCTATGGGGTCGCACAGAGTCGGACACGACTGAAGCGACTTAGCAGCAGCAGCAGCAGCGTGGTATGTAGCGTTACTTGCATTTCTGACATGCCAGGAGTCCAAGTTGTATTGAGAGTACGTGAAGATTTAATTCAATGTGTCTTAAAACCTGAGTGTTATGGGCAGACAGGAATGAAAGAAAAGCAAGATCATTAAAGAAGTTTTATATTTGGGGTTTTCTTTTAGCTCAGTGTTTGATGGGTTCATCATTTATTTATGGGTCAAAAACTTATTACAGCCCTGGCAGTTTGAGTCTTTGAACCTCTTAGCAAAACCCTAACCCTAACCCTCAGTGAGCTGCTGGAACCTTTGAATAAGTGGCCTCAGAGACTAAAGCTCCTCAGAGAGAAGACTGACTGATTGAAAAGTGGAATACAGTTCTGAACACTGACTACCTGCCTCATTCAACTCCGCAGTTCTCACTCCAGCCATTGGTGAACAGCAATCTCTCCTTTAATTTACCAATTTATTCTCCTATCACGTATTAAGCCTTATTTCAGTTCTGCTCATCAAATACTCATTGAGGGCCTACTCTGTTGAAGTCACTTTGCCAGGTAGCAGAGATACAAAGATAAACATCAGATACACTTAATCCTTTGAACAGGTTATTTCAAACGCAGTTTACAGAAATTGCAGTTGATGGGACAAAGAGAGATGAAAAATTAGTCTGCCTTTTTTTCCCCTTAAAATATTGGTTTGAAAAAAACAAGGTAAAAAATATCTGAGAAAAAGATGATATGTAAATATGTTTGTATTCAAGCAGTGCAATTGAGTTATCCCATTTTCTAATCCTTGAGACCTTAATTTCTGCATTTGTTTTATAGAGTATTGAGTTTCCTTTCTCACATCTATTATATTAGGAAAGAAATGAGAGATGAATGGGCCAGATAGGAAGTAAAGAGCAGATAGCAAGTGTGTATATTAAAGGTTAATGGGAAAGAAGATAGGAGATTAAGTTAGAATTGAGAGGAAGTGTTAGTGGAGTACTGAGAAGGAAATTGGATGGGACTAATATGTTAAGGGGGAAAAAAAAGAAGAGAAAAGAGACAGAGCAACCACAAAAGAAAAGAAATATAAGCACATATTTAAAGAATTTTCAAAGAATAAATATTTAACCAATTTTTGTTTGCAGCTAATTTTAAATGATACTGAAATTTAGGACAAACTTTTCAATTAGGATAAAGAGGACTGCCACTACGTAAGAGGGGAGGTATAGTTTTGGGGAAGGTTGAACAACAAGATGGTAGTTGTTTTTGTAGAATGTAGCATGCCTATACCTGGTGATATATTATTTAAATATAGATAATGACATATAAATAGTTATTCCATATTCATATATTTTGAAATATACTCAACTAAAGTATGCAGAAAAAAACCAACACATTTCTATGTCCTTGCAGACACTATGTTCTGACCAAGTGCTCTTGATTGCCAGAAAAAACATGATTTAGTAACCACTTATTTCTGGTTTTGGTTTTTTCAAAAGCCAAAATATAGGTGCCCCTATACTCCTAAAATACAAAGTTGAGAACAATCTAAAATTAAAAAAAAAAAATACAAAAGACTAGCAAACCATGAAATAGATTTTTCTCTCTGAGAAAAGTGTACAAGTGTGCTGTCTGTAAATTTCAGCCAGCAATTCTTATGGAGGAAATGTAGCAGACTTAATTGCATTACAAATATGGGGTGTGAGGTAATGGATAAATATAAAAGAAGACTGGAAAGTAGGTCTCTATCAGTGTATCTGCAGCATTACTCAGGGAACAAGAGGTCCCAAGGAAAGGAGTCTGGTGCTCAAGGCAGCCTGGGTTCTCTGTAGCACAGAGATTCATCCCATAAAGGGATTTCCTGGTGGCTTCAACAGTAAAGAATCTGCCTGCAACTCAGGAGACCTGGGTTCCATCCCTGGGTTGAGAAGATCCCCTGGAGAAAAGAATGGATACCCACTCCAGTGTTCTTGCCTGGAGAATTCTGTGGACAGAGGCGCCTAGCAAACTATAGTCCATGAGGTTGCAAAGAGCAGGGCATGACAGAGTGACTAACACTTTTACCTTTCAAACTCCAGAAAAGGGCTTTTATCCCCTCATCTAGTTAATTGCTTCATTTCCAAAATCTACTGTGTAACAGTGGCCAATATTTGTTGAAAAACATGAACAAATATATGTTGTCTTTTAAAGGTGAGATCATGAAACACAGAAAATATTATTTTGCCCTACTTATCATTATTATACTTTATTAGAAATTAGTAATTTAATACTCTGTCATATGCTTTGGTCTCTTATATGATTAATTACCTCGTATAAATAAACTAGGACCTGAGCTCTCTTGGCAAATTGATAAGATACAGTTTTTGAACCTATAAAACTAAGTCTGCTGGACCAAAGCAATTAATATGACTGAGAGAACTTGAAACCTCAGATCCACAATTTACCATCTGTGTGATTTTGACTGTTATCTAGTCTCTCATGTTTTTCATATCTGTAATATTGGAATAGTAATCATATCAGTCTTAGAATGGTCTTTTTGAGGACAAAATGAGTTGATTTTTATATAGTGCTTTGCAGAATGTGTTATATATAGTAATCCCTAAAATATTTGATAGTGTACAAAATATTAATTTATTTACTAATCCAATCAAGATTTACCGAAGTATTTGTCAGATATTAACAGTAGACAAAAAGATACAGTTTCTATCTTCCCAAAACTTCCAGTGTAATCACTGAAGGATCAAATAAAAAGACAATTGCCAAATAGTGGAAGTGCTGTTATAGACAGACTATAAAGAATTTTAGGAGTTACACAGAAATGGAACTTGAATCACAATGTGTAGGTTGGAAAAAATAAAAAAAGACTTCATAGAAGACCTGTCTGAGCTTAGTTGAGCAAGAGTAGGTTTAGAAACCAGATGGAAAGAGGGACAGCAATGCAAAGCATGGAGGAGAGAGAAAGCCTTAATGCTCTTCAGTAATTTGAAAATTCAGCATAGCCAGGGGAATAAAAATTTTGAGTGCTGCTTATATTTCCTGTTGAAAAGAATAAGAGCGACAACACATACTGGCATAATTCTTTAGAGGTTGTAAGATTTATAGTTTATCTCTTGAATTCTCACCCTCAAATCTGAGAAGAGAGAAAGGGAGATATTATTTTCTGCATTCTATACATGAGGACACTAAATTTGACTTTAGAGACTGGCTTATGGTCATTTACTGATTTTTGAAAGTTAAAACTGAGTCTTGATTCTTCTTGTATTGAACTTCCAGTGACTCCCGAGCCAGGGCAAAAACAGAAACCTGGAAGAGATAGCTGTCAGCAGATTTAGCTTCTTAGGGTAATTGTGCTTGGCAAAATATTTTCTTGTCATTGAGTCTAATACTTGCTTTATAGTTCTCAATTGCTTTTTAATAATTTAATACATTTAGTTAATAAAAATTTAATAAAATAAATTTAATAAAATTTAATAAAATAAATTTAATAATTTAATAAAATGGTTCTGCTAATGAATGTCATTTAAAAAATTTTACTCAATGGAGGATTAAAAATCCTGTGTCTGATATAACTTGGTATTTAGTATGAGTTTGTTGAGTGAATGTGTAATCATGAGTATGCAGCAATTTGAATTCTTGTTAGTAGAGTTATTCCAGAACTTTCCTTTGAAAATAAAATAAAGTTTTATTAATTACATTTACATACAAACAACTTGAATAGCAATATATTTTGAAATTTTAGTATTGTATTCAAATTCTGCAACATAACAGGACTGTTGTGTGCTCTGCTGTGCTTTGTTGCTCAGTTGTGTCCGACTCTGCAACCCCATAGACTGTAGCCCACCAGGCTCCTGTGTGCATGGGATTCTCCAGGCAAGAATACTGGAGTGGGCTGCCATGCCCTCCTCCAGAGGATCTTCCCAACCCAGGGATCGACCCCAGGTCTCCCACACTGCAAGCAGATTCTTTACCAGCTGAGATAATAAGACTAATCTTTATTCATTAATAAATGAATTTATTCATTTGGTCCCGAGGCATTTAGCAAAGGGCTAATATATGCTGGGTACTGTGTCAAGTATGATATATATCATCTGATCTAATCTTCACAAAAATACTATGAGAATGTTCTATTTTCTCTATTTTTTTTTTTTTTTTTACAGATAAGGAATCCCTTAAGAAGAAATTACAATATGCCCCAAATACTATAGCAAGCAAATTGCCAACCCGCAATGTCAAGTTTGGTCTGCCTTTGGAGCCCACTGCAATTCAGTGTAAGTTATAACTATTCATTACATTTGAATCTATTTTTGAAGGATTTTGTCTAATATGCACTTTCTGTATGAATCATACTGCTTCTTTACACTGCGATATCTTTTCCTTTCAATTATAAAATTGACAATGAACAGTTTTTTTTTTTTTTTTTTTAGTGAACTATTTTCTATTCAGTTTATTGATATTCTGTAAATTGCTCATGTATTTTCTTAGATGCTTCTATAGAACTTTCTTCTGGAGTATCATTCATCAGAATCCCTTTCAAACTTAAGATTTCAATATTTAAGCTTTCAGTTTCTGGTTGCTTACATGTTATTTCTTAAACATTTACTAGTAACTTACATTTCTTTAACTAGATGTTACAGAGATAAGTAAACTTTGCTTTTCTTTAATAAGATAATTTTTTCCTTATAAATACAAAGGGTTTTATCTAAAATGATAAATTATTCTAAAGTTATATTGCTCTTGGGGAGCACCAATGTATTTTTGATTTTAGTATGAATGACAAAAGTTGGTGATCATTGAGTCTTGTCATTTGAGGGTGGTGGCAATGAAGTCTTGAAATAGGTTTAAAATATCATCTGTGTTGTTCACTGATGACAGAAATCAAAGAGGACACAAATAGATGGAGAAATGTACCGTGTTCATGGATTGGAAGAATCAATATTGTGAAAATGATTCTACTACCCAAAGCAATCTATAGATTCAATGCAATCCTATCAAGCTACCAAAGGTATTTTTCACAGAACTAGAACAAATAATTTCACAATTTGTATGGAAATACAAAAAAAACCTTGAATAGCCAAAGCAATCTTGAGAAAGATGAATGGAACTGGAGGAAGCAACCTGCCTGACTTCAGGCTCTACTACAAAGCCACAGTCATCAAGACAGTATGGTACTGGCACAAAGACAGAAATATAGATCAATGGAACAAAATAGAAAGCCCAGAGATAAATCCACATACCTATGGACACCTTATTTTCTACAAAGGAGGCAAGGATATACAATGGAAAAAGACAACCTCTTTAACAAGTGGTTCTGGGAAAACTGGTCAACCACTTGTAAAAGAATGAAACTAGAACACTTTCTAACACCATACACAAAAATAAATTCAAGATGGATTAAAGATCCAAATATAAGACCAGAAACTATAAAACTCCTAGAGGAGAACATAGGCAAAACACTCTCTGACATAAATCACAGCAGGATCCTCTATGACCCACCTCCCAGAATATTGGAAATAAAAGCAAAAATAAACAAATGGGACCTAGTGAAACTTAAAAGCTTTTGCACAGCAAAGGAAACTGTACGCAAGGTGAAAAGACAGCCTTCAGAATGGGAGAAAATAATAGCAAATGAAGCAACAGACAAAGGATTACTCTAAAATATACAAGCAACTCCTGCAGTTCAATTCCAGAAAAATAAATGACCCAATCAAAAAATGGGCCAAAGAACTAAACAGACATTTCTCCAAAGAAGACATACAGATGGCTAACAAACACATGAAAAAATGCTCAATATCACTCATTATCAGAGAAATGCAAATCAAAACCACAACGAGGTACCATTACATGCCAGTCAGGATGTCTGTTATCCAAAAGTCTACAAGCAATAAATGCTAGAGAGGGTGTGGAGAAAAGGGAACCCTCTTACACTGCTGGTGGGAATGCAAACTAGTACAGCCACTATGGAGAACAATGTGGAGATTCCTTAAAACTGGAAATAGAACTGCCATATGACCCAGCAATCCCACTTCTGGGCATACACACCGAGGAATCAAGATCTGAAAGAGACACGTGCACCCCAATGTTCATCACAGCACTGTTTGTAATTGCCAGGACATGGAAGCAACCTAGATACCCATCAGCAGACGAATGGATAAGGAAGCTATGGTACATATACACAATGGAATGTTACTTAGCTATTAAAAAGAATTCATTTGAATTAGTTCTAATGAGATGGATGAAACTGGAGCCCATTATACAGAGTGAAGTAAGCCAGAAAGATAAAGACCAATACAGTATACTAACGCATATATATGGAATTTAAAAAGATGGTAACAATAACCCTATATGTAAGACAAAAAAAGAGACACAGATGTGTAGAACAGACTTTTGGACTCTATGGGAGACGGTGAGGGTGGGATGATCTGAGAGAACAGCATCGAAACATGTATATTATCAAGTGTGAAACAGATCGCCAGTCCAGGTTGGATGCATGAGACAAATGCTCGGGGCTGGAGCACTGGGATGACCCAGAGGGATGGGATGGGGAAGGACATGGGAGGGGGGATCGGGATGGGGAATACATGTAAATCCAAGGCTGATTCATGTCAATGTATGGCAAAAATCACTACAAGATTGTAAAGTAATTAGCCTCTAATTAATAAAAATAAATGAAAAAAAAATCATCTCTGTTTTTGTTTTGTAGGACTAAGATGATACAAGCATCTTTTAGATAAAGGCTGAAGCTTGGGGATAGATTTAAAATTAGAGCCTGTCTTTCTGTTTCATATCATTACCTTACTTTTCTGTTCTGCTTCTAGAATTTCACTTTTCTTAGGGGGTGGTGCGCTGAGCTGAAAGAGTATTTATAATTTTTTTCTGTTCATGTAACTCATGAAGTTGTGAGTGCTTATTTTCAGTTTCTTCCCAGAATATGATCTTCAGAAAAGTACATGATGGATTTAGGTATACCCTCATAGACACTGAGAAGACATCTGTGCCCGTCTTTGCTATACATACATCCTTGAGTCTGACTGGGGGATGGGTAGGACTCTGTACATTCTCTAACCAGGGAATAGACTGAACAATTATGAGGTTTTGATTAATATTATTGATGCTTTAATGGCCCATTTTATATTCTGAACACTGGGGGGAAATATGTTCTCTTCTGTAAAGACTGTGGTTCTTATGATTCACTTAGCATAGACAAGTGAAAAGCATGAAAAATCTGTCTGGCAAGAAGAAGTGGGTGACCGTATAATGCCAGTTGCATATATTACTGAACTGTTACAGAGGAGAGGAAATTACCCAGTCAGAAAAGATATGTCTCTGTAGCCTTGTATCCGCATTCTAATAGCCACAGAGTTTATCTTAGTCTGAATGGAGCTCTAAGTTATTAATTGTTTTAATGATTTCATTGATTTCTGTTAATCTAGGTAATGTGCCTTACTAAATTCAGTAGTTTATTTTGCTTTTCAATTAACCTTTTACTTTTGTTATATCATTTTTTATTAAAAACAATGGTTTTATCTGCATTTTAATGATATGCCTATCTTAATGTATTATGAATTATATTTGGCTATCGTCAGTGCAATTTTCCTGAATACTTCAGGGTAATGGCAAACCATAATGGCTCAATATTTTATTGGAGTTTATCATCGACACAAAAACACTTTTTGAGTCATTTGAATAAATGTTACTATTCTCTATGCATTACCAAAAATAATTTTTAAAGGTTTTTTGTGTCTTTTTGAAGAATGTAACATGGAAGAACTGTAGAGCTTTAACTTAGGTTTTAATTTCTCAAATTTAGGAATAATATTATTTAAATTTAGATGCAAGGTATTTAAATTTGAACAAACTCCGGGAGATAGTGGAGAACAGAGAAGCCTGAAGAACTACAGTCCATGAGGTCTTAAAGAGTCAAACACGACTTAGTACTGAAAACAGCTACAATTTTAATTTTATTCAAATAACAGATACAGTATATGTTAGAACTTTTGAAAATTTGAAGCAGTGTTTGAAATAGTATATTGCAAAAGAAAGAATACAATTAGTATGTGTATCAGTACTAGGTTTGTAGAAAATTTCCCTGGCTTATATAGATTATGTGATACTCAAATAGTCTGCCTAATTAAAGTTTTAATTTATTTGGCAGATGTAGAGTTATCTGTGTTTATAAAAACTGATAAAATTGTCCCACTTGATGTGAGGTAAGTTCTCTACTCTTCATTCCTAGGGAGTCACATTCATGCATAACTTTTTTGCCAATTAAAAACTGTTAATGGCACAACATTGAAATTGATTAGTCTTTGTATGTTTACAGCTCACTTTAATTGCTGAAAAACACCGTTTGTCAGTTTCATGTTCTATCGACAATGCTATTGATTTATCTGAATTTGGCTTTGTCTTGTCTCTTGTACATAAAACTCACATATGCAGTTCAAATGGGAAATGACTGTATTGATTTCCTTAACTTGAGCCCAAATGCTAAAGATTTTTGGATAAGCTTTCTCATTACTTAAGCCAAAATCAATAAGAAAGAGCATCTTTTAATGAAAGAACAGTTTGAGCAACGTACTTCAGAAATAGGGTCCTGTTCATTCTTTGCTTTACAAATCGATCTCCTAGGTTCCTTAAGTGAGGTCCAATTGGTTGACATTGTGGTTTGTCTTTGTGTATAAACTTGCAGCTTCAGAAAAGAGAAGATGAGCTACAGAGACAGTGGAAAGAAACTCTCTTTCTGAGAAAGAAGGTGGATCCCTGGCAGGTATAAAATCTAGTGTTGAAATACAACACAGATTATAAATATATCAAATAATTTTTGTATCTTTTAAGTTCATATATATATATATACATATATAATGCAGGATATTTTTACAGATTCTTTGCTGGTTCATCTTTTTAGTATTCTATATCTGCATATCATATACATTTATGCCAACCTGATTTTAATATTTGCTTTTATTCTAGAAAATCTCATTGCTGCAATTTGTGTAATGTAAAATAATTCATTGAAACAGCAGGCCATTTTAAAATAACTTTTTCTTTAGTGATCGCTTATCTTCTTTTTCTTTTTTTAAATTGTTAATGTTCCCATTTTCTGCAGGAAGACAAGCATTGAAGGCAAGCTACAGAAATAAGGTGCCCTATCTGAGGAGCAGCAGAAAGAACTGCATGTGTAAAGCAAGTTATATGGACAGGCCAAACGTCAGGTACTGTACTATGATATCATTAACTTCTGTGAACTACATAAATTAAGCTGATTATGCCTTCACTTAATTAACTGAGAATGACCTATTGATGGATAGGCTGAGTTAGCTAGAGACCGCTTGCTGCACTGTACTTAATTTATTGGTTTTCAATTAGTTCTTCTCTAGCCTGTGATTGTTGAGAAAATAAGTGTCTCTTTGCATCTCTTTCTTATAGTATGTTTTTATGCATGGTGAGTTTATATTTAAAATTTTATCCTGAGTAGTATTTTTCTTTGACACCAATGCCTAGGTTGATTTGAGTAGTTTCTTCTCATTGTTGCTTTTAATTTGGTTTTTGAAATGAAATAAATATGCAGATTGATTCAACTTGTTAATCTTGTGATATTAAAGTATTTTATAAATGATCTCTCACATTAATTTCAAGAATTATCTAGCTTTAATTACATTTTGGGCATTAGTAGTTAGCAATCGTATGGTTAAACTATATTTTTGTGGAGCAATCTCAGTGAAGAAAGTTCTTAGTCAAATAGAGTTTTTATAATTTTCTCTAGAAACCTAATTTGAGAGATCTTTGGAAAGTGGAAAAATTATAGCATGAATGCTCACTCTCAATTTCTTGTGGTAAGTAGGACTAAAGTATATGGAAATACATTCAGACAAAAACTTATCCTTAAAATTTTGATCTTTTACACACTGATTTTGTGAGGGTTATTGTAGCTCACTATGTTGCCCTCTACTATGAAGCTTTTATAATCCCTTAATCAATAAAAATTTATTGGATTATTCTTATGTTTTCTGCATCTATACTTGAAAACATTTCACTAGAGGCTGGTAGTCTACTTTTAGGTATTATTATTAGCTTAATTAATTGCTATTGACAGTTATTGTAATGGGGTTGGTCAAAATATGAAAATAAACTAAATATAAAGGAAGTATGTGATCTGACTTTGGTAATTGGTTTTATCTCTTCTAAATTTAGGTCTTCACCTGAAAATGGAGCTAGTAATGAAACTTGGACTCAGCACTCTTTCTGAGGTCCTTGCTAATTCTTGTATATATGTGGTTTAAGTGTTACGTGTTCTGAAAGTTCAGAGAAACAGATGTTTCTGTGGATTAGAGTAGTCAGGGATAGGTTAAAATTTTAATTACACCTACAAGACATACATGAGTAACATTATAGTTGATAATCCTTGTTAAAATTATATGCATAATGTAACTAATACTCTTGGAACTTGTGGGCATATAAGGATTTAACATTGTCATTATTTGTGAATAATAGAAAGCTCATAAATAGGTGTAGTAATGTGTGCATCACAGATTTGGATCACACACCTGTACAATTACCTTAGTGTTAGGAGAGTAATTGTGCAGCCATATTCAAAGAAGTGTTGTTTTCCACACATTTGTATATGTTCAGTGAATTTCACTGAAGTTCTGACTTGGCTTACTTAAAGTCTTAGCCGCATTTTCCTGAATTTTAGAAGAGAAAGAGTATGCTATTGCAGAATTTGTGAATTAGGGGATCACAAATTACTGGGATCTTGCTTGGAAATATGAAATGATTGTGTCTTTGAAAATCTAATGTAGATTTATGTGAGAAAGTAGTAGGAGATAAAGCTTTTTTTTAGGGAAGACTGTTTTGGAAATTCACTTTTAGCTTCTCAGTGTATAAGATTTCTATTGGATACAAAATTGGAAAGGTTTTATACAGGTCTGTATGTTCACTGAAATGTTTAGTGGAAATTTTGACCTGGAAGCATAAGTAAGGAAATTGTTAGCATATAGATTGTATTAAAGCCAAGAGAAACTGTAAGATGATCAAGAAGTAAATGCTATGAGAAAAGAGAAAAGGATCAAGAAGTTAGGAGCATGGGCAAATGTTCCATGGCAGAATGAAAGAATAAAATATGTACAGGCATAGACACAAATAGAAGGGTGGATATAATGGTTTTCAGCCATTGATTTCTCATTGAAGGAAATCTAGTTATCAGTTCAGAGTAAGAATAGGGAAGGAAGTACTGGAGGATTTAGGAGTGACAAAAGGCATGAAATATTTTTCTTGGACAGTAAAGGAAGAAATTGTGCATAAAAAGTAAACCAGAATACTTAGAATTATCAGGTCTATTTTAATTGAAAAGTTATCTGACCCAATTTTTTTTCATATCAGTATGTATATCATTTCCACTACTTAACATTATGTAGTGAAACTGTGCTCAGTTTCTGCCTTTCAGTAGATTATGAGCTGCTTGAAAATAAGATATATTGGTTTATTTTTATATTCACAACATCCAAATACAGTCCTCAGAATGCGGGGTAAAATTTAAAAAATGTTTGGTTAGATGAGTAAATAACTTATATGATACATTGTGTATTGTGCTAAAGATATATAAGCAACAAAAAATATCTTTATATTTGGGAATTTGAATGCTAAATCTTATTTCATAACTGAATTTAGCAATCACTTCTTGATCTTGTTTCCGGTTATTTTTTAAACTTTAGGTATACTGCTGAGTTAATCACTCTTAGTTCATGACATATCATCACCATTGATCTCCCTTAGTTTTATCACTTTTATTTAATTTTTAATAGAAGCTTATTTTATTATCATAAGCAATGTATGAAAATATGACTTGCCAGAACAGACTGTAGTAAGTCTCTTGGCTTTTGACAATCTTGTAAGTAAAAATATGGTGGCTCTCTTTGCTCATTATAGTTCTAATTTTAATTTTAATAATCTAGACAAAATTGAATATCTACTCATATGTTTAAAGTCTATATTTTTCTTTTCTGTGAGTTACCTGTTCATAACTGATCATTTCTATACTATGGCTGTTTCATTTCTTGACATCCTTTCTCCACTATCTTACATTCTAAATTTCCAATAACTGCAAACCTTTACCTAATCTCAACTTTACTCATGACCCCTTATTTTAGTAAAGCTTTATTTTGGATATTCTCATTGCTCACAGCTGTTGGCATTAGTTTATTTTATTTAGTATGAGAGACACTTTAAGCTCATTATTTACACATTTACTGAAGCAGTTGAACATTTATACTTTCTATTCCATGTGATATTACTTATGTGGAAATATTTTCTGAAGGTTCTAAGGTTCTTGATATTTTTTTTCCTTACGTTAAAGCTTTAATTTGACAAGTCTCTGTGGGTCAGCATCCCTTTACTATGAAGTATGGGCATCCCGCCACCGGGAACAACCAACCAGCTTAGCAAACAGAATAATTGGTACCATTCTTTTCACATACACAAAAGTAACTTAAAACAGAATAGAGCTTTTATCATCAATTGATTCTTAGAAGTCCTTTCTTGATATTTCAGCCCCAAGGCTTATATCAAAGTTGTTTCCTTCAATGTGGAAACTTCAAGCTTCCAATTCACCAGTCTGCAGACCCTGAGGATCAAAGCAGACCTGCCCTGTGATCCACGGCTAAGCACTTACTTTCTTGAAGTGATGCTTAGTGCTCTGATTCGGCATCAAGATCTAAGAGTGCTGTTATGAGACGATAAATTAGGGAACCAGACGATTACACCCTTTGGCCTCCACTGAGATCTTCCTGAGCAGGAGCACTTGTCTCCAATTCCTCTTTGACCTGTCATTGTTTCCATATGGTGGCCACTGCTCAGGATTCTCACTTGACTCACAAACAGTTCCTGAAAGATCGGCCTGTGTGAGGAGCCTGATTGCTTCATACTATGGTTATTAGAGTCTGGGAAACCAAAAGGTCTATGAAACTGTATGTTATCTTCTCTTATCTACTGTTTTATTTAATGCCAGACCTTATGTTCTTTTTTATTATCCTGATTATGGAAATGGTAATTTCCTTACTTTAAAAAATTCTGTGTAGTTTCTCATTTCAGTCTATCAGGCTGATGTTTTATCGTGCCTTATCCCTACTTAGAAAAGCCACGATTTTGTGATAATTGCCGTCATCCTCAACCTCTGTGTTCTTTTATTGAAATTTAAACAAGAAAAAAGAAAACACGTGATGTATAATTTATTAACATTACCTGCTGATCCCATTTCATCATTTTTTCAAATGTTCCTCATGTGCCATGGGTTTATTTGTGCTCGTCCACCACTATGTGATACATGTTAGAATTAGTCACTACACTGTTCTGTCAGATGATCTTAAATGTACACGTGGTGAGGTAAAAATGCTGGATCTTTGTTGTCTTACATGTATTAATTAATCCTGGGGTTGTGGGAGAGATGGGGAAGAGACCACTCCTTAGACACTTTTCTAGTTACCTGGATAAGTGTCTTAAATCCATTTCTTTCTCTTTCTCCCCCTACTTGGTCCAGACCCTCAACATCTCTCTTCTATTTCAACAACACTCTCTCTCTCCCTTTGGTCTCATCCTGTTTACTCATCCTTCTGCTACTAGACTGTCCTTAAAACATCCACACATATGCACACACAGGAATCTAACCATATTACTCCTCCCCTTAAAAGCATTTTATATTCCCAGCTAACTATTGAAGATTTTTTTTTGCTTTTTGTTTTTTTCAAACTGAGAACATCAGGAATAGGTAAAAAAACAGAAACTAACTCAAGTGGTGCCTTGAGCCTCTCACAACCAATCAACCAATGATAGTAATCTTGCTTTCTGTATTTTATTAAGTCCAACTGCGATTATATTTGAAGAGATAAGATTAGTCAATGACCACCGTAATAATGTTGTGTGAAGAACATCTTCCAAATGTCAGTATCTTATAGTAAGAAACAGTTACTTTTCTTGATTGTAGGTCCTTGAATTGGTTGAGGTGATTCTGCTGAAGGGATTCCAAGTTTCTTCCACATGTCTTTCTTTCTGGCATAAGTGGCTCTTTGTAGCCGTGGGACTTCCCTGGTGCCCCTATGGTTAAAACTCTGCACTCCCAGTTCAGGAGGCATGAGTTTGATTCCTGGTCAGGGGACTAAGGGGCTTCCCACATGGTTCAGTGGTAAAAGAATCCACCTGCCAAGGAAGGAGTTGCAGGAGACCCCAGTTTGATCCCTGGGTCTGGAAGATCCCCTGGAGAAGAAAATGGTAAACCACTCCAGTGTTCTTTCCTGGAGAATCCCATGAATAGAGGAGCCTGGTGAGCACGGTCCATAGGGTTGCAAAGAGTCAGACATGATTGAAAACACATGCACCAACCTTCATGTAGCATGCAGATCTCCTAATTAAACAATGCAGATGTCTTTAAAAGTTTGTTGATACCCTACGTGCTTGAATGACAGTGGCCTGCATTGTCACATAGCAAAGAAGCGTCTTAAACCCACAGTGAAATCATAGGAAGGGCATGGAGGGTAGGACAGATTGTGAATAAATAATATTAGAAGATTGTGAGTAACTAATAGTATCTACCATGAAATGCCTCTGCTGTTTTAAACAGAAGTTTTAAAACAATTAATCTGCCACATAAAGTACAAATCTTAACAGAAGAAACCAAAGCCTACATTACTTCTTCTTATTTATATTTGTTTGTTTTTGGCCACTCTCTGCTATATCTTAGTAGTTCATGCTTAGGTGCTCTTTGTGACTCATTGTACTGCAGCCCTCTAGGCTCCTCTGTCCAGTTCAGTGATTTTGTATTGAAAAGTTGAAATTAATTCATAATTAATTTTATCAATTTATAATGAATTTAATATAATTAAAGTTGAATATTAATTTATAATTCTATCTTATTAGAATTAATATAAATTGTATTATTTATCTTATTATAAATTAATATTCTTGCTAGAGAATCTCAGTTTCTAGAAACCAAAGATAAACTTTATTATTTTTTATATACAAACTTATAACAATAAACAAAGTCATCTTTGCTCATTTATAATCAGAATGTGGCATTAGAAATAAATTAGAAATATGTCCCCTAGTGTTTCCTGTGTTAGGGTTTTGAATGTGACATGTATGCTTCCTTGTATGAATCATGTCCAACTCGGTGTGACCCAATGGACTGCAGCTCCCCAGGCTCCTCTGTCCATGGGATTTTTCAGGCAAGAATACCAGAGGGGGTTGCCATGCCCTCCTCCAGGGGATCTTCCCAACCCAGGGATCAAACCAGGGTCTCTTAACGTCTAACCCGCTTTGGCAGATGGGTTCTTTACCACTAGCACATATGCTTCCTTACAATTGTCTTTTTTCCCCTCTCCTTAGCTTCAAGGTCTTGCTTATCCTACTTTTTATTCAGATTAAGTTTCAAAGTAGGAAAAATCCAAGTTGTGGCACCTTGTTAATGGTGTAACCCCGAACAACTTGATTTTAGCTCCATTTTCTCCATCTGTTTAGTTGGGGAAACAATTCCATAATACTATTGTGAGATTAAATTAGAATATGTTTATAAAGTAGTTAGGGAGGACATAGCACATAGCTAATACTTATTAAGCATTTACTAGCATTATCTTTCACAAACCACCATCTCTGTAGGTTCATTCCTTTGGTCTTCCATTGATTATTACTCTTATTTCTTACTCTCTGGAGTATTTAACTAACCTACTCTGTTAATTTTTCCTTTATTTACTTTCCCTAGATTGTAAGGCTTTGGAAGGAATAAGAATTGCTTTTTCATTTCTCATAGAGCCCAAAATCCATAGTGGATTACCATTAATATTAAGCTTAGACAAATATATATTATTGGTGGTGAGGCTATTGATAGAAGGATAGGGAGAAAGTTACACTTACTTTCCATAGATTTATTGTCTGAAAAGATTTCACATTTTCACCCATGTGTCTCTTGCACATCACACTCAACTGTATATCACTTACATTTCTTGTGCATGTCATGTGTAGTTTATTTTGAGAATTCTTGAGATGTGAATGCGTGAAATTAAATAAATGAAAACTGACTTCTTCAAAATGGACAATGATAGATTGGAAAAATTATAGCTTATAGCAAAATTTAGTAGGAAAAGTAGATTCTATTTATTATCAACTTCTTGTTTCATTTACAGAAATCTTTGTTTTTTAAACTATTCTTAAGTGGGTGGGTTACTTTTCCATTATATATGAAAGGTTTAACCTTTTCAAATGTTTTGTGTTTCAACCCAGCAATTCTTGAGACATTTACATTTTAGCTCAACAAGCATACAATACTGAAGACAAATACATAAATCAGCAGCAATTTAAAAAAATAAAGATTAGTATTGTCTGTGATGTTCAAATGAATGGAAGCCATTTATGTCAATGACAGTGTTGTGGTGTTGAACTGGCTCATCTCTAATTCCTTTGTTCGCCTCTAGCTTTTAAAATTATTCCTGAAATAAGTACAGTGGCAAGCTAATTTTCTACATTCATTTACATAATTGCCATCATAACTTCTTTTATCTTCCATCAATTTATAACTAACAGCTCAGAATGTTTCTATACAATTATTGTTTTTTTGCATTAAGTTTCTAAAGAACTATTGAAAGGGTTGATGATTTCAAACCTTATTCTTATAAATATTAACCTAGAATAGAGCAAACAGGTGTCTTCTCAGAATATGAACACTTAGAATAAAGAGGGAAGTAATTTGAACACTTAGTATAAAGAGGGAAATTTATTTTAGGAATTTATGATGCCATGGTTTAACTAGATATTGGAATATAAATAAGATTAGAGAACACACATGCTAAATGAGAATAGATATCTTTGACTGTGTTTTTATGAGTGATTTGAGATACTTTGGAATTACAATAAAAAAGAATGAAAGATTCAAAACACACTTTGTCAATATTGACCAAATGCTCGTATATTTACTTCACTGTATCTTAAGAAAAATCATGCTCTGGGCACATTTATGCAGCCAGATGAATCAAAGATTGGCTAGATATTAAATATTAAATATATATTTAACTAAATATATATAAATATATATTTATAATACATATTTAGTTAAAAGATTGCCTAGGGATTTGACTAACAGTATAGATTCAGACTAAACTCTGATGGAAAATAAACTGCTAAACACAACAATGGAAAAAGAAATTTCTGTCAGATTTACAAATAAAAATATTATAGAGAAATTGAATAAATTCATATAATATGTAAACATATGGTATGCATTTAATAAAAGATTAATCTTTAAAAATATTTATTTGAATACTTAAATAAATACAATTGGATTCTTCCAATAATTAACTGAGATATGTAAAAACAAATGTAAATATACTGTTTCAGTATTTGTTATGCAAGACAAATAGCAAAAAAGAAACTTCTCAGATGTATTTTGAATAAAATTATTTGATTTATGGTAATTTATATTTCCTTATAATATTTAATCTGGTTAATTTATGGAAAAGTATATATTTCTCTATTAAAAGTATAATTAGAATATTAATGCTTATTATGCGCTTATTTTATCTGATTTATATATACTTTATCTAAGTCTCATGAAACACTGTGAGGTTGTTATTATACCCATTTAAAGATGAGAGGGGTTAAAGTCCCAGACATTAACTAAATCCCTGAAGATCATTCCTTGTTCATGATAAGGCCAAGAAGTTACCAAGTTATCTACCTCCACACCTCTATTTCTTCTATTCCAGTATACTACCTCTTATTTCTCAATAATCACCATCACTTAGAAAATAAAGATTGATACTTCAGTGGAATAGTGACAAGATAGAAATCGCAGAGTTGAAATGCAATAGTGCATTAGTCAAGCAAATCTGGAGGAAGAGTGTGCATTTCAAAATACACAATCAAGGTAAGAATAATGCTTCCTGACTATTTCTCCTGCAACTTTTATATTGTTGTTGTTTAGTAGTTCAGTAGTGTCTGACTCTTTTGTGACCCCATGGACTATATCCCATCAGGCTCCTCTGTCCATGGGATTTCCCAGGCAAGAATATTGGAGCAGGTTGCCATTTTCTTCTCCAGGGGATCTTCCTGATCCAGGGATTGAACCTGTGTCCCCTGCATTGGCAGACAGGTTCTTTCCCACTGAGCCACTAGGGCAGCTCTCTGCAGTGTGTATAAAGAAATAAAATCTTGCAGTGCCATAGTTTGGATTGGGGCAATTTCCTCTAGCTTGTAATATGTATATTCTGACTTCTTCCTAAGCTAGTATTCATGGGTTCAGTAGTCAAGGACCATTAATGGGTGTAGCTTCCTCAATATTACCCCTATTTATTCAGTAATGATATCTTGCTTTTTATCCCCCAAAGTTTGGACACTGCTGATCTAGTAGTCTTAAGTTTTCGACATTCACTACCAAACACACTGTGGATTATTTTAAACTGAAAGTTGAGACTGCCTCTTGGCTTTTGGGCTTCCCAGGTGTTCCTAGTGGTAAGGAGTTCACCTGCCAGTGCAGGAGGATAAGAGACATGGGTTCGATCCCTGGTTTGGGAAGATCCCCTGCAGGAGGGCATGGCAACCCACTCCAGTATTCTTGCCTGGAGAATCCCTTGGACAGAGGAGTCTGGAGGGATATACTCCATAGGATTGCAAAGAGTCGGACATGACTGAGTGACTTAAAAAACATATAATTGGCTCTTTTAGGTTACAGATGATCATCTATTGCCAGGCAAAATGAGTCTGCGCTAGTTGTGGTGGTTGATCTTGAATTTCAGGAGGTTATTGGGTTACTAACTATACAATGTGAATGAAAAGAGGGTTATGGGTAGAACTCAGAAGATTCCCTGGGATGCCTCTTAGCTATCCTATATCCTGTGAATTGAGTCAGTGGAGAACAACAACTCATTTCAGGTAGGACTGTATCAATTCAGTAAATCAATTCAGAGGGTGTTAAAATTTGAGTTTCTCCTGTAGGCAAAGACCTTCAACCAGTTGAAGGCAAAGGAGAAATGGAATGGAATAGAAGACGTGAGATACATATCAGCTACAATCATGTTACTACTTGCATAAATGAGGACTGCAAGAGTTATGGGTATTTCTAGTTTTTATGAGTATATGGTTTAAACAACTATTTTCATTTTCCATCTCTCATTTTTCTAGCATCTAACATCAAAGTTGAAAATATTAGGTAATTAAACTGTTCAATATTTTAGTTATAAGATATCAGAGAGAATGACTCAGCCAGAAGAATGAGTATTACTGAAAAATGGAAGAAAGGACATTGTACCCTTTATGAGAAAGTTAGTTAGCATGCTTATGGTAGTATACAGGGTAGATGTGTAATATTAGGCAGAAGTATGGCATTGCTATCATCTTTATTTGGAAGTTAAGTGTGGTTAAAAGAGGTCTGTTGGTGCCTAGCTGACAAGGGATGGGCTGTGGTGGCTTTCGGATGTGTTGATGTCTAAACTGAACTACATTTCCCAGAATTTTTTTCTTTAATGTTTTGCTTAGATTTGGACACAAGGGTTATCTGTGTGAGACTTGGAAGGTGAAAAAAACCCAATAACTCTGTTCATTCTTCTTCAGTCACCTAGTCACGTTTGACTCTTTGCGACTCCATGGGTTGCAGCATGCTAAGCTTCCCTGTCCTCCACTATCTCCGGGAGTTTGCTCAAGTTCATATGAACTGAAGTGATGATGTTATCAAACCATCTCACCCTCTGCCACCCTCTATGCAGGTTGATAAGGTCTGGCTTTTATGCAGCTCATCAAAGTTTCTACAGATCTGCTCACAAACTTTTTTGGCATGGTCAGAAGCCCAACTCAGATCTTCAGCTCCTGCTGGAATTCTGCTGTTAACATCTCAGCTCCAAGCCAAGTACAAGTTTGATTCTTTGGTAGAATGATAACTTCTTCTATGAGTCATCCATGACATTGAGATTGTAGACTTGGGAATGAGAAGAGTCCAGTTGGGCTCCCACGAGATGCAGATAGGAGTTTCATTTGTCATTGCTCTTCTCTACTTCTTGTTCATTTTTTGAGCCTTAACACCTGTTCTGTGCCTTTAGACTCCAAGAATAGATGGAGGTGAAATGGCAGACCAAGACTATCTGCCACCACAGTTGCATCAAGTCCAAGTTCTTTAGTAAATCTTTTATTCTACACCATCCCTAATAGTTCTATTTCTCTAATACTGACACTGTCTTCTTTTAAATATACTACTTTTCATTTCTCAACAATCAAAACTGTTTAGGAGATAAATGTTTACATTTTGAAGGTATATTTTCAGAACAAAATTTTTTAAGTTGGAAACTAAAATATATCAAAATTAGATAGATGATTTTCTGTAAGAATATTTCAAGTTTTACCACCTTTAAAGTCATGTCAAACTAAATACGTTCAACCACTTCTTCCATAATTTGTTGTTAAAGAATCAAGCCTCTCAGTAGAGATTTTTAATCCTGTGACTACTTCATTATTAAAATGTCATGATGATATTACACATTTAATTATAGTGCTATGCGTCATGGAGACTGAAGTTTACATCAAAAGTGATTTCATCTAATGGGATATAGCAGGAAACTAGAAAATCAAGTAAAAATGTATCCAAATTAGATCAGTTATATGTACTGAAGGGCTTCCCTGGTGGCTCAGGCAGTAGAAATCTGCCTGCAATGCAGAAACCTGGTTTCAAACCATGGGTTGGGACGATTCCCCGGAAAAGGGAATGATAACCCACTCCGGTGTTCTTGCCTGGAGAATCCCATGGACAGAG
The DNA here is from genome assembly GCF_963930625.1 of Muntiacus reevesi. Lineage (NCBI taxonomy): Eukaryota > Metazoa > Chordata > Mammalia > Artiodactyla > Cervidae > Muntiacus > Muntiacus reevesi. The sequence continues at coordinate 38,938,154 of NC_089260.1, read as the reverse complement.
GAGACTAGCAGGCTACAGTCTATGGGGATCACAGAGAGTTGGACATGACTGAGAGGCTAACACTCACTGCAGTTTAGTTCAGTCACTTATTCATGTCCGACTCTTTGCAACCCCATGGACTGCAGCACACCAGGCTTCCCTAGCCATCACCAACTCCTGGAGCCTGCTCAAACTCATGTCCATTGAGTTGGTGATGTCATCCAACCATCTCATCCTCTGTCGTCCCCTTCTCCTCCTGCCTTCAATCTTTCCCAGCATCAGGGTCTTTTCCAATGAGTCAGTTCTTCACATCAGGTGGCCAAAGTATTGGAGTTTCAACTTCAGCATCAGTCCTTCCAATGAATATTCAGGGATGATTTCCTTTAGACTGGGCTGGTTGGATCTCCTTGCAGTTCATGGGACTCTCAAAAGTCTTCTCCAACACCACAGTTCAAAAGTATCAATTCTTTGATACTCAGATTTCCTTATAGTCCAACTCTCACATCCATATATGACTACTGGAAAAACCATAGCTTGGACTAGATGGACCTTTGTTGGAAAAGTAATATCTCTGCTTTTTAATATGCTGTCTAGGTTGGTCATAGTTTTTCATCCAAGGAGCAAGCGTCTTTTAATTTCATGCCTGCAGTCACCATCTGCAGTGATTTTGGAGTCCCCCAAAATAAACTCTCTCACTGTTTCCATTGTTTCCACATCTATTTGCCATGAAGTGATGGGACCAGATGCCATGATCTTAGTTTTCTGAATGTTGAGTTTTAAGCCAATTTTTCACTCTCCTCTTTCACTCTCATCAAGATGCTCTTTAGTTCTTGTTCGCTTTCTGCCATAAGTGTGGTGTCATCTGCGTATCTGAGATTATTGATATTTTTCTTGGCAATGTTAATTCCGGCTTGTGCTTTAACTAACCCGGCATTGTGCATGATGTACTCTGCATATTAGTTAAATAAGCAGAGTGACAGTATACAGTCTTGACATACTCCTTTCCCAATTTGGAACCAGTCTGTTGTTCCATGTCCAGTTCTAACTGTTGCTTCTTGAACTGCATACAGATTTCTCAGGAGGCAGGTAAGGTGAGCTGGTATCCCCATTTCGTTAAGAATTTTCCACATTTTGTTGTGATCCACACAGCCAAAGGCTTTGGTGTAGTCAAGAAAGTACTTACTTTCTTGCTTACATGTATTGAAATGTTTGGACATGACTCATATCTGCAAATTGTTCTGAAATTTGCATATAAAAACTATGCAAATATTCTCTAAAATTATATAGAGTATGAATTAGGCATAGCATTGGCAAAGCTTTTACTACTAAGATCTGTGTAATTGTCTATTTTACATTCAGTATTGTCTTACACTGAAGTCAAACAAAAATAATATTCTTGCTCTTATGAAGGTTAAACGTAATACTTATAATTTTGCTTCATCTTTACTTTTTTCTCCAAGTACCAAGGACACTATGTAATAGTTTTACTATTTTTTATACAACTTGACATTGGATATCCTAGCCAGAGCATATGGTCAAGAAAAGGAAGTAAAAGGCATCCAAATTGAAAAGGAAGAAGTAAATAGATGATGTTATATAGAGAATATCCTGAAGATTCCACAAAATTGTGTTAGAAGCTAAACAAATTCAGTAAATTTGCAGGATTAAAAAAACATAAAACATCAGTGATATACCTATGATTACATATTTCCACTTGTGTTTTTAAAATAACTCAGTTAAGCTATCAAATTTCTTCCCAAAAGTTTTTTTTGTAAGAAAACTCTAACTTTGAGAAAATGAAAATTTCCTATTTGGTTGAAGTGCTTGATGACAAAATGTATAACTTCACATAGTTTTCTGAAATCTGTGGAAATGTTTTCTGCTTATTCGAACATTTTTTATTGCTAACCAAAACAAAGCAAAATATGAGGTATTAAAAATATTTCAATTTTTAAAAATTGCAAGCTCAACTTTAGATTAGGGGATAAGTAATATTATCAAATCCTTGAGTCAAAATATTGTAATCATCAGTTCTAAATTTTGTTTTACTAATACAGCATACTAATTATATGTATATAAATCAGTTAGATATTAAAGTGTAACTCTCATAATGTATCACCAAAAAATTGAAACTATTTAGGAGGGTAGAAGACTCTAAAATTGTCAGTTAAGACAGTAGTTAGATACAGTAATGTACTCTTTGATTATAACATGATTAGTTATAGAATCGTATCAGTTGTCCGTATATTAATGATTATTTCTATCTCAAAATGTTAATATAATTAAATTATTAAGAACAACATATCCTAGATTAAAAATAAGTCATTTTGAAATAAATTTATAACAAGTATCCCCCAATTCTAAAAGTATGTAAAAGAAATATTTAGGAATAATCATTAGAGTGGCTTTTTAAAAGTAACAAAAACTTTTAAAAATTAAAAAAATAATTGTATATCCCCAAATAGGGAACTGTTTGGAAAAATGGATTCCACAGTAATTTTGTATCCATGTATAGTCATTTAATATACTATGGGTTGGGAAGAAAGTTCTCCAAAGTACAGATAAGTAAGAAAATTGATCAATGAATAGCAATGATAAAACTACTAACAATGACAATAATAATTCATAGCACTTACTACCTGCTTACTATGAGTCAAGCCCTTTTCAGTAGTTTTATAGATATTACTTAATTCTCACAGCTTTGTTTTTTAGGTCCTATGAGTACTGCTTTTGTACAAAGGAAGATGCTGACACCCCAAGAAACAAAGAGAATAAGCAACGTGCTCAAGAACTCATGCAGCACAATTGACGCTTGGTCAACAAGGTAGTTAGGGGCATCCCACTCAGTCAAAAATCCATGCATAACTTCTGAGTACCCCAAACTTAACTATTAATAGCCTACTGTGACGAGAAGCCTTCCTGATAAACAGCTGATTAACACATATCCTGTATATGTACTAAATATTGTATTCTTACGGAGGCAAAGAAATGTATTAAGAGAAAATAAAATGCTTTTAAGAAAATCATGAGAAAGAGAATACAGTACTGTACTGGACTGTATTTATTAATACCTTAACTTTACATCATCTGTTTATAAACTGAATCATCTATCTGTCAGTCAAAGTATCATATATTGTCTTATATGACACCAAACACAGTAGATGTTATGTGTATTACTACACTAGACATAAAACATGAAAAGATGATGTATTCATATCTATTTACAGGGGCGTAACAATTCATGCATTGATAACAAAAGAGTAGCAATACAATAGCTTTATGGCATATTAGTGTAATCAATAGGATTGCTTCATGGTAATCTTGCCTGTATGCTAATGAATGAGTTATTATAAAAATTTTATGGCTTACAGTATTACAGACATATTCATAATACAGTATTGAAAACATTGTTATATTAAAAACAGTCATTTATGATAGGTTAGTACACAACTTCTTTAATTATGAGAAAAACATGCTTTATGATAATGCAATTATTTAAAAGCAAAGTTAGAAAACAGTAAGAAAACTAACACATTATTAATTTTACATTAAATATCTCTTACCTTCTGCTTATGCAAGATAGGCTAGTATCTACACATAATTTATACATTCATGATCATCCTTTTCCTTAATTTTCTCAATGTTTTTGGACTATATTGTTTAGTAATTAACTCTCTATGGGAAGTGTATTAAATTCCCTGTGCTGTGTGTGCCCAGACGCCTCAGTTGTGTCCAGCTCTTTGTGACCCTGTGAACTGTAGCCCTCCAAGTTCCTCTGTCCACGGGATTTTCCAGGCAAGAACACTGGAGTAGATGGCCATGCCCTTTTCCAGGGAAGCTTCCTGACCCAGGGATGGAATCTATCTCTTATGTCTCCTGCATCGCAGGCATATTCTTTAACCACTGAGCCATCTGAGAAGTCCATTAAATTCCTTAGTTAAGGATAAAGGTATTGGCAGGATTTTGACCTTCAGAAAAAAATGGAGTCCTTATTTACATTTTAATTCCATGGGACTTCCAAATATTTCAGAGAGAATATTCTAGGCTCTAGATTGAGATGAATGATCATTCTCTATATCTTAGTTAAAACTATGCTTCATGTTCCATAACTTTCTTATGGAGCTTAATTTGATTAATAGCTATAATTCTATTATTTTTTAAAAAAAGAAATTAGAGATAACTTTAGTATATTAGCTTATAGTGCAATTTTTGCCTTTCTTTTATTTAACCTTACCTAGATGTATGAAAATGAGATAGAAAATATACAGAAAATGAATTACTGTGAAAAGGAGAAAGTTAATTTCTATGAGGCAAGAGCAACACAATTTGCAAAGCAGTATTAAGATAAAGCAATTTTAAAGGTTAATCAGAGGAATTTTAATTTAAACAAATTTCTTAACACCAAATTATGAAAATAACTGTCGCATTTTACAAGTGTCTGTTGCTTTGCAGTTTTTTAGTACCATCATATCATGATGATTTTTCAAAATTTGATTTCTAAGCCCCAACTGTGAGGGGCTTCATTTGTGGCTCAGTGGTAAAGAATCCACCTATAATCTAGGAGAGATGCAGGTTCTATTCCTGAGCGGTAAAGATCTCTTGGTGAAGGAAAAGGCAACCCACTGCAGTATGCTTGCCTGGAAAAATCTCCTGTACCGAGAAGCCTGGTGGGCTATGGGCTACAATCCATGGGTTTGCAGAGAGCTAGACACGACTTAGCGACTAAACAACAGCAACAACTATGAGAAAAAAGACTGCAGGTGTTTTTGTATGCTCCAGCTGGGGAGATCAGTGCTTGGAGATGTCCTCAAGGTCACAAAGCCAAAGCTTCCAAGTACTGAGTGTTTTTTCCAGCATGCTTTATTGCTTCTTAATGGAAATTATGATACAGAATAGTTGTGCCAAAGAGGATATTGTCAAACCTAGCTAAAGAAGCTAATTAAAGTACAAAATATTCTTAATGTAAGATTTGTTAGCAACTTCTTGCAGGTAATTTTGTAGTTATCTAAGCAGCTTTTCATTTCTGAAATTGTATTGTACCGACTAAGATTTTCTTACTCTTTCCATTCTTTGTCATTTTTAATATCTTTAGTGATTTTGAAATATTTGGTGCTGGATCATTCTGCTGCAAATATGACCTGTCATTCCAACAAATGGACTGATTGAATCTGTCACACGGGTGGGATTTATAGTAAATTCACCACAGCACAAGTAAAACCATTAGAAATTGCATTGGTTTAAATGACTGAATATGAGAGCCTCCTGATTCTATCAGCAAGATGACTTATATTTTCCCTCCAAATGACCATGGAGAGTCTTAAAATTATATCAATTTTAATGTGCATATGCTGCTGTGTTGATTTCTATTTCAGATCTGTAACATGGTTTTGGTCTCTAGATGTCTCTATATTGAAATAATTTATGTGAAGGATTAATGAGATTTTTATACTACAAAGCGTTTTGCTTTGAAAACAATGGATATGTATTTATACACTATTTCTTCAATATTTTAATTATTATATATTACACATATATAAACATTAATTTAAATGGATTACTCTTTATAGTACCTATAAGAATATTTTAAATCATTTATTTTATTTTAGCTTTCAGACTGTCCCATTGAAATGAGAAAATACTGTAATGAATCAGAAAGGATCTACATCTTGGAGTAAGTGTTCAAATATTGATAATTGGAAAACGAACCAGTGATTTTGTTTTTGTCATTGTTCATACAATACTTGCTGTTCCAAATAAAATACTTTGAATCCTTTTCACCTTTAAAGAAAATGCAAATTTAACTTTCCAAATTTTAACACATAGCTATCTTTTTTACAAATATAAAAAAAAATTCATTATTCCTTGTAGACCAACGCATTTTGTTTTGTTCTTTGTCTCCACACACTTGATCACCTGTATTTTTTAGATTTATCAAATTTAATGTAGTCATGTTTCACAGTGTATTTTACTTGACTAATCTAACAGCTCAATTTGATACTATGCCTATCTGAATACTAAAACCATAATAAAAATAACCTTTTAATAGTCTTGTAAAACAGAGCACATAAAACAAGAACATTTATTTTAGTTGAAGACATGTGCTAATTTTTTATTGAGAAATGCATTAAACATTGATACATCTAACCTCTGATTGAACCTTCAGACTTGTCATATGTAGGGGCTGTTGAAGATTTATTGCACAATATAAAATTAGGCATATACAGTAAACTTTATAGCAAATGACCTTTGCAGACAGGAGACTACCACGGAGAAAAGTTGCACAACAGAAGGGGATTTGAAAAACATATTTAAAGACATTCAAAGATGAGTGATGGAACCTGAAACACATAAAGAGAAAAAAATATTCTCCAATGAAATAGATACACAGAAAATGTACTTTCTGAAATGAATAGATGTTTTTAACATCTCTAACTCATTTATTATACAACAATCCACGCCGAAGAACAGGTGTTTAACTCCAAACATATAAATATGCCTATTTAGTCATGCAAGTTTCACAAAGTACTTATAAAATATAAATACTAAAAGATCTGTTTAATCCATTAAAAAAGTACAAATTAACAGAGCAATAGAGACTCACTTAAGAATAAATATGTGTCAAAAGCAAGCACCCTATGATCTGATAGGAGGTTGATTTCACTGTGAATTGAATTTAACACATGCTTCATTTGCTGATAAGTCCATTTCTCTCTATTCTGTCCTCTTCTGTCCTGTCTTGCCCTCTCCTCCCTCCCCTCTTCTTCCCACTTTCCCTCTTTCTCTCCTCTCCTTAAATGGATTAGTGAATTGTCCATTAGTATCAGTCTTCTTTGAGAATAAATACAAAAACACCTACTGCAGCTCAAATTTATTGGCATGATGACCTAATGAATTTTTAATTGGAATTGGGCAAAAAATAGCTTGAAGCTTTAACATTGCTTGTGCAAAATGTTTAAAGAAAAAAATGTTATATCAGAAAGACAAAAAGCTGTATAAAAATATTTCAAGGTGATGTCATTTATTTCTTACTAATGAGCATGCATTTATTGATTTTTGAAAGAAAAATTAAAACCTACACCTATTATCAAAAAACAATGTTAATAATAAGTCTGTCTAGAGATGGAATCAATTTTTCTCAATATGGTAGAGAAATTCACATTTTATCATCTATTTTCCACAATATACGAGAGTGGATGGCACTTGGATATTTTCTTAAAATTTCTGAACACATAATTTCTTGATTTTTGTGTAAGTTTAAGTTATATTGCAGGGATCCATGGGTTTTTCCCCTGTGTAAAAAAGCTAAGGTACTCAGAGAGGCATATTAAGATTCTTCGGTGTTTCAAAAACATTGAAGCATACTTTCATTTGTTTTTAAGGTAAAATATCTACAATTAACCATTTTCCTACCAAATTGGATTATTTCTTTTGAACAAATGATGCATTTGTAGTACTTTATAATATTGGCATCGGTTCAGTTCAGTTCAGTCACTCAGTCATGTCTGACTCTTTGCTACCCCATGGTCTGTCCACGGAATTCTCCAGGCAAGAATCCTGAAGTGAGTTGCCATTCCTTTCTTCAGGGGATCTTGCTGACCTAGGGATCAAACCCGGATCTTCTGCATTGCAGGCAGATTCTTTACCATCTGAATTACTAGAAACCAGATGCAGTTGTTCATTTCTGAGCCCTAAGAGTAAACATCAAGTAATAAATCATATCAAAGTTTTAAGGGGGTGCAGAGGAAGTGGGAACATTCTCCTGCAGTAAAAGCTCCTGTGCCATCATACCCCTTCGACAGATGGTACTGTTTAGCCATGAAATTGAATTGAGTAGCATAGCCTTTCTCTTTTTCTTATTGCAGAGATTCAATACAAGAGATAAAAGGGAGATCATAACTAAGGGCTGAACCTGATCATTAACACAGCTTTGCCCTTTTATTGTGTTTCCTGTTCAGAGACTCTTCTGGGATTTTGTTAAAGATGTCCCACATTTTCTTTTCTTTTTTTAAAATTCTTTATTACTTTCACTTTTCTTCCTTCTTTTTTTTTTTTAAATAGACTTTCTTTCTGGTTAGAGATTACCAAGACACAAACAAACAAACAAAAAACAAACAAACAAAAAACCAACCAGCCACCATCCTTTTAACAGAGCTCAGAGGGAAATCTTTATAAAGATTCCAGATGAAGAAAAATTATTTTTCTTACCTCAATTTATTCTCCCCATTGCTCCCTACATGAATCATTGAAATCAATCTTTTTTTTTTTTTTTTGATCTTTGTAGATTTCTTTCACTTTTAATGGAAGTGGACTTTGAAATACTGATATGAAGGTTTGTGCATGAAGTAAAGCTGCTTGAAGGACTTCAAAGGTGACTTCGGTAAAGAACGTCTGTAACGCAGGAGACATAGGACACATGGGTTTGATCCCTGGGTTGGCAGGATCCCTTGGAGGAGGAAATGGCAACCCATTCCAGTATTCTTGTCTAGAGAGTGCCGTGGACAAGAGGAGCCTGGAAGGCTACAGTCCACTGAACCTCAAAGAGCTGGACACAACTGAAGTGACTGAGCATGCATGCACGCAAAACTGGTGGAAGACATTGACCAAGAGAAACACCACCTCTTCCGTTCTCTTCTGTCTCCCACATGGCTTCACTGCAGGCCTGCCTAGCAGCTCTCCGGTCATCTCCTCACTGTGCAGCCTAGAATGCTGCCTTGAAGGCCTTCTTTCAAGATTTGTGCACTTTGTTGTTTTCACATTTTGAGGCTACTAAGGTGACTGCAGTAAAGTTCACACATTAGAGTAAATTTTGCTGCAACTAATGATTGATGAATAGCTAAATTCTGGTGTTTGAAATTGTATATATATATTTAAAATTTTTATTTATAGTAAAGTTCTGGCGTTTGGCTAAAATGGTTCAAAGTTAGGATGACACAGGAAATTCAGTATTTAATTCAACAAGGTATACACTTTATAGAAATACATTAAGTTGTTTGCAGTGTTTAGACACTCACTAGAAGTAAATTAAGAATAAAGATACTCTTCTGGCAATCCAGAAATATTGTTTAATTTTTAATGAATTTTCTCTTTCTTTTCCTTACTTTGCTCCCAATAAAGTCACTATTAACCTTTTTATTTCTTATTCTTTATCCATTCAAACAGTTTTATTTAGCACTTATGCTGTACCAGGCACTATGATGACCTTGAAGATACAGTAGTGGTCAAGATCACAAAGTTCTTGTCTTCAAGATATGTACAGATTACTTAGAGAAACAAAAATAAATGATAACAATGAGTGCTGCAATGGAAATAATTACTAAAGAAACTTGTGAATTTATGGCTTCTGATCCCATTCTTCTACAGTTATCGGAACATAACCTTTTTGCCTTCCTTTGTTTCCACAATCAATCCTGTCTCACTTGGAGAATGTTTTCCTTATGTTTAACGGATGAATGGTTGTCTAAGAAGGCCTTACAAATAGCTGCGAAGAGAAGCAAAAGGAGAAAAGTAAAGATATACCTATTTGAATGAAGAGTTCCAAAGGATAGCAAGGAAAGCTAAGAAAGCCTTCCTCAGTGATCAGTGCAAAGAAATAGAGGAAAACAAGAGAATAGGAAAGATTAGGGATCTCTTCAAGAAAATTAGACATACCAAGGGAACATTTCATGCAAAGACGGGCACAATAAAGGACAGAAATTGTATGGGCCAAAGCCTTCGACTGTGTGGATCACAATAAACTGTGGAAAATTCTGAAAGATACGGAATAACAGACCACCTGATCTGCCTCTTGAGAAACTTGTATGCAGGTCAGGAAGCAACAGTTAGAACTGGACATGGAACAACAGACTGGTTCCAAATAGGAAAAGGAGTACGTCAAGGCTGTATATTGTCACCATGCTTATTTAACTTATATGCAGAGTACATCATGAGAAACGCTGGGCTGGAGGAAGCACAAGCTGGAATTAAGATTGCCGGGAGAAATATCAATAACCTCAGATATGCAGATGACACTACTCTTATGGTAGACAGTGAAGAGTAACTAAAAGGCCTCTTGATGAAAGTGAAAGAGGAGAGTCAAAAAGTTGGCTTAAAGCTTAACATTCAGAAAACTAAGATCATGGCATCTGGTTCCATCATTTCATGGGAAATAGATGGGGAGACAGTGAAAACAGGGTCAGATTTTATTTTTGGGGGCTCCAAAATCACTGCAGATGGTGATTGCAGCCATGAAATTAAAAGATGCTTACTCCTTGGAAGGAAAGTTATGACCAACCTAGATAGCATAATAAAAAGCAGAGACATTACTTTGCCAATAAAGGTCCATCTGGTCAAGGCTATGGTTTTTCCAGTGGTCATGTATGGATGTGAGAGTTGGACTGTGAAGAAAGCTGAGCGCCGAAAAATTCATGCTTTTGAACTGTGGTGTTGGAGAATACTCTTGAGAGTCCCTTGGACCGCAAAGAGATCCAACCAGTCCATCCTAAAGGAGATCAGTCTTGGGTGTTCATTGGAAGGACTGATGGTGAAGCTGAAACTCCAGTACTTAGGCCACCTCATGCAAAGAGCTGACTCATTTGAAAGACCCTGATGCTGGGAGGGATTGGGGGCAGGAGGAGAAGGGGGCTACAGAGGATGAGATGTCTAGATGGCATCACTGACTCGATGGGCATAAGTTTGAGTAAACTCCGGGAGTTGATGATGGACAGGGAAGCCTGGCGTACTGCGATTCATGGGGTCACAAAGAGTCAGACACGACTGAGCAACTGAACTGAACTGAACAGAAACAGAAGATAAGAAGAGGTGGCAAGAATACACAGAAGAACTGTACAAAAAAGATTTTCATGACCCAGATAATCATGATGGTGTAATCACTCATCTAGTGCCAGACATCCTGGAATGCGAAGTCAAGTCGGCCTTAGAAAGCATCACTATCAACAAAGCTAGTGGAGGTGATGGAATTCCATTTGATCTATTTCAAATCCTAAAAGATTATGCTGTGAAAGTGTTGCATTCAATATGCCAGCAAATTTGGATAACTCCACAGTGGCCACAGGACTGGAAAAGGTCAGTTTTCATGCCAGTTCATCCAGGTCATTTCATTCTAAGGCAGTGCCATAGAATGCTCAAACTACCACACAATTGCACTCATCTCACATGCTAACAAAGTAATGCACAAAATTTTCCAAGCCAGGCTTCAATAGTATGTGAACCATGAACTTCCAGATGTTCAAGCTGGATTTAGAAAAGTCAGTGAAACCAGAGATCAAATTGCCAACATCCACTGGATCATTGAAAAAGCAAGAGAGTTCCAGAAAAACATCTACTACTGCTTTATTGACTATGCGAAAGCCTTTGACTGTGAAGATCACAACAAACTGTGAAAAATTCTTAAAGGGATGGAAATACCAGACCATCTGATCTGCCTCCTGAGAAATCTGTAAGTAGGTCAAGAAGCAACAGTCAGAACTGGACATGGAATAACAGACTGGTTTCAAATTGGGAAAGGAGTATGGCAAAGCTGTATATTGTCACCCTGCTTATTTAACTTATATGCAGAGTACATCATGCACAATGCTTGACTGGATGAAGCACAAGCTGGAATCAAGATTTCCAGGATCAGTAACTTCAGATATGCAGATAACACCACACTTACGGCAGAAAGTGAAGAACTAAAGAGCCTCTTGATGAAAGTGAAAGAGGAGAGTGAAAAAGTTGGCTTAAAGCTCAGCATTCAAAAAACTCATCTGGTCCCATCACTTCATGGAAAATAGACGGGGAAATAGTGGAAATAGTGATGGACTTTATTTATTTATTTATTTATTTTTGGGGGGCTCCAAAATCAGATGGTGACTGCAGTCATGAAATTAAAAGACACTTGCTTCTTGGAAGGAAAATTATGACCAACCTAGACATCATATTCAAAAGCAGAGATATTACTTTGCCCACAAAGGTCCATCTAGTCCAAGTTATGGTTTTTCCAGTAGTCATGTGTGGATGTGAGAATTGGACTATAAAGAAAGCTGAGGACCTAAGAATTGATGCTTTTGAACTATGGTGTTTTAGAAGACTCTTGAGAGTCCCTTGAACAGCAAGGAGATCCAACCAGTCCATCCTAAAGGAAATCAGTCCTAAACATTCATTAGAAGGACTGATGCTGAAGCTGAAACTCCAATCCTTGGCCACCTGATGTGAAGAACTGACTCATTTGAGAAGATCCTGATGCTGGGAAAGATTGAAGGCAGGAGGAAAAGGGGATGACAGAGGATGAGATGGTTGGATGGCATCACCGACTCAATGGACATGAGTTTGAGTAAACTCTAGGAGTTGGTGATGGGCAGAGAGGCCTGTCGTGCTGCAGTCCATGGGTGACAAAGAGTCGGACACGACTGAGCAACTGAACTGAACTGAATGGATAAATTAGCACTTTTAATATAGTTATTTCAAAGTCCCTGTAGAATAATTTGCCATCAGGAGTATTGATGTTTCATCCTCTGTTGAGAGTTTCTTTTTTGATCATGGGTCACATTTTCTTCTGCTTTGGAGTGAGTTAAAATTTTTTGACCCATGGAAATTTGGACTTCCCATGTGGCTCAGTGGGAAAGAATCTGCCTGCCAATGCAGGAGATGTGGGTTCAACCCATGGGTTGGGAAGATCTCCTGGAAAAGGCAATGGCAACCCACTCCACTATTCTTGTCTGGGAAATACCATGGGTAGAGGAGCCTTGGGGGCTACAATCTATGGGCTGGCAAAAGAGTCAGACATGACTTAATGACTAAACAAAAACAATAACTCCAGTGTAAAACATAAATTAAAGATAAATAGTTATAACTTAAAAATTTTGAAGGTAGAGTTAATATGTCTTTGACTTTGTAGATCACAACAAACTGTGGGAAATTCTTGAAGAGCTGGAAATACCAGACCTGAGCAGCCTGTATTGAAGACAAGAAGCAGTAGTTAGAAACAGACATGGACCAATGGGCTGGTTTAAAATTGGGAAAGGAGGCTGTCAAGTCTGTATATTGTCACTCTGTTCATTTAACTTATATCCAGAGTACATCATGTGAAATGCTGGGTGGATGAATGACAAGCTGGAATCAAAACTGCCAGGAGAAATAGCAACAACCTGAGATATGCAGATGATATCAATTTAATGGAAGAAAGTGAAGAGGAACTAAAGAACTTCTTGAGGAGAGTGTAAGAGGAGAGTGAAAAAGATAACTTAAAACTCAACATTCAAAAAAGAAAGATCATGGCATCCAGTCCCATCACTTTATGGCAAATGGATGGGGAAACAATGGAAGCAGCGACAGATTTTACTTTTTTGGGCTCTGGAATCACTACGGAATGTGACTGCAGTCATGAAATGAAAAGATGCCTGCTCCTTGGAAGAAAAGCTATGACAAGTCTAGACAGTGTACTGCCGTGTAAAAGTAAAAGATAAGGAGAAAGTGAAGGGTGCTTCCTTGGTGACTCAAATGGTACAAAATCTGCCTGCAATACAGGGGACCTGGGTTTGATCCCTGGGTAGAGAAGATCCCCTGGAGAGGGAAATAGGGACTGTGTAAAAGTAAAAGATAAGGAGGTCAAATTCTAAATTCTCCTGGAAAGAATGGGTATATTACTGCTGAGTTTTCATTATTCATATTTTTAGTAGCTTCCTATTTTTCCTGTTATTTCATAGGCATGAATCGTCAAGCCTCCTAAGAGATGATAGTTTTGTCTGTAGATTTGAACAGAGATTGGTTTAGTTAGCACATGGTTTGGCCTTTTGACAAACATCAATTGTTTGTTTGCTCACTTGTTTTTACTGCCCTAACCCCTCAGGATGTTTCTCGCAGAGCTGGCAATCATTGTTTTTAGGTTCCCAACCCTTTCATCTTTTGTGTCTCTCCTTGTGATTATGATTTCCTCTTACATCTTGGCATAAGGCATACAGATATTTTCCCAATTGTACTTTAGCTGCTACCAAACCCAATAGTGGTATCCCTTACATTTTCTACTGTCCTGGCAACATTAAAGGGTTGTGTAGAGTAATCTTCCAAGAATCTCCTAAGCTTTTCTTAGAACATATTGTTTTACAGTGTACTGAATAGCTTCCTATAGAAGTTTCTTATTTCATAAAATTGAGAATAGTTATCTCAAAAGTATTCTTCCAACCAACGGATACTTTCACTAATTATTTATGGTCAACCCCAAAGTTGATATTACCATAAAATACAACTTTCATCAGAATCCATTGAGTGGTAAGTCAAGACTTTGCTTATGGTTTTGAAAATTGCAATAATATTCTTTTCCTGAACTTTGTCTTTCTTTTTGTATTCTTAATATTGGGATTTTAAATTTCTTTTGGAATAATGTATTTTCATATATTTTATTTAATTTGACTGCACAACAATATTATGAGAGATAAACCATCCTAATAGAATTTGCTTCTGATCCAACATCAAAAAATCTTTAAAAAACTCTTTTTTATAAGAAAATGTATTCAGTTAGTAAATAAATATTATGGGATAATACATAGTAAAATAAAGTATGTTGAAATGCCTTATGAACTGTTATACAAAAGTTAATTACTTTTGCTGTTAGTTATTATTATTATGTTCTCTTAATGGCCCATATGAATATGTTTAATGTGAAGACAAAAAGTGAGTCAGTGAAATCAAGTCAATTTTCATTTGTGTAAGGACAGTGTTTTGCTGGTTATAGTACAAAATGGTCAATGGTTATTAAAATTCATCACTATGAATTTTATTCTTATGTTTTTCTAGTAAATTCTCTCCACAAAAAAGTTGTCTTTGTAGTTGATAAAGAATGGATCAGAAGTAAATTTGCTGAGTTGATATTCAAGCTTGCCCCTGAAATTTATTATCTGTAAAATTGAGTTAGTTAAAACCTGGAAGAGTTGTTATCAATTTAATAATTTTTATTTAACAAGATAAAAGATTTCCTTTTATCAAATATTTGGCAACCCTTCCACTTTCATTTTTAGCAAATGACTTTCTTTTGTATTAGAAACATTGGACGTACATTCCCTAATCATCCCTCTACCTATCTCTCTGAGCCTATGGTCATTTATATACTTTTCTTCTCCTCTAACAATAAAGAAAACATGCTCACATCTCAAAGATAAACTCCTCATGTTTACTTTGAATTCCTTGCTTTTCCCTTTTGTCAGTACTAAGCTCCCTCAATTTATCCACCTCCTGTTTGCTTACAAATATTTTTGTAGTTTATTATTCTCATTAGCATTTAAATGTCACCCATCATCTATTATTGCTTGTGTTGATAGCATCCACTTTGACTCCCTCTTCAACCTCTCCTTCTTTTCACCTCTTGACCTAGCCTCACTCTCCTTCAAGTGCAAACTTTTTTAAAGAGTTGTTTCCTTGTGGTTGTTGCCTTTTCATCACTTTCCATTCATTTTCAACTAACCTAATTCTTGGCTTCCACGTGCATTTCTCCATCAAAACTGCTCTGGGTAATATCACTTATCAAACCCCACGCTGTTAAATTTAAGACACACTCATTCTGTCATCTTAATATCCTCCCAACGTCATTGCAACTAGTGATTACTCCTTAAACATTTTCATGTCATCTTTCCCAGTTTCCTTTCCCAAAACCTACTCTCAAGTGTGTCTCAAAATTTAACATGTTAATTATCAAGAGGTCTTCTAGATGCAAGATATGAGTCAACAGGTCTGGAGTGGCTCCTGAAACACTGCATTTCTAAGAAGCATTCAAGGAATGCTGACACTTATTTCACAGACCACATTTGAGGAATAGTTTCTATAAAATCCCTAGAAATCCTCAAGACTCATTCATAGACTTTATAACCTCTCATGCAGAATTATCTCTCTAGGCCATTTCATCCATTCCCATGGTTTTAAATGCAATACACATGCTGATGGGTCTCAAATTTAAATACCATTCTGGACTCCTTTCTAATTTCCTGGTTCATATATTAGTTACTACTTGGCATTATCTCTTAAAGATGTTATTGTTATTATAAATGTCTGAAGCTGAACTCAAACTTTCCTCCAAATCTTTCCTTCCTTTTATTATCCAGTTCAGTCAATGATACCTCCACCCACCCAGGAACTTTCCCAATGGCTCAGCAGGTAAAGAATCCACCTGCAATGAAGGAGACCCAGGAGGCGTGGGTTCCATCTCTGGGTCGGAAAGATCCCCTGGAGAAGAAACTAGCAACCCACTCCAATTTTCTTGCCTGAAAAATTCCACAGACAGAGGAGCTACAGTCCAAAAGGTTGCAAAGAATTGCACACGACTGAACAACTAAACAGAAGCACAGAAGCACAGCCCAAAATTTGAGGACAAACTCTATGCCTGTTATCTGCTAAATGTAATCCTTTACCAAGTCTTATGTCACTTTTCTATGAAATATATTTAAAAATTGTCCGTGTTTTTCTCCTGAAAGTCCCGGCTAAGTTCTTACTTTTCAAGATTCAGCTTAGAGATCTATTTTCTCAACATATGTTTCATGACTGCCCTTACTACTACTAATAAAATTATTTAATTAACCTTGTAAATTTATAGTTATATTAATATATATTTCCCTAATCCTACATATGGATGAAGAATGTCACTTGCTATATTAGTAAACAAAGAATATTGTGGCTACAAGCCATCAGCCACTGTATTCACCCTGACCGAGCATCCTGAGAGGATTCAGGATGGAAAAGAACAGAGCACTGGCCCTAGATAGTTAACGTATATATCAAAGAAATGATTCCAGTGATCCCAGACTCTTTCATCTTCCCACAGAAAAGTGCTAAATTCATTAACCTGAGATGTTTGCTTTCCTTTTATTAATGGTAATATTTTGATGTTCCAACTACCTGTTTTTTCCTGTTTGTTTGTTGTTGCAAAACTTACCTCTTTGAAGCAGTCAGTCCCCCAGAACTATCTGAAAGGCTGCCTTCCAAGCTTGCGTCTTCAGAAAGTTCAACCAATAAAACATAATGCTCAGCTTTTAGGTTGTATAATTTTTTCAGTCAACATACACTAGATTCTCAGCATTGGAGAGCCAGAGATTGTGTCAGTTTTGTTTAAAATTGTACCACCAGCTGATCACCTGAAAGAGTGCTTGGGCTTCTGACATATTTGTTGAATGAATACTTTACCTTGTGTAAAGATAAGAAGATAGCTTTTTAAGCCAGATATCTTGACCTTCCAATTCTGCAATTTATTCTGCCTCTGTGATACTTAAGTCACTCAAATTGAATTAATTTTCAACTGTCATTAGTTTAAATAGCTGCTTGATTTTTCCCTTAGGCCCTGGCTGCTAGATGGAATGATCCTGTTTCTGAATGTCGGGAGTACAAGGGTATTGGGCTCACTGAAAACTGGAATTCGGTTATACTCTGTTAAAGAACAATTATTTACATAATATGCAGATGAAGAACTGACACCTAGAGTTAAGAAATGCTATTTGCAAGATGTGGCATTATAATACTTCTAAAAAGCGAGTTTCTTATAAACCACCGATGCTCTTTATCTTGAAAATTTAAAATCTGGTTAATAAAATTTCCTCCATTTTTTATGTGTGTGTATGTAAAATTTATAGCTGACTCTTTTTGGTTTTTATAATAAAATCAAGTTATTGTAGGAAAATAAAAAGACATGCTAGAACTTATCTAACCAAAAGGTGTCAAAATTATTTCCTCTCTACTGTCAATTAGCTGTTAGTACCTGCTTGAAGTTGTAGGATGAGAATGAGTGAGACACTTGTTTGGGCATAAGAGGAGGGCTGGGATCCATTTGCAATGTCTATCATGGTTGGAGAAGATTGGGGCTTTGTGACATCTATTTCAACTCTGATTTGGTGCATAGACAAATACTTTTGAAATCAGAATATTTTCTTTATTAAGGTCCCACTACTAGTTCCAAATATACTTAGGACTAGAATTTAGATTTCTTAACTTTTAAGTCTACTCTATATATTTCTAGGATTTTTTCCTAGTTAAATTTCCCCTACTGTATTTCTTTATTTAATTTGTTCTAAGGATTTAATACAAATGCATAATCTTTTGTTCTTCTTATTCGATTGGAACAAAATTAAATATGCTCCTTTAAAGTTTTGTATCAGATTTTCATTTATGCAGATGCTTAATGATAGCTAAAGCAAAAAAAAAAAATCATTGAATTAGTGTTTTTTAATATTCTGATTCTTTTACTATTTTTTAAATCTGACTCTTTGTGACCCCATGGGCTTTAGCCTGCCAGGCTTCTCTGTTCATGTAATTTTTCAGGCAAGAATACTGGAGTTAGTTGCCATTTCCTCCTCTAGGAGATCTTCCTGAACAAGGTACTAAATCCACATTTCTTGAGTCTCCTCACTGGAAGGCAGATTATTTACCACTGTACCACCTGGGGAGCCCAACAATATGCAGACTCAAGTCTATATCAAATATATTGCTACCAAATTTAGCTGTATTTTGAAATGCTAAATATTATAAATTGTCTAAAAACAATGACAAATCTCTGTCTTACATCTTTCCCTGAAAATGTTTTATCTAGGAGTATGGCTTATTTTTGTGTTTATTTAAAAATGGAGATTGGAATCAGCCACTTAAATTATTTAGTCACCATAAATAAAAATGTCTTAGTCACTGAATTTGCTTTTAAGAACTTTAGTAAACATAAAATGACAAGGCTATTTCTTCACTCCACTGAGAATCTATGCTAAACTTTGCCCTATTGCAACGAAAATGACCATACACTAGTTCAAAGAACAGCATTTTTTCAGAAGATTTACTGGATCAATTTTAGTCTGTCTTTGGATATTTCAATGTAATTATACATATATTCTTGGGTTTCCCTGGTGTCTCAGCTGGTAAGGAATCCACCTGCAATGCAGGAGAGCTGAGCTGGGTTCGATCCCTGGTTTAAGAAGATACCCTGGAGAAGGGAAAGGTTACCCACTCCAGTATTCTGGCCTGGAGAATTCCACGGACTGTATAGTATATGTGTATATATATGATATATAAATTATATTTTTCATATATATATATATATATATAGTAAAGTGTTTCAGAAAACTAGAGCTATAAAAGAGTTAAAAGATAACTAATACAACTGTTGTCAGTATTATTCCTTCTTAAATTTCATGTTTTGCCGTTGTTCAGCCTCTAAGTCATGTCCGACTCTTTATGACTGCAGCACTCCAGGCTCCCCTGTTCCTCATATCTGCCATCTTAAGAGGAAATAATTGACAGGATTTTCAAGCAATAAATTTTACAAAAAGAAATATCCTCACTGAACAAAACTTTGTAAATGAAATCTTTTTTTTTGATGTTGTTATTTACTTTGTAATTCCTCCAAAGCCCAGAACCATGCTTGACACAAAGAAGTAGCTCAATAAAAATGGAACAGATAAAAAGAAAATTGAGCAGTCAGGGTGGCTGCTATCCAAAAGTCTACAAGCAATAAATGCTGGAGAGGGTGTGGAGAAAAGGGAACCGTCTTACACTGTTGGTGGGAATGCAAACTAGTACAGCCATTATGGAAAACAGTGTGGAGATTTCTTTAAAAACTGGAAATAGAACTGCCATATGACCCAGCAATCCCACTTCTGGGCATACACACCGAGGAAACCAGATCTGAAAGAGAAACGTGCACCCCAGTGTTCATCGCAGCACTGTTTATAATAGCCAGGACATGGAAGCAACCTAGATGCCCATCAGCAGATGAATGGATAAGGAAGCTGTGGTACATATACACCATGGAATATTACTCAGCCATTAAAAAGAATTCATTTGAATCAGTTCTAATGAGATGGATCAAACTGGAGCCCATTATACAGAGTGAAGTAAGCCAGAAAGATAAAGACCAATACAGTATACTAATGCATATATATGGAATTTAGAAAGATGGTAACGATAACACTATATGCAAAACAGAAAAAGAGACACAGATGTACAGAAAAGAATTTTGGACTCTGTGGGAGAAGGCGAGGGTGGGATGTTCTGAGAGAATAGCACTGAAACAAGTATACTATCAAGGGTGAAACAGATCACCAGCCCAGGTAGGATGCATGAGACAAGTGCTTGAGCCTGGTGCACTGGGAAGACCCAGAGGGATCGGGTGGAGAGGGAGGTGGGAGGGGGGATCGGGATGGGGAATACATGTAAATCCGTGGCTGATTCATGTCAATGTATGGCAAAAACCACTACAATATTGTAAAGTGATTAGCCTCCAACTAATAAAAATAATTGGGAAAAAAAAAAAAAGAAAATTGAGGTCTCAATACTATCAATTGGAAGTTTGTTAACAATGACTTTCGTTATTGTTTCTGATGTGATATTTTCCTATATACTTTCAAGTACATTTTGCTATTAAGTAATTTAATTTTCATATCTGAAAGTGTCTATTGTTATTTTTTTTTAGTTCAAAATAACATCTTTTAAATTGCTTAACTTTCAATAAAATGCCCCAGAATATTAGTTCATCTTTATTCAAAACAATCTGATGATCCATGTAGATGGATCTAAAAGCTTCTTGATTCATTTATCTCAAACAAGTGCCCAATTACCTGAGTTAAGTCAGCAATATTTGTTGCTTGGTTGATTTCACTCCTCACTTAAAATGGCCTATTGTCTTGCTAGGTAGACACAACCAGTTTTATTTTCCACTTTCTGTATCTTTTTAAAGTATAATATTGCTTCTCTTAGCATTTTCCAACATAGACCTAAATGAATTCTTTGGAAGAACGTGCTGTGTAAATTTAAAGAATTTTTACTGTTGCAGATGACTTATTTCTTACAGGCATCTAGTTTGAGGACTCAGTAATATTCATCAAGTGCAGAATTTGTTTTCACTTATTTCCCAACAAATTCAAATTTCTCTTTTCCTACAGATGTCTAGCTTGAAATCAGGGATATGAAGAACTTCTCTGGAAATTCTATCCCTATTTAAAAGCAATGCTTTTGAAGTCTTTCCCCTAGGGAATATCAGGGGTATGTATTCCTTGCATAACTTTTTATAGCAAAGAGATCTGCAGATTTACCTAGCATATATGCCCTGAATGAATATGTTGCACAAATAAAATATATACTCAAATGCTTTCTTAGAAACAGACCTTTTCCTGTTGAATTGGGGAGAGCAGATCTGTGTTTTATTTGGAGCAATATAAAAGACTTTGAAGATTTGCAACTGTAACTGATTTATTAAAAGACTAAATTAAATGTATTTATGGAGTTAAAATATTTTCTGTATTCTGATAGCAATTGTGAAAACATTATAATGAAAGTTAGCATTTCATTGTTACAGAGCATATTTATTAGGTATATCTTATCCAACTACTGGGGTTGACCACATCTTGCAGAAGGGAATTTTACAATGATGATTTAAATACATAAAGCAGAAATAATATTTTTATCATGGTCCTTCAAGCTTCAGTCCTTGTCTTTTGTGTAACAAAAGACAATTTGTTAAAGCCATAGTGTTTATCCAATTGTAATGCTAGTTGTTTTGTCATACATTCATATTTCTAAATTGTGTCTCTTGAGGTGGATAAACTCTCTTTAGACCCTGTAACTAACATGGTACCCGAGTGCCCAAAACATTTTTAATTGAATGAATGAATGAATTTAAAAAATGCAGAATTAAGAGATGTATCTTACCACATGTTAGGAAATAGTAATATCTGCACTGTATTGGAAAAATTTTACACATGGTGTTTAAGAAATGCAATGTCTTGCCAAATTATGGCATGCATACTTATGGGAATTATTTTATATCTGTGATAATGCTTTACTATTTAGCATAGGGATATAGAAAACTGGGAACTGATATCTGGGGTAAGACCTTTGAATAATATGAAATTTTCCTCTTGGTGTTGCTCACATAATTCAAAAGGGACATGTTAAGTTGGGTCCCTAGTCATGTCCTTAATCATTTCTAATTTAAGTAAATCATAGTTTCTTTTAGCTGCCACTTACAAAATATTATTGGTAACTGGTCCATGTTTATTTAAATCAATCTATGTCCTCTTCTCACTCTTGGGGCTAGTGATATCTTTACTTCTCTCACTTTGTATTACTCATCACACTTTTTTCAAGTACCCAGTGGTGATTTTTTGCTACTAGTTTTTCCATATTTTGCAAAAAAATTTTCATAAAATTTAAATCAGTTTTGTATAAATTTAGGCCTAGATAGGGCTTCCCTGGTGACTCAGATGATAAAGAATTTGCAGGATATTGCAGGATACCTGCCTTTGATTCCTAGATCAGGAAGGTCCCCTGAAGAAGGAAATGGCAACCCACTCCAGTCTTCTCTGGGAAATCCCATGGACAGAGGAGCCAGGCAGGCTATAGTACATCACATTTCAAAAAGTCAGGCACGATGGAGTGACTAACACTTTCACTTTTCAAATCTAGGTAGGATTCTTATGAATAACATACAGAATTTTTTGATGGTGAAAGGGAGATATTAAAAATATTTTCTTATGAAATTGTTTTTGAAGAACAGTTTTTAATTTTCATGGAATTAATACAATCTAAAGATATTCATGTTGATTTCCTATGATACAATTCTTCTTAAGCCACAGAGATTTATATATATATATATATGATTTTCTTTTTGGCGGTTTTTTCTTTATAACTATTTGTGTTTCATATGTTTTTATTTACACCTCTCTGGTTAATTTATTTAATATATATATCAACCTCTGTGATATGCTAGGTATCATTTTAAGTCCTGAAGGTACTCAGTGAGTGAAAACAAAAAAGAAATTGCCTTCACTGAGTTTGAATTCTTGAGAGAGAAAACAAATAATAACCAATATTAATAAGGAAAATATATATTCACAATTATTATGATGTAAAAGCATTGAGGAAAAATAATGCAATTTTTAACTCCTGGTGTATCTTCAACTTCCTTGCAGACTCATACTTTTATGTTGTTCCACAGCTCAGAAACTAATTTGTGATATTTTTTCTTCCATTCAGGAAAAAGAAAATGTCTTATTATCTTTAAAAAGCACTTACCAAGAGATTTCACAGGTAATAATTTTAGCCTACTGCAGTATGAGTAGATAGAATATGGTATGGAGTTTGGAACAGGAAAGCGGTCATGGCAGGTCAAGGGTCGCTGCACAAATCGTCTAGTCCATGGGTCTTCCAATATGGAGGATGCAGCCTAATACCTCAGTAGTCATTTGCAGGGCATTTCCGGAAGAAAAAAACAAAAAACAAAACTAATGATAATTTGGAACTGATTTAAAACAAAATTGAGTGGAACTCCTATTAGAGATTTGGTGCTTAACTTCATTATATCTAATTGTTCTGATAAACTAATAGGTTAAGCATTGTTACCACTTTAGATGAGGACACAGATTTTGAGGGCTAAAGCACTATCCTCATTCATTAGTTAGGTACAAAGTTAAAATTAGCATGGAAGTCTGCTTGATTCATTCCTACTCTTTTCTCCTGAGAGCTAGACTATCTTCCTGTTCTTAACTCCTATTTCTTACTTTTTATCAATAAATCCTTGAAAATTAGTGTTTCTTAAAGACTACTCCATTGAAAACTTAGTTCTAAGGAACGTTGAAAAAAGTTTTTCTAAAAAAAAGTTATTCGAAGTAAAATATTTGATTAATAATAATTAAAGATAAATAGCTTTTAATTTTTAGCTTTAATATTTCTCAATATATTTGGTATATAAATATGCTAAGGAATTGCCAAAAAAGTATTGAAGGTCATTTAAATGAATCCCACATATTTATGAGTATAAATCTCTTTTTTTGTTTTTGGGTGAAATATTCTGAGATCAGTGTACTAAGGAACATAATTTTCAGAATTCTCTTTCAAACCAAGGTTTTCCTAGAAAATGCTAGCTAATGATCAGCAATTTAGAAGACTGATTCCAGGATATCACCTTTATTTCCACTCTAGTGTTTAGCTATTATCATAATTATGGTCTCAAACTTGCCACATTTTTAGAGAAATAACAAAGAAAATGTGATTATAACTTCATATAAAATCAAGTCCCAATTAATTGTGATGACAAATTCTAACATTCTTGAATAGAAAACTAAATTCAAAATGGAATTAATATAGGCATTCTACCACATTGCTGACCATTGATGGGTATTGATCTCAAAATTGTTATCATATATGGATACTACTAGGCTGCATGCCATCACTTCAGATTAACTGCATAAAATATATTTATGTTAATATGTGTAGTGTATTTCATGTGTCAACTTTCAGTGATATTTTGAAAATGCAATCACATATGTAAAAATACTTGAAAACAGTAAGTAGCAACACTGGGGCAGCTACAGAATTAAAATTTATCTGGAAACTTACCTGTAAACCACATTAATTTTCCATTGACAAAATTTCTCAAATTGGACAATAATGTTTTGATTCCTCCCCCCAACAATGTTTTCCATACTGCACTTAGTTATATTTTTTGCATCAGGTATATTTGTATAGTTAAAGAGAAATCAAAATTATCAGAATAAGTCAGTTAATCTCTTGAATTATCAATGACCACTTGTTATCAATAGTTATGTGCAAATACTTTCCTAATTCATATTTTCATCCCTTATGTCTATGGTTCACTTTTTTCATGGCATATGCTGTTTCTGTTATAATTCAAAGTATGTCACTTCAGCCAATTTGGGCAATGGTCTTGAAACAAGGAAGGGATCA